>NC_090374.1:162339881-162646512 GCF_036365525.1 Heterodontus francisci | reverse complement strand
TGAATGCAGTGTTATTTAAGCAGGCTGCTTTGTCCTGGATGGTGTCGAGCTTCTTGAGTGTTGTTGGAGCTACACTCATTCAGGCAAGTGGAGTGTATTCCATTACAATCCTGACTTGTGTCTTGTGATGGTGGACAGGTTCTGGGGAGTCAGGGGGTGAGTTAATCACTGCGGAATTCCCAGCCTCTGATGTGCTCTTGTAGATACAGTATTTATATAGCTGGTCCAGCTAGGTTTCTAGTCAATGGTAACGCCCAGAATGTTGATGGTGGTGTATTCAGTGATGGAAATGCTGTTGAATGTCAAGGGGAGATGATTAGATTCTCTCTTGTTGGAGATGGTCATTGCCTGGCATTTGTGTGGTGTGAATGTTACTTGCCACTTATCAGCCCAAGCTCAAAATGTTGTCCAGGTCTTGCTGCATGCGGGCATGGACTGCTTCATTATCTGAGGTGTTGTGAATGATACTGAACCCTGTGCAATCATCAGCGAATATCGCTATTCAGACCTTATGATGGAGGAAAGGTCATTGTTGATGTAGCTGAAGATGGTTGGACCTAGGACACTACCCTGAGGAACTCCTGCAGCGATATCTAGGAGCTGGGATGATTGGCCTCCAACAACCATAACCATCTTCCTTTATGCTAGGTATTACTCCAACCAGTGGACTTCAATTTTGGTGGGGCTTCTTGATGCCAAGGGCAGTCACTCTCACCTCACCTCTGGAATTCAGCTCTTTTGTCCATGTTTGAACCAAGGCTGTAATGAGGTCTGCAGCCGGGTCCTGGTGGAGTGAGCCCAAAGAGCCCAAAGATGCCCAAAGTGAGCATCAGTGAACAGATTATTGCTGAGAAAGTGCAGCATGATAGCACTGTCAGCAACATCTTCCATCGCTTTGCTGATAATCAAGAGTAAACTGATGGAGTGGTAATTGGCTGGATTGGATTTGTCCTGCTTTTTGTGGCCAGGACATACATAGGCAATTTTTCACATTGTCAGGTAAATGCCAGAATGTAGCTGTACTGGAACAGCTTGGCTAGGGGCGCAGCTAGTTCTGGAGAACAGGTCTGCAGTACTATTGCCGGAATGTTGTCAGGGCCCATAGTTTTTGCTGCATCCAGAGCCTTCAGCTGTTTCTTGATATCACGTAGAGTGAATCGAACTGGCTGAACACTGGCATCTGTGATGCTGGGAACCTCAGGAGGAGGCCAAAATGGATCATCCACTCAGCACTTCTGGCTGAAGATGGTTGCAAATGCTTCAGACTTGTATTTTGCACTGACATGCTGGCCTCTTCCATCATTGAGGATGGTGATATTTGTGAAGACTCCTCCTCTTCTTAGACAATCAATGATTTCAAAAGGAAATTGGCTGGGCACTTGAAGATAAGAAGCTTGCAGGGCTACGGGGCTCGAGTGGGGGAGTGAGACTGACTGGATTGCTCTGTGGCGAGGCGGTATGGACTCGATGAGCCATATGGCCCCTTTCTATGATGAAAGTAACTCTATGAATATAGGCAATGGGTCATTTTTTTAACTTGGGCGGGTTTGGAATGTGTTGTTGAAGGAGGTGTGGTGAGTTGCTGCAGTGTATCTGTATATGGTACGCACTGCTGCCACTGTGCGCCAGTGGTAGAGGGAATGAATGTTTAAGGTGGTTGATGGGGTGCCGATCAGGTGGACTGCTTTCTGCTGGATGGTGTCAAGCTTCCTGAATGTTGTTGGAGCCACACTCATCAGGCAAGTGGAGAGTATTCTGAATTGCTTTTGTGGAGAGCTGACATGGACACACTGGGCTGACTGGCCTCCTTCTGTGCTGTCACAATTCAATGATTCTAAGTATGGCAGATGGAGTTCAATGCAGAGAAGTGATGCACTTTGGAGGACTAATACAGAAAGACAGTAAATGGCATGATTTTGAAAAGTATAGATGAGCAGAGAGATCTTGGTGTCTGTATACAAAAATCCTTAAACGTGGAAGGGTTAGTTGACAAGGTGGTTAAAAAGCATAGGGGTTACTTAAGTTTCTAAATAGAGAGAGAGAATATAAAAGCAAAGAGGTCATGCTCGAACTTTATAAACCACTGGTTAGCCCCTAGCTGAAGTATTGTGGACAATTCTGAGCATCACACTTAAGGAAAGATGTAAAGGGCTTAGATATTTGCCAGGATGTTACTGGGGATAAGGAACCTCAGTTATGAGGAGAAGATGGAGCTGATAGGATTGTTCTCCTTGGAACAGAGATGATTAAGAGGTTTTCAAGATCATGAGAGGTTTTGATAGTGAAAGAATATTCACTCTAGCAAGTCGGTAAATAACTAATTTAACATCATTGGAAAAAGATCTAGAGGGAGATGAGGAGAAATGTTTTCACCCTGAGTGCTTTCAGGATGCAGAATGCTCTACCTGAAAAGGTGGCGGAAGCTGATTCCATAAATAATTATAAAAGAGAGTTGGACACTTGAGGATGTGGAGCTTACAAGGTTACAGACAAAATACTGGCATATGGGACTAAGCACGACTAGTCTTTCAAAGAGCCAGCACAGGCACGACGGACTGAATGGCCTCCTTCTGTGCTGAAAGTTTCTATGTTTCTACGATTCTAATTAATTGCATTTGTGTTGTTGCATTCATTTTTTTCCTGTTTCACCCATATTATTTTGATTGCAAGACTTTTATTGCAAAGATAATTATTTACAACAGCTTCTATTTTGTTTGAGCAACCAAAATGGCCAGGATGGGAGTTCCTTTAAGGATTCCAATGGAACTCCTAGATTTTCAGAAGGATGAGCATTTCCTATGGGATCATATGTGAATAGAGTGACCAGACCTCACATATTATAAATGAACCCATTCTTATCCTGTACCTGTATCTACGAGCTCAGGAAATACTTCTCCGTAATATCAGAGCATGATTGGCTTTAGCACCTGTGTTTCACAAAGAAGACTATTGCATCACTTTGTGTTCTCATAGAGGCTAATTCCCAGACAAATTGTACCATTTAGATTGTACTTCCCTTGGGCATGAAGGTCATTAAAATTGCAATAAGATTTTACATCAGCCATTACTGGCTACTTATGCCAAATACCAGAGGCAACGGAGGCTTTTTACTTCCAAGGAACAACTTGATTGTCACTTTCCTTGTGGCATCAGTTCCATAGCATGCAGAATTTAAACCAAGTGGCAAAGCTCCTGACATGGCAGAGAATCATAGATGGCATCCATGGGGTGTACAACGTATTTAATCTAGCCATTAACCCCTGATAGGTAAAGTGGATAACTGTCCTCTAACCAACAGGGTGACACTACTTGCTCCCACTTCATGCAGCTATTTTGCCAGCCATTGAATTGAGTGTTGTGGCATTGTGTCAGTAGCAGGCAGAAACAGTTTTGTGACTATATTTTGGGGTTTCTTTTCACTTCCTTTTGGCTTGGCAGTTCTCCCCCACCTCCAGCCCCAAGATTTGGCAAATATAAAATTGCATTTTAAACCTTTATAAAGGCTGAAGTAATATTTGCCCTGCATATGCAGCCACTTGCAAATAAAAATCCCTTTTGTTGTTTTGAATTTGAGCTTCTTAGATTTGACGATTGTAAAGTGACAAATTTTGCACATTTTATTTATTTTGGTTCCTCTCACTTTTGCAAAAGTTTAAAATGATCCCTGATCTTTCAACCTCTGAAATACTTGTCCTGACAAACCAATCATTGGGGTTGATTTTTAACTTGGGCTGCATTTGGGTAACGTGCAGAGAAAGAAAATGTTGTCGAGGAGAATACTGAGATTCAGACTACTAGGCTAGATGGGATTGAGGTTCACAAGGAGGAGGTGTTAGCAATTTTGGAAAGTGTGAAAATAGATAAGTCCCCTGGGCCAGATGGGATTTATCCTAGGATTCTCTGGGAAGCCAGGGAGGAGATTGCAGAGCCTTTGTTCCTTGATCTTTATGTCGTCATTGTCGACAGGAATAGTGCCGGAAGACTGGAGGATAACAAATGATGTCCCCTTGTTCAAGAAGGGGAGTAGAGACAGCCCTGGTAATTATAGACCTGTGAGCCTTACTTCAGTTGTGGGTAAAATGTTGGAAAAGGTTATAAGAGACAGGATTTATAATCATCTTGAAAAGAATAAGTTCATTAGCGATAGTCAGCACGGTTTTGTGAAGGGTAGGTCGTGCCTCACAAACCTTATTGAGTTTTTCGAGAAGGTGACCAAACAGGTGGATGAGGGTAAAGCAGTGGATGTGGTGTATATGGATTTCAGTAAGGTGTTTGATAAGGTTCCCCACGGTAGGCTATTGCAGAAAATATGGAAGTATGGGGTTGAAGGTGATTTAGAGCTTTGGATCAGAAATTGGCTAGCTGAAAGAAGACAGAGGGTGGTGGTTGATGGCAAATGTTCATCCTGGAGTTTAGTTACTAGTGGTGTACCGCAAAGATCTGTTTTGGGGCCACTGCTGTTTGTCATTTTTATAAATGACCTGGAAGAGGGTGTAGAAGGGTGGGTTAGTACATTTGTGGATGACACGAAGGTCGGTGGAGTTGTGGATAGTGCCGAAGGATGTTGTAGGGTACAGAGGGACATAGATAGGCTGCAGAGCTGGGCTGAGAGATGGCAAATGGAGTTTAATGCGGAAAAGTGTGAGGTGATTCACTTTGGAAGGAGTAACAGGAATGCAGAGTACTGGGCTAATGGGAAGATTCTTGGTAGTGTAGATGAACAGAGAGATCTTGGTGTCCAGGTACATAAATCCCTGAAAGTTGCTACCCAGGTTAATAGGGCTGTTAAGAAGGCATATGGTGTGTTAGCTTTTATTAGTAGGGGGATCGAGTTTCGGAGCCACGAGGTCATGCTGCAGCTGTACAAAACTCTGGTGAGACCGCACCTGGAGTATTGCGTGCAGTTCTGGTCACCGCATTATAGGAAGGATGTGGAAGCTTTGGAAAGGGTGCAGAGGAGATTTACTAGGATGTTGCCTGGTATGGAGGGAAGGTCTTACGAGGAAAGGCTGAGGGACTTGAGGTTGTTTTCGTTGGAGAGAAGGAGGAGGAGAGGTGACTTAATAGAGACATATAAGATAATCAGAGGGTTAGATAGGGTGGATAGTGAGAGTCTTTTTCCTCGGATGGTGATGGCAAACACGAGGGGACATAGTTTCTTTACTCAGAGAGTAGTAGGGGCGTGGAACGCCTTGCCTGCAACAGTAGTAGACTCGCCAACTTTAAGGGCATTTAAGTGGTCATTGGATAGACATATGGATGAAAATGGAATAGTGTAGGTCAGATGGTTTCACAGGTCAGCGCAACATCGAGGGCCGAAGGGCCTGTACTGCGCTGTAATGTTCTAATTCTAATTCAGCACAGGGCCCAGCCATTTTAACTGCCAGATCCCATTTTAATAAACTGGTGGGAAAGATGTCAGGACCAGCAGACAAAAGCCGACATCGGATTGAGAACATGAGGATGCTGGGGATGCAAGAGAGCTGTCCCTGGCATGATGCTAATGCTGGGCAGAGGATTTGAATGAAGATGCTGGCACTGGGAGGGAGAAGCAAGGCTGAGGCTGGCGAGACCTAAGAGCTCTTTAGGTGGTCTGGGTGAACACTTCTGCTCACAAGCCCACAAAGATCTGCCGCCTCCAAGAGCTGCCAGCCAATCGGAAGGCCGTCAGCTCTGCAGTACCTGTATTGGCAGCACCAATGGGAGCTGGTCACTGCAGTACTGCGGGAGGCCCTGCTGGTCTGAGGCAGGTTCGGCGACGTGTCCATACTTGGACACCAGTGTCCAGGGAAAAACATTTTGAGGGTCATGCTGGTAATTTCAGAGATGAGAAATTTCCCATTGACTTCTTCTTCCAGACTGGCTTTTTAAAAAAATCCCAAGTGTCAGTTTCACAACTGAATTTCTAAGCTCAGATATTTATCTAATGCTCATTAACACTTCTTTCCTTATTCACAGCTGACAGGTGCTGAGAGCAGGAACTGCAGTTTCCAAACTTCAGACAGATTCGGGGTTTTCGGACAGGCTTTAAAAAAAATCGGAACCCACCAGAAAACCCCAAAAATGCACCCACCCCCACTCACAATGTTCCTACCAGGCGATCAAGGTTAAAATTGACCCTATTGCTTCTGTATACTATGATAGTACACTGATATAAAGTCAAGCAATAAACAGCAGTGCACAAAAAACCTGTAGAAGTCATGTTTTTTATATTAAATGTGGTATTTCAATTTAGAATATCAATTATAGGTAGTAAAAGAGAACTTAAAGGAAATTGGTAGGATTTATGAAGTGAAGTTTTGTTCTATTTTCTACTGTATTTGAGTTGTAGCTTTTCATTCAATACGTTACAATCAAAACTCTGTAGAATAGTAGAAAAGGAATCACACAGGATTCTTAATAGGCAATTGAGCAATAAAGTATGGAAGCCATCAGTTTGTTATGAAGATTCAAATCCAAATATATTTTCATATCTGACCATAGAATCTGCTCTGTGACTTGATATTTGCTTTCATATTGTAAAAACATTATTTTAAAACTGGTTTGACATTTTTATCTACAATGTGATTGATGCAGATTCTGAATGCACATTCGTAGCTGCCATTTCCTGTGGTCACATTTCAGAGTAAATTAAATGTCTCTTCATAATAGGAATGGACTCCAGTTTACAATGAAAGGATTGAGTCCCATAAAATCTGATCAGATGTGTTTCAAGGTTTTTGGAGCTGACTTCTTCATGTTCAGAGAAAGACAGATGGATGGACTGATAGTGGAACAAAATAAACTTTCCTGCTTCTGGGGCTTGATTGTTAATGTCAATAGTGGCATGTGATCCAAATACCCAAGGCAAAGGCTTTCTTCCACATTCTACACTGCACATCACAGCTAATAGATAGAGGCAGAAAGAGAAGCTTTATTTCATTTTAACATTGTTTGCTTGTACTCTGTGAATGGTGCAGTACAGATGTTTGTTAAATGAATCAAAAATTCATAAGGAGTTATGGTCTAGATCTGCCACAGATTATTCTGTTTAAATTTGATACATGTGTTACAAATGTTACATTTGCTCCAGTCAAGCAACATTTCTGACAAGTCAATACTCCAAAGTCAGATCTACATTGTGCATCAACTGCATCGTGGTGGAGGTTTACTGCGAATAAGGTAAAGTCAACTATATTACAACAGTGACTACACTTCAAAAGTACTTCAAGATGTCCTGAGGATATGAAAGGCACTATATAAATGCAAGTTATTTCTTTAACTGCAATGAATACCTGCTTAACAAGGAGATATCATAAGAACATAAAAAATAGGAGCAGAGTTAGATCATACGGCCAGTTACGCCTGCCCCGCCGTTCAATATGATCATGGCTGATCTTGGGCTTCAACTTCACTTTCCCGCCTGCTCCCATATCCTTTGATTCCCTGAGAGACTAGAAATCTGTCTATCTCAGCCTTAAATGTATTCAATGATGGCACATCCACAACTCTCTGGGGTCGAGAATTCCAAAGATTCACAACCCATTGAGTGAAGAAATTTCTCATCTCTGTCCTAAATGATCAAACCCTTATCCTAAGACTGTGCCCCCGTGTTCTAGATTCCCCAACCAGGGGAAACAATGTCTCAGTATCTAGCCTGTCAAGTCCCTTCATAATCTTGAATGTTTCAATGACATCACCTCTCATTCTTCTCAACTCCAGAGATATAAATCCAATTTATTCAACCTCTCATCATAGGACAACCCTCTCACCCCAGGGACCAATTTAGTGAACCTTCACTGAACTGCCTCAAATGCAAGTAGATTCTTCTTTAAATATGGAGATCAAAAGTACACACAGTGGCTGAATTTAATCGCGCTGGCGGGGCTTCCGGTGCCAGGCGGAAAAGGCAAAGAGAATCCCACCTCGGCCATTTGGAGCCCTCCCCTTGGCACAATTCTATGGCATCTAGGCAGTTAACAGCCCGGTGCCAGGATCCCCATCCCTTTAAAGACAGGGATCCACCTTCAAGAGCTACCAGCCAATCAGAGGGCCGGCAGCTCAGTAGTATCAGCAATACTACCGGGAGCGGTGGTTACTGCTGGTACTACAAGAGGTCTTGGAATCAGGACCAGTGCTGGAGAACCAGATCCAAGGTAAGTGAGGCGGGGTTGTCGGAGCCAGACTGGCAGGTCCTGGCAAAGGGGAGGTGGAGGGTAGGCATCAAGAGCAAGGGGAGAGGGATTCATGGAGGTGTGTTGCTTGCCGGTGGGGGCCCTCCATGGGCCACAGATCGCCTACTGAGGAGGGCACCCCCCCGCCCCTGAGCCTGCAGAGAGGTTGCCTTGTTTCACTGGCTTAATCCCAGAGGCAGCGGGAAGAGGCTCCGAAGTGGCTGATAATAGGCCTCTTAAGGGCCTCAATTGGCCTCTGGGTGGGAAGGCTGTTCTTGGCCTATCCCGCCCCGACTTAATCACATTTGTGACGGGGAGACAACAGGCCTTCCGCACTGCCCCCACCTCCGTCCACAATTCTATAGGACCCCCCCGCCTCCTAACCCATCTCCGAGGGGTCGTATTCAGCCCAGTATTCCAGGTGTGGTCACACCAAAGACCCCTACAATTGTTGCAAGACAGCAAGACTTTTTATTCTTGTACTCCAATCCCCTTGCAAATTAAAATTTTCCTGAGCGTTAGGAATTCAAATTTTTCTTCCCCCCCAGGTAGACAATGGTTGGTATCCTTCCATCGATGAAACATGATGGACATGCATCAAACAATCCATTTCAGTGGAGTGTCTTTGCTTGGTACAGTTTTGCTGATGGCTGTGAAGGCCAATCCTTGAGAGGCAGGTTCTGCCACCAGTGCCACACATGAAGCTGCCAAGTGACACTGCAAATTGTTTTATTCTGCATTGGCAACTGTTGCCTAACTGCTGCAGCCACTAGTCGTCGTGGTAGTGCATGCCAGTCCACGGGCTGTGTCGACATTTCCCTCTTTTGCCAGTTAGTGACACCCATGTGTGATAGTCAACATTTACAGCCTTCATGTCATGCTGCAAGTATCCTTGAAGCGGGGCTTTGGGCACCCCACTGGTCATCTGGCCCTGGCTACCTCACCATACAGAAGGTCCTTGGGTATGTGACCGTCTTCAATGCTGCAGATGTGTCTGATCCTGTTTGATTAATGCCAACATACTTCGGAGCTCTGCCTTTAAGAGGACATTTGTGATTTTGTCCTGCCAGGATATACTCATAAGGTAACGCAGACAGTGAATATGGAAATTATTGAGCTTCATTTCCTGGTAGCTGTAAGTTGCCCATGTTTCACAGCTATGCATCAAGGTTCTGAGAACACAGGCCTTATGAACTGTTAGCTTGGTCCTAAGGGTCAGCTTGGTGTTATCCCATGCATGTTTTGCAAGTCAGACAAAGGTGGCAGCTGATTTCCCTATGCATGTATTGATCTCTGCATCAAGGGACAGATTGTCTGTTAACATGGACCCAAGGTAGGAGAATTTGCTAACTACTTCCAGCGGGGTGTTATTTAGTGTGATCAGGGATGGAAATGCAACACTTTGTCACGTGCACACAGTTTTCTTGATGCTTATAGTCAAGGAGAACAAGTTACAGGCATGGGAGAGACAGTCCATGAGTCTTTGTAGCTGATTTTTCGTGTGAGAGACTGGTGCAGCATCATCAGCATGGAGGATTTCTCTGATCAGAACGTGATGTGTTTTAGTCTTCGCTTTCAGCCTTGATAGATTGTAGAGCTTGCCATCTGACCTAGTGTGCAAGTAGACTCCTTCCATATCTGCAGGGAAGACGACGGTCAGGGGCATGGAGAAAAAGATGCCAAACAGAGTGGGGGCTGGGACACAACCCTGTTTTACTCCATTCTTCACTCCGAAACTGTTGGAAGTGGAGCCATCAAATTGTACAGTGCAGTGCATGTTGTCGTGGAAGGAGCGGATGAGACTGAGGAGCTCTGGTGGACAGCCAATTTTTCCCAAAATCTTGTACAGCCCTGCTCTGCTGACGGTGTTGAATGCTTTAGTAAGATCTACTAAAGTAAGGTAAAGGCGTATAACTCTGTTCCCTACACTTCTCTTGTAGCTGGCGTATGGAGAAGATCATGTCCAAGTAGATCTGCCGGCACAGAAACTTCACTGTGCTACACTCAGTCTGCAAGTAAGCAAAGGCCTTCCCCATGATGCGAAGGAGTGAGATGCCCCTCCTCTGTCTCCTTTGTTTTTGTATATTGTAATGATTTTGGTGTCACGCATTTCCTGTGGTACAGAGCCTACTTTCCAGCAGAGAAGGAGAAGGTCATAAAGGTTTGGCAATAGATGGGACTTTCCATGCTTGAGCAGCTCGGCTGGGATTCCATCCTTGGCGGGTGCCCTTCTGCTCACTAGGTGGTCTATGGCTTTCTCAAGATCCAGTGACGAGCGTTCTTCATCTAAACCATCCATGACAGGAAGTTGCGGGAGAGCCTCAAGCACAGACTGGGATATATCCGACTCACAGGAGTATAACTCACAGTAGTGTTCAGCCCAGGGTGACATCTGTTTATTTCTGCCGGTGAGTAATTCATCATCTGCCGACTTCATGGGAGCAACTTTGGTGATGGCAGGGCCAAGTGCATTCTTGATCCCTGAGTTCATAGCTCGTAGATTTCCTTTGTCGCAGGCAGTTTGGATTTCTTGACATAAGTTGATCCAGTGTTTGTTTGCGTAGTATCTCCCCCTCCTTTGCACGGCTGTCTTGGCCACTTTCAGGTTGTGCTTTTGGGTTTATGTTGTGCATCATGTAGGCTTTTTTTTTGCATCAATGACAGATATCATCTCAGCTGAGTAGGTCTCAGACCAGCCCTTGTTGTGGGTTCTGCCTTTACCAAATGGTGCTTCTGCTGCTTCATAGATGATTGAGCTTAGTGACTTCCAAGCTTCATCGATACCAGCATTGGTGCTTGCCATTAAGGCTTTGGTAGGTAGTAAGCATTCTAGTGATAATGCTAAGTGCTGGTATTTGGCATCATTGCTTATACAAGGGATGTTGATGCATGATGGGCCACCGTGTTTGGAGCTGTGGAACTTTCAGGGTGTACCTTCACTCTGCTGCTGATAAGAGAGTGGTCGGTGTCGCGATCTGCACTGTGGTAGGTGTGGGTGTGAAGAACACTGCGCAGATCGTGCCTCCTCATGATGAATAGGTCTAGTTGGTGCCAATGTCTAGAATGGGTGATGCCATAATACTTTGTGGCGATGTCTGCCCTGGAAGAAGGTGTTGGTGATGCAGAGTTCATTCAGGGCACAAAGTTCAAGAAGGCGTTGCCCGTTATTGTTGATTTTGCCCGCCCTATGACAACCAAGACATGTTGGCTATGAATCACTGTCTGTTCCAACACGTGCATTGAAGTCACCCAGGATGAATAGCCTCTCGCCATTTGGGATGTTGGGAGTCATTGAAATGATCTTTGTCTGAAATGCTGGCATTCATGGTTGGTTGGCAGATGCATATGATGTTGACTGTGCCTCCATCAGATGATAGCTGCAGGGAGATGAAAAGTATGCAATAGTGTCTTAACACTACCACTACTGATTAAATAAAATGCACATGGATGTTTTATATTGCCCTTTTGCTGGAAGATTTTAAAAAAAACACACAATTTTTCAAATGAACACAAAAGTAAAAAGAAATTCACTACATCAATGTCATTTGATCAATTTGCTATGTAGCAAACAGTACAAGTGCCAAAAATTAACACTTGTCTATGTACAAACCTGTCAAGAGGAAAGTCATATATAGCATTATGTGCCTGAGTGCATGTAGTTCTTGTAAGGGAAATTGGGATTTTCACAATTGTTACTCAGCTACTTGCTCCTTCTAGTGAATGCAACAGAGCTTGATGAATAAACTTCTTGACAATTATACTAAGTAAGTGGTTCATTAGCTGCTTGAGAAGCATTAAAGCATATTTTTTGCAGATCCTTTATGCTTTATTTTCATTAATGCTCACAGAATTTACATATTTCAAATATCTGTATTTCTGTGAGCTTGTTGATAGTTGATTAATTTGAACAAAAATATGAGACTCCGATGACATTTTTGGATAAAAATAGAATTTTTGGTCTCCTATTGGCACATCATCAGTGTTGAATACTCAGGCTTGTAAGTTACACTGGAGGATAATTGGGTATGCAAGTTTAATGTGTTGGTCATCAAAATTCTTTGCCTGCTATTTTAACTGAAGTGTTAACCCATTTAATGCCTCTGCTAACATGCCAAATAATGGACTTTCAGTCTGGCCTTTTTGCATTCCTGCAATTATCCCACAGCAATTTCAAGCAATTTGCTATTGTCTAGCGACAAATATTAATACTTTATTTTGATTTTAATGACAAATATGCTCATTCAAAACAATGAAATAATTCACAGGAAATTAAGAAACAAAAATTACGTTGAACAAAAGTACATCTATTTTCCTTATAATCAGTCTATAATTTAATATCAATGTTTGATAACCAGCTATGCAGAGTTGCACGTTTAGCACATCCTGTAAAAATCAAATGTTCCGACTCATCATTATGCAAATAACAAATCGATTTTTACACTTTCTTTTTAGTGTTTTGTTGAATTTTATCAAAAACAAAAAGGTCTGAGCAGTCTACTTATCAGAGTTCTTTACGATTTTATCACAATCAGGAAGCATATTAGCATTAGCTTTCAAGACATTCCCCTCAGTTTTCTCTAGTCATGTGACTTCTATAAAATATAACAAAGCTACTCTGTTGAAAACCATGCAAGCCTCTTTGACGACAGTTAAACAGGATCTCTCCAAGACAGACATAATCACAGATGACTGAATAAATAACAAGAATGATTAACGTGATGTGTGGCTTCTTTTATTGGCCTGGCTTTTGCAGCCGGTGGCAAAGTGATGGTGCTCAATTCTCGAAGAAAGTTACCCAGCAAGATCTAACAATCTCTGTGGGGTGGATTTCACCTTTTCCAGTATTTATTTGTATCTGGCAGCAAGTCAATAGGACCTCCACGCATCCAGGAACAGTGAAATTATTAGACAAGGTAAGCAGCCAATCGCATTGAAGAATTCTCACAGACAGCAAACTAGGAAGTATAATACACTGATTATTGGTTATTCCTATAAATTTTACAGACTGAAAAATAAAGATTGGGACACTAGGAGCTGAAATATCAAAGCAATGTTTTATTATATTAAAAATCGATTTTTTTTATCATAGTAGAAACATTTGGCATTGCACAAAAATAACATTTGTTTTACTGGGCCAGAGAGGTTGTTCAGAAATCATTATGACTTAGTATGTTGCTAAAAACCCAGTTACACCTCATTAATAAGACATGATTTTTTGGGATTTTTTTTTACCGCAATATTATGACATAAAAGGGGAAGATCTTGCCAGTCTATTGATCACTAAAGATTACCATCATTGGGACCTTAACAGTGTACATTGTGGAGGAGCAGGGAACCACTGGTGCCACTTCTGATTTCTGCATTAACTGCGCAGATGTCAACGCCAGAAGTTGCTGTCACTTTCACAATAGTAATGACGACAAACACTAACAGTTTTGCCATCATTACAACCACAAGATCCAAGCCATTACTTTTTTTTTCCAGTTAGATGCCCACCGTGCTGCTGTCTTTAGCACTCCTATTCACACTGTAAGGAAGAATTCCCTGTGGAAGTTTATATTGTCATGCAGGCCCCCACCTGCCAATAATGAGGCACATTAATTTTGCCAGAAGGGCATTAAATTTCAAAATGTTGCTGGGAAGAAGAGAAGGCCTGTTTCAAGGAATTGCCAGGCCCCTGGCCAGAAAGACATTTTTGCATATTAGCCGACAGTGTTGAAACAAAGGAGCTATCCCCTGCTCCCATACAATACACAGAACATACCACCCTGTCACGTGACCACCCTGCTGGCTAACTTGGGAAGTTTTAAGTTGTACAGACAGTGTTTGAACTGGTAGAAGGCAGTTTTGCTCCTGGACTGAGAACATCTCTCTCGTGTTGGCTCCCATTTCTGTCTCACCAGCTTTAGAATCCATTGAAGACACATGAACCCCAAGAGAGAAAAGGAGAAAAGTCTCCTACAGCGAACAAGGTTTAAGAAGAATACTGGGCCCAATGAAAAGCAAGATCTACCTACAAGCAAGGACTATATAGTGAGCTCGAAGACCCGTAACAAAAAAGCTCTTCAGCTATTGCCTCAAACTTTTCCACTTTATTTCTTCTGCTCTTTTCTGTCTCTATCTGCATGCGTGTATCACGTATACGTGCCAGTGTGGGCGCATCGTGTATCCGTAGGCATTAACTAAATTAGAGTTTTAAGTTTAAGTTTTAATAAATTTCAATCTTTCTTCTTTAAACCTAAGAAAACCTGTGTGTGTGTGCTGGTTTCTTTGCCTTATATTTGGAAAGCAGTGAACAAGGATTCACCAAGGGGGACCAAAAACACAGTGTGTTTAAAAATAAAACCCTACTACAGTAAGACCAGGTGAAGACTGAAAGAGAACCCTAGACCTCTTTCTCACCTGGTCGTAACACTATAAAGGAAGTATATTTGTGCAGTCACATAAAACTGTGAAGTATTGTAAATGCAATTTCAGATAGATCTAATAAAGGCATCAACCTCGCTTCACAATATTAGATCTAAACATCATTATGAAACTAAAATTTTGTTTTGTGATGAATGTGATTATTTTCTTGCTAAGTGTATCAACAAAATGGCATATATGATTGAGAACATATAGTCTGTAGATAAATAGTTCTTACCATTCAAATGAAATGAAATGGGACAAAGAAATATATATACATCATAGTAATATCATAAAGACCATTGAGCAGATTAATTTATTGACATATGCATTTGAAGTCCTTTGCAGTCACGTCATCAAGGATGCTGAAAGAAAGTAACGAGAAGATTATCAAGCATTCCAAAATATCTTTTACAACTATTCCAGTAATTGCTTCAAACGAAGATTGTGTTCTCATGAGGAACACCTATAATGATTATTTTATAGTAATGGGCTCAATAATGGATACACAAACATCTATTGAGGCATTTTAAAATTCCGTAAGGGTCCTAACAAGCTGCTTTATGAGGATGGAAATATGCATGGTGTGTCAAAATTAAGGAGCTACTGGGAGGTTCTGTTCAAATAAAAATATGATTTTTATTATTACAGTTTTTCTTCAATTACTGCACATTGTCATATATCATAATGTGCAATATGCTGGAAATATTACAAATGGCTCAATGTGACAGAAGACAAACCTTATAAAGTTGCTGGTGATTAATTCTTTTGTGTCGTAGCTGTATTTTGGTGTTATGCTGTGATTGTACATGTATCGCTGCTTGATGGACATTTGCCTATTCTGCCACAACTTTACAAGTTTCCGCAATTGAGTGATTTATTCATGTCACAAAATGTGACTTTGTGCATTTCTAGCTTTTATATACACTAGATCAAAAATAACTATCGCGGTTCGGGGGGAGGGTCACTCTGGCTGACTGCTTCTGTCTTGATCGTGACTAAGTGGCCCTGGAGAGGGAACGTGCAATGCCCATGGGTATGTTTAGGGCTTTCCGTGACCACAGGGTAAAAAATGGTTAATAGGCATTGATACTACTATTATGATTTAGAATTATAAGTGTCTCTTAGTTTAAATAAATCTCATGTTCAGATTATTATATTAGTGGTGCCTCTTCAAATAAGGGGGCATTTATAGACCTGTTTCACTGCAATGCAGTGTCACTCTCAAAATGCCAAATTCCCAAAATGCTTTACAGCCGGTCAAGAACTTTTGAAGTGAAGTTACTGTTGTAATGTAGGAAAAGCAACAGCCAATTTGTGCACAGCAAGCTCCCACACAAACAGCAATGTGATAATCTATTTTGATGATGTCGATTGAGGGATAAGCATTGGCCAGGACACTGGGGATAACCTCCCTGCTCTTCTTCAAAATCGTGCCATGGGATCTTTTATGTCTGAGAGAACAGATAGAGCCTCAGTTTAATGCTTCATCCAAAAGATGGCACCTCCAATGGTACAGCATTCCTTCAATACTGCATTAGAGTGTCAGCTAGATGTTTGTACTCAGGTTCTAATCCTAATGTTATTCCACTGTAGCATCCAATTATTTCTTAAACTATTCCAGGGTTGTTGCCTCCACCACTCTATCTGGAAGGTTATTCAATATTCATCACTTTTTGTATGATATTTACTAATAGCACCCTTCTCTAATGTTCCCTTGTTTTATTCCTGTAGCTCAACCTAAATGCTTATCCTGGGCTCATATTTCTGAATCCTTAGCAAACTCGTGTACTTCCGTAAGATGACCTCACTGTTGCTTCCTTTCTAGGATGAAATGCCTCCGTTTCGCCAGTCTTGCCTCATAAATTGGAACCTTAACATCTTAACATTGGAGATCAGCCTCATAGCTCTTCTCTACACTGCCGCCAGTGATTGGATGTTTCTTTTGTTTCTTGGCAACCAGAACTGGCTGCAGTATTCAAGATGTGTTCTGGCAAGAGCGCACATTGAATACAATTTAATCATTACTTCCCCTGACTTGAATTTTACTGTTTTGGCAATTATGCTTCAACATCTTATTGACTTTGTTTTAGTTTTAGTTTTTTTAGTTTTAGAGATACAGCACTGAAACAGGCCCTTCGGCCCACCAAGTCTGTGCCGACCATCAACCACCCATTTATACTAATCCAACACTAATCCAATATTCCTACCACATCCCCACCTGTCCCTATATTTCCCTACCACCTACCTATACTTTGGGTAATTTATAATGGCCAATTTACCTACCAACCTGCAAGTCTTTTGGCAGGAAACCGGAGCACCCGGAGAAAACCCACGCAGACACAGGGAGAACAGGCAAACTCCACACAGGCAGTACCCAGAATTGAACCCGGGTCGCTGGAGCTGTGAGGCTGCGGTGCTAACCACTGCGCCACTGTGCCGCTCTGCATTGTTTATTGTATATATTGTTGCTCTGTGTTGTTTCGACATGTTTAGTGTTGAGTCTGTTAAGATCTTTTGGTCTCTTTCAACTTCGTCTGTAGCTATTTCAACACCATTCATGGAGTATGTCTCCAATTTAATATTCCTCCCATGTGCAGTACTTTACATTTGTCTGCATTAACTTTTATTTGCCAGTCTTTGCCCAATTACATGTCTTGTTCAATTAATACTATTATTTCTGATCTGAACTACCTCTTCCAATTCTACTGCCACTCCTGGTTTTGTGTCCTCTGCAAATTTGACCAATTTGCATTGTGTTTCTGAATTCCAGGTCATTTATGTAAATTACAAACAGTAATGATCCCAGTTCTCAGCCTTGAAGCTCAGTACTGCCCTCAACTCTGACATCACTCCCCTAATGAGTACACAGTACTTGCAACTCTTCAACCAGTTTCTTATCCATTAATTCGTACCCTATTGAATGGAACATTGCAAAAAATCTTTTGTAAATCAAGATACACTATGACATGGGGCTTTCTATAGTCCATTTATATTGACACTTCTTGAAGGATGTTGAGGAAAATGGCTCTGAATCCATGCTGAATCCAAGCTGATTACTGTCAACTATGCTATTGTTGTACTTATAAACCTTAACAGTGCTTCTGATAATCAATTCCATTGATCCCAATATTAATGAAAAAGGGAGTTCTGAACCAGGAAGGGATATTGTGTGTATGAAACCCATGGGTCTGATTTTCTGATTTCAACAATATTGAATCATTAAATGTTTCCTTCAGGTTTTCACGTCTCCAAGCTGCGTAGTGGGTGTGATGAGCACTGGCATGACAGGATCTGAAGTCCACTGTTTAAAAGGTCAATACAGATATAATATTTGAAAGCGCCTAGTCTGCACTCAAATTCAATGATGCTTTCCTTGAATTACTGCTGGGTGCATTCAGGAGCAGGAGGGACATACTTTACCCTAGCAATGAAAGGAAACCTGCTGCTGATACCAAAAAGGGGTGGAGGGATGTGGCTGAACAGGTGAGCAGCAGGTCCATTGCGCCCAGGTCTTGGATGCAGTGCATGAAGCAGATTAATGACCTAACCAGGTTAGGAAAAGTGAGTGCATTTGCTGGTGTACAACAACCAGCCCCCTCACTGCACTGCACCCCTGCCCCCACAAAGTCTTACCAAGCATACTCCATTACATCACTCCTCATACCCTTCCTTCACTTTTGTTACAATTGCTCACCTCCCAATGTATCCATCCACCATTGCCACTCACCCCAAACCTTGTGCAATGTGATGCATCAATTTGATAGCCACCCTCACCGAATGCACTGCATCTATTGGGTGAATATATATTCTTCAGTCACTCACAGAGCTGTTTTTTTGTCCCTTGTAGAAGAGAGGGTCAAATTCAAGGGACAGGAAGAAGACTGGCAGAGGCATGCCACAAATTGTGCAGCTTATAGTTGCAGATGTGGAGGCTATGGTGGTAAGTGGCACATAGGCTGACTCTATTTCATCAATTACTGAACAATGAGAAGTCTGAGTATGCTGATTGCCAGGACTAAATCATAGCCCTTTCTTTTGTTTTCCAGGGTCTTCATGAATGCAGCAAGTGTTGCAGGATGTGCATGAGAACAATTCCTCAGAGGACCTCATTCCTTCTAAGGGTATACTGTCACAGGATGTACAGCGATGCACCAGTGCAAATACTTATACTTCAGTGGGTTTTCACTTGTTGATTCACAATTCACAAGTGAGCGCAAGCAGACACTGGTGCCAGGGGCAGCTGTGTTGAGTCCGCCTTGGGCGTGGGGGTGAAACCCTCTCTGAGTTCTGCTCAGCTGGACACAGATGTTGAGCCCAGGGCACCATATTTGAGAAGGACAACAATAGAAGTACAGCAAAAACTGACAGGCATGTCACGCACACTCTCCGCAATAGCAGAGCTGATGGGTAAGCACAACTTGAAGAGTAGTGGATTGGTGTTGCAGGTAATTGTGAGAATGTCTGGCATGGAAAGAGTGGATGCCTCCATGCAGCTTCAAGCATGGATTTCAAATGAGTCTATTCAGGCCAATACCACGGCTGTGCGGGAGATGTCTGTCACCTTAAGCAAGATGGCAGATACCTTTTTCATGGCCTTACAGTGTGTCACTGATCTTCATTAAGCTGCAGAGTGGTAGGAGTGATGTGGCACTGGCACAGGAGAAGGATGATGGCAAAAGTGGGTATGGAAGTGGGAACTCCATTCAAAGTGCTCTCACTTTTCACTTGTTGCCACCCCCTCAGCCCCAGCCAGTACCTGGTATAAAGCATTGTCTCCTGATGGTTGAGTCAGCTCCTGCACAGGTGTGGGTGGAGGAGTCTTTGGTAGTGCTTTCATGGGCTCCAAAACCCAGACAGCATAGACAAAAAGTATCTCAGCAGACAGAGCAGAGATCTGAGCAAACTGCCTCTACCTTTGCTGAAGCAACACAGGATACACCACATAGAGCAATAGGAATTGCAAGTTAAAGCAATTATAATTCACCAAAGGTATGCACATGAGTGTTTCTCAAAATGTTATGTTGTTAAGTTGCCTTTTTTATAATGCCAGATAAAATTTATTGATTTGTAACACTTCAATGTCGTGGCCATTATTGCATCCCGAGTGCCTACTTGCCCTTTCACTTGTTTCATGATGACAATACATAATATGATCCATTGGGTGAATGTGCAAAGGTGTATGCATGGTTTAAGGACTGTTTCATGCTTGACTTTTTTTCTTCTGCAAGTCATTGCTAGCTGAACCCTTGAGCTATTAGGACATCCAGGCAAATCATGCCCCATCTACGAAGTACTCATGTCATTCTTGTCCCCATCCTCTTTCTCTTCGATTTTCCCCTCATCCAAAGGTGCTTGATAAGTGCCTTGGTTATCATCAATCCGTAATCCTTTCTGCTGTGCAAAGTGTGCAGGATGCATCACTATCATTCCTGACTACTGAAGGTTGCCTCCAGACCTATCTGAGGCAGGTGTAGCACATCTTCAACATGCTGATGGCTTGTTTGATGGTTTAACATCTCACCTGATGGTCATGTGGCTCTCATTGTAAGCTTCATAGCCAAGTTTGAAGTGAGTATCCCTTGTTTCCTACAAGCCAGCCCTTAATTCTGTTTCCTGACACGAAGAGGTCTGGAATGTTGAAGTGCTGCAATATGAAGACATTGTGCCAGCTCCCAGGGAATCTCACATGCACCTGCATGAACCTCTTATAGTTCCACACCAGCTGTACATTGATAGAATAAAATTCATTATTGATGATAAAATGTCCTGGTTGATCTGGTGGAATCCATATTGCTAGATGTGTGCAATCAATGGCACCCTTTACCTGTGGGAAACCAGCCAGAGTAGTGAATCTGAGTGCCCACTCATTCTGGTTATTGTTGTCGCAGAGGAAGTTGACGTAAGTCAACGCCCTGACAAAGGACTTATCTGTGACATACTTTATACATTTATGTCTAGATGACCAAAAGACCCATGAAAATGTCTCTGTTAATGCATTGGAAGGAGCCAGAGACAAAAAGATTGAGGGCAATAGTGGCTTTCACAGTAATGCATGCCCACCAGCTCCAACAGGGAGTAGCTCTTCTTAAAGGAGACTGCAGATATCTACAACCACCTACCATGTCAATCTGAGCCCTTGGAAACACTTTTCTTCAGATAGGTCAATGAAGCTGAGCGTCTGTCTGTGGACCCTTTCCTGTGGGTTTGCCTCCTACAATCTTGGCCCCTATGTTGCCTTTCTCCACTGTTCTCCTCTCTGCTATTCTTCACTCTGTTCAGCTCTCTGCTTATCTCCATTCTGTTCTTCTGTCTGTTGTTCTCCACTCTGTTCTCCACATCTGTGTTGTGCATTGGTTTGCTGTGCACCTCACTGTTGTGAAATATCCTGAGGTTATTAAAGACACTATATAAATGTAAATTCCTTCTTTTCAAAGTTTTTGAGTGATACTAAAACTTGCTAGATCTGGTAAATAGAGGTTTGTAAACTGAACTTATCTGGTACATATTTGATTCTGGACACTGTTGATGTACCGACACCAGACGAACTGCAGTGGTTCAAGGAGGCAGCTCACCACCCCTTTTCAGCGGCAGTTAAGGATGGGCAAGAAATGCTGGCCTTGCTAGCAACACTCACATCCCATGAACGAATAAAAACAATCAAGTTTCTTCATGGAAGAGCGGAGCGGAGCAGACCTGGGAGGAGTCAGCATCAGAAGAGGGAAAGGATAAATCCAGCCTGAGACTCGAAGCCTGCACAACTGGAAGAGTGGAGCGGAGTGGACCTGGGAGGAATCGGCATAGGAGAGTGAGAGGATAAATCCAGCCTGAGGCTCAAAGCCCGCACAACTGGAAGAGCGGAGCAGTGCGGACCTGGGAGGAATTGGCATCGGAGAGGGAGAGGATAAATCCAGCTTGAGGCTCGAAGCCCGCACTTACCTGGAAGAGCAGAGCGGAGCGGACCTGGGAAGATAAACACGGACACAGTCCGGAGTGTTTGAAAAAAAATCAACAGTGACATCACAGGAAAACTACAAGGTGATTGAATCATGAGTAACTTCTGTTAGGGAATAGCTCTAAATAGGTGGCTTAGTAACTAAGGTAAGAAAGGTCGACAGTTTATTTTCGTATATAGTAAGTAGTGTTTTTTAGGGAGTTCTGTATTAACGAGGACCAGGGAAGAAGGGCGCTAGAGTAATTGATATTATTTGATATTAAGCATCTTCCAAAAGGTTTAATTTAAAGGGTTAAGTCATGGCAGGAGAGCTCAAAGCCGCGGTGTGCTCCTCGTGCTCTATGTGGGAAGCCGGGAACATTCCAGTGCCCGAGACCAGCATGTGTGCAGAAGTGTCTCCAGCTACAGTTCCTGGAAGCCCGGGTTTCAGAGCTGGAGCGGGGGCTGGGGACACTGTGGAGCATCCGCGAGGCAGAGAGTATCATGGATGGCAAATATAGAGAGGTGGCACACTGCAGGCTCAGACCCCACAGGCAGGAAGGGAATGGATGACCACCAGGTAGAGCAAGAGGACGAGGCAGGCAGTGCAGGAATCTCTTGTGGCTATTCCCCTGCAAAACAGATATATTGCTTTGGATACTATTGGGGAGAATGGCCTCTCAGGGGAAAGCAGCAGCAGCAACAGCCCAATTCGTTGCACCTCGGTTGGCTCTGCTGCAAAGGGGAGGAATAAAAAGTGTGGGAATGCAATAGTTATTGGGGATTCAATTGTAAGGGGAATAGATAGGCATTTCTGTGGCCGCAAATGAGACTTCAGGATGATATGTTGCCTCCCTGCTGCTAGGGTCAAGGATGTCTAAGAGTGGTTATAAGACATTCTGAAGGGGGAGGGTGAACAGCCAGTGGTTGTGGTACATATTGGTACAAAAGATATAGGTAAAAAAAAACCGATGAGGTCCTAAAAGCAGAATATAGGGAGTTAGAAACATAGAAAATAGGAGCAGGAGTAGGCCATTTGGCCCTTCGAGCCTGCTCCGCCATTCATTATGATCATGGCTAGTCAACCAACTCAGTAGCCTGTTCCCGCTTTCGCCCCATACCCTTTGATACCTTTACACCCAAGAGCTATGTCTAACTCCTTTTTGAAAACATTCAATGTTTTGGCCTCAACTGCTTTCTGTGGTAGCGAATTCCACAGGCTTACCACTCTCTGGGTGAAGAAATTTCCCCTCATCTCAGTCTTGAAAGGTTTACCCCGAATCTTCAGATTATGACCCCTGGTTCTGGACTCCCCCATCATCGGGAACATCCTTCCTGCATCTACCCTGTCAAGTCCTGTTAGAATTTTATAGGTTTCTATGAGATCCCATCTCACTCTTCTGAACTCCAGCGAATATAATCCTAACTGACTCAATCTCTCCTCATATGTCCGTCCCACCATCCCAGGAATCAGTCTGGTAAACCTCCGCTGCACTCCCTCGATAGCAAGAAGATCCTTCCTCAGCTAAGGAGACCAAAACTGCACACAATATTCCAGGTGTGGCCTCACCAAGGCCCTGTATAATTGCAGCAAGACATCCCTGCTCCTGTACTTGAATCCTTTCACTATGAAGGCCAACATACCATTTGCCTTTTTTGTAGCCTGTTGCACCTGCATGCTTACCTTCAGCGACTGGTGTACGAGAACACCCAGGTCTCTCTGCATATTCCCCTCTCTCAGTTTAGAGCCGTTCAGATAATAATCTGCCTTCCTGTTTTTGCTACCAAAGTGGATAACCTCACATTTATCCACATTATACTGAATCTGCCATACATTTGCCCATTCACTCAACTTGTCCAAATCACCCTGAAGCCTCTTTGCATCCTCCTCACAACTCACCCTCCCACCCAGTTTTGTGTCATCTGAAAATTTGGAGATATTACATTTAGTTCCCTCATCTAAATCATTAATGTCTATTGTGAATAGCTGGGGTCCTAGCACCGATCCCTGCGGTACCCCACTAGTCACTGCCTGCCATTTGGAAAAAGATCCATTTATCCCTACTCTTTGTTTCCTGTTTGCCAACCAATTTTCTATCTATCGCAAAAAACTACCTCCAATCCCATGCGCTTTAATTTTACACGCTAATCTCTTATGTGGGACTTTGTCGAAAACCTTCTGAAAGTCCAAATAAAGCAGATCCACTGGCTCCCCCTCATCAACTCTACTAGTTACATCCTCGAAGAATTTGAGTAGATTTGTCAAGCATGATTTCCCTCTCGTAAATGGCTGCAGGGTGACCAGGAATGGGAAATGAACATCCAGGGGTATTGAGTATTTAGGAAGTAAGTTGAAACCTTAAGTTTGAGGACCTCAAAGGTAGTGATCTCAGGATTACTACCAGTGCCACATGCTAGTCAGAATAGAAATAGCAAGATATATTGGATGAAGACGTGGCTGAAGAGATGGTGTGAGGGGGAGGGTTTTAGATTCCTGGGACATTGGGACCGGTTCTGGGGGAGGTGGGACCAGTACAAACTGGACAGGTTACTGGGCAGGACGGGACTGATCTCTGAGGGGGAGTATTTGCTAGAGTGGTTGGGGAGGGTTTAAACTAAAATGGCAGGGGGATGGGAATCTTTGCAAGGAGTCAGAGGAGGGGGGATCAAAGACAAGAACAAAAGACAGTAAGGGGAATAAAAAAGTGATAGGCATTGAAATCAAGGGCCAGAATCAAACAGGGCCACAGTGAAAAATAGTGGGAAGGGGACAAGTAATGTTAAAAAGACAAGCCTTAAGGCTTTGTGCCTTAACGCGCGGAGCATTCACAATAAAGTTGGTGAATTAATCGCACAAATAGATGTAAACGGGTGTGATATAGTCGGGATTACGGAGACATGGCTGCAGGGTGACCAGGGATGGGAAATGAACATCCAGGGGTGTTCAGTATTTAGGAAGGACAGACAAAAAGCAAAAGGCGGTGGAGTTGCATTGCTGGTTAAAGAGGTAATTAACACAATAATGAGGAAGGATATTTGCTCTGACGATGTGGAATCTGTATGGGTAGAGCTGAGGGGCAATAAACGTTAGTGGGGGATGTATATAGACCTCCAAACTGCAGTGGTGATGTTGGGAATGGCATCAAACAGGAAATTAGAGACGGATGCGATAAAGGAACATCTGCAATTAAGGGTGACTTTAATCTGCATATAGATTGGGCAAATCAAATTAATCACAATACCATAGAGGAGGAATTCATGGAGTGTATACAGGATGGTTTTCTGGACCAATACGTTGAGGAACCAACCAGAGAACAGGCCATCCTAGACTGGGTATTGTGTAATGAGAGAGGAATAATTGTCAATCTAGTTATGTGAGACCCCTTGGGGATGAGTGACCATAATATGATAGAATTCTTCATCAAGATGGAGAGTGACGTAGTTAATTCTGAGACTAGGGTCCTGAATCTTAATAAAGGAAACTACGAAGGTATGAGGCGCGAGTTGGCTATGACAGATTGGGAAACGTTACTTAAAGGGATGGCAGTGGATAGGCAATGGCAAACATTCACAGAGTACATGCATGAACTGCAACAATTGTTTATTCCTGTCTGGCACAAAAGTAAAACGGGAAAGGTAGCCAAACCATGGCTTACAAGGGATATTAGAGATAACGTTAGATTCAAGGAAGAGGCATACAAATTCGTCAGAAAAAACAACAGACCTGAGGATTGGGAGCAGTTTAGAATTCAGCAAAGGAGGACCAAGGGATTGATTAAGAAGGGGAAAATAGAGTACAAGAGTAAGCTTGCAGGGAACATAAAAACTGACTGTAAAAGTTTCTATAGGTATGTGAAGAGAAAAAAATTGGTGAAGACAAATGTAGGTCCCTTACAGTCAGAAACAGGGGAATTTATTCTGGGGAATAAAGAAATGACTGACCAACTAAATGCATACTTTGGTTCTGTCTTCACAAAGGAGGATGCAAATATCATACCAGAACTCTTGGTGATCATAGGGTTTAGTGAGAGGGAGGAACTGAAGGAAATCAGTACTAGTAGAGAAATGGTGTTGGGGAAATTGATGGGATTGAAGGCAGATAAATCCCCAGGGCCTGATAATCTACATCGCAGAGTAATTAAGGAAGTGGCCCTAGAAATAGTGGATGTATTGGTGGTCATCTTCCAAGATTCTATAGACTTTGGAACAGTTCCTACAGATTGGAGGGTAGCTAATGTAACCCCACTATTTAAAAAGGGAGGTAGAGAGAAAATAGGGAATTATAGACCAGTCAGCCTGATGTCAGTGGTGGGGAAAATTCTAGAGTCCATTATCAAAGACTTTATAGCAAAGCACTTGGAGATCAGTGGTAGAATCAGACAGAGTCGGCATAGATTTACGAAAGGGAAATCATGCTTGACAAATCTACCAGAATTCTTCGAGGATGTAACGAGTAGAGTTGATGAGGAGGAGCCAGTAGATGTGGTTTATTTGGACTTTCAGAATGCTTTCGACAAAGTCCTACATAAGAGATTAGCGTGTAAAATTAAATTGCATGTGATTGGGGTTAGTGTATTGCGATGGATAGAAAATTGGTTGGCAGACAGGGAACAAAGAGTAGGAATGAACGGGTCTTTTTCCGAATGGCAGGCAGTGACTAGTGGGGTACCGCAGGGATCGGTGCTAGGACCCCAGCTATTCACAACATATATTAATGATTTAGATGAGGGAACTAAATGTAATATCTCCAAATTTTCAGATGACACAAAATTGGGTGGTTAGATGAGTTGTGAGGAGGATGCAGGGAGGCTTCAGGGTGATTTGGACAAGTTGAGTGAATGGGCAAATGCATGGCAGATGTAGTACATTGTGGATTAATGTGAGGTAGCAAAAACAGGAAGGCAGATTATAATCTGAACAGCTATAAACTGAGAGATGGGAATATGCAACGAGACCTGGGTGTTCTCGTACACCAGTCGCTGGAGGTAAGCATGTAGGTGCAACAGACGGTAAAAAAGCCAAATGGTATATTGGCCTTCAGTGCAAGAGGATTCGAGTACAGGAGCAGGGATATCTTGCTGCAATTATACAGGGCCTTGGTGAGGCCACACCTGGAATATTGTGTGCAGCTTTGGTCTCCTTATCTGAGGAAGGATGTTCTTGCTATAGAGGGAGTGAAGCAAAGATTTACCAGACTGATTCCTGGGATGGTGGGACTGTCGTATGAGGAGAGATTGAGTCGGTTAGGATTATATTCTTTGGCGTTCAGAGGAGTGAGGGGGGATCTCATAGAAACCTATAAAATTCTAACAGGACTTGACAGGGTAGATGCAGGAAGGATGTTCCCGATAGTGGGGGAGTCCAGAACCAGGGGTCATAGTCTAAGGATATGGGGTAAACCTTTCAAGAATGAGATGAGGAGAAATTACTTCACCCAGAGAGTGGTGAGCCTGTGGAATTCGCTACCACAGAAAGCATTTGAGGCCAAAACATTGTATGTTTTCAAGAAAGAGTTAGATATAGCTCTTGGGGCAGAAGGCATCAAAGGATATGGGGAGAAAGCGGGAACAGGTTACTGAGTTGGATAATCAGCCATGATCATAATGAATGGCGGAGCAGGCTCGAAGGGCCGAATGGCCTAATCCTGCTCCTATTTTCTATGTTTCATTAGCATTTTAGTGTTTTGTAATATTTTATGAAGATTTGGATTGTATTAAATGAAATTATGTCATCATTATGCATTAAAAACTTGACATGACATCAATGACAATTTGATATTTGAGGTTGAGCCTTTGGCTATTGCATAACTCACTGCTACTTCTGGTAAAAAAAATCAGAATAAGTCATTCGTAAACAGGACTGAGGAGGAGAAGGCACCACATTTTAACGAACTGTTTGCTTTTGATCCAACTCATAGTTAAAAATCTGTTTGATTCCAAGAGCATTCACTACATTTCTTACCAAAGAAAATTTCAGACTAATGGATCCTCTGAGGACTTGTATCAATGCATGCTTCATAGACCGAGCGATATTTGCCTGGTCCTAATGTTGCTGATTCTGTGTATTCTTCTTCCTGGAAATAAAATTTGAATGATTTTAGCCTGATACTGTGTGAATCTGTGGGGTGGTATCCAATTTACTGAGGGAATGGAAGACGTTGAGGCTGAAGGTCTGAGGCTGGCAGAGGGCTGAACTCAGGCAGACCCAACTGTGTGGGGAGGGTAGGAATCTGGAAATTAACCTGTATTGTCCAGGTTTCCACTCCACTAATGTCATATTCCTGAGAACAAAAAATGGAAAATTCTTTGCCATTTGGCTCTTGCCATGTTATCGTGTCCCACTTTCCTAATGGCAGGGCGCCATTTCGACTTTTGTTAACTCATCATGGTGGGTGCCTCAGTTCTGCCTCTGCAGGTGCCGGCTGCCCATTCCAAGTATTTTAAATGGGCCCAGTCTCATCTTTGGACATGTGCAGAATTGGTTATCCTGGGTGCAGCTTGTGCACCAAAATTTGTGCCTCCTATCTAGGACATGATACCTATTTCAGGTATGCGAGTTGGACACATGTACTTCAGCCTTACAACAGTAAAAGGGTGGCACAGTGGTGCAGTGGTTAGCACCGCAGCCTCACAGCTCCAGCGACCCGGGTTCAATTCTGGGTCCTGCCTGTGTGGAGTTTGCAAGTTTAGTTTAGTTTAGAGATACAGCACTGAAACAGGCCCTTCGGCCGACCAAGTCTGTGCCGACCATCAACCACCCATTTATACTAATCCTACACTCCTACCACATCCCCACCTGTCCCTATATTTCCCTACCATCTACCTACATGAGGAGCAATTTATAATGGCCAATTTACCTACCAACCTGCAAGTCTTTTGGCTGTGGGAGGAAACCGGAGCACCCGAGAAAACCCACGCAGACACAGGGAGAACTTGCAAACTCCACACAGGCAGTACCCAGAATTGAACCTGGGTCACTGGAGCTGTGAGGCTGCGGTGCTAACCACTGCGCCACTGTGCCGCCCTGTGTTCTCCCTATGTCTGCGTGGGTTTCCTCCGGGTGCTCCGTTTTCCTCCCACATGCCAAAGACTTGCAGGTTGATAGGTAAATTGGCCTTTATAAATTGCCCCTAGTATAGGTAGGTGGTAGGGAAATATAGGGACAGGTGGGGATGTGGTAGGAATATGGAATTAGTGTAGGGTTAGTATAAAATGGGTGGTTGATGGTCGGCACAGACTCGGTGGGCCGAAGGGCCTGTTTCAGTGCTGTATCTCTAAAAAAAAAATAGATGGTGGAAATCGGAAACAAAAACAGAAAATGCTGGATATACTCAGCAAGTCTGACAGCATCTGTGGAAAGAGAAAGAGAGTTAACGTTTCAGGTTTGTGACCTTTCATCAGAACTGGGAAAAGTTAGAAATGTAATTGGTTTTGAGCGAGGGCACAGAATGTGGTCTGGGTGGGGGACTTCAATGTCCATCACCAAGAGTGGCTCAATAGCACCACTACTGACCAAGCTGGCCAAGTCCAAAAGGATATACCTGATAGACTGGGTATGCGGCAGGTGGTGAGGGAACCAACAAGAGGGAAAAACATATTTGACCTCATCCTCATCAATCTGCCTGCTGCAGATGCATCTGTCCATGACAGTGTTGGTAGGAGTGACCACCGCACAGTCCTTGTGGAGACAAAGTCCCGTCTTCACATTAAAGATACCCTCCATCGTGTTGTGTGGCACTACCACCTTCCTAAGTGGGATAGATTTCAAACAGATCTAGCAATGCAAAACTGGGCATCCATGAGGCACTGTTGGCCATCAGCAGCAGCAGAATTGTACTCAAGCACAATCTGTAACTTCATGGCACAGTATCTCCCCACTTTAAAATTACCATCAAGCCAGGAGACGAACCCTGGTTCAATGAAGAGTGCAGGAGGGCATGCCAGGAGCAGCATACCTCAAAATGAGGTGTCGACCTGGTGAAGCTACAACACAGGACTATCTGCATGCAAAACTGCGTAAGCAGCATGCGATAGAGCGAAGCAATCCCATAACCAACGGATCAGATCTGGGCTCTGCAGTCCTGCCACATCCAGCCGTGAATGGCGGTGGACAATTGAAGAACTAACTGGAGGAGCTGGCTACACAAATATCCTTATGCCAAACGATGGGGGAGCCCAGCACATCAGTGCGAAAGATAAGGCAGAAGCATTTGCAACAATCTTCAGCCAGAAGTGCCGAGTTGATGATCCATCTTGGCCTTCTCCTGAAGTCACCAGCATCACAGATGCCAGACTTTAGCCAATTCGATTCACTCCGTGTGATATCAAGAAACGACTGAAGGCACTGGATAATGCAAAGGCTATGGACCCTGGCAATATTACGGCAATAGTACAGAAGACCTGTGCTCCAGAACTTGCCGCGCCCCTAGCCAAGCTGTTCCAGTACAGCTACAACACTGGCATCTACCCTGCAATGTGGAAAATTGCCCAGGTATGTCCTGTACACAAAAAGCAGGACAAGTCCAACCCGGCCAATTACCGCCCCATCAGCCTGCTCTCAGTCATCAGTAGTGAGATGGAAGGTGTCATCAACAGTGCCATCAAGCAGCACTTGCTTAGCAATAACCTGCTCAGAGATGCTCAGTTAGGGTTCCGCCAGGGCCACTCAGCTCCTGACCTCATTACAGCCTTGGTTCAAACATGGACAAAAGAGCTGAACTCAGGAGGTGAGGTGTGAGTGATTGCCCTCGACATCAAGGTAGCATTTGACCAAGTACGGCATCAAGGAGTCCTAGCAAAACTGAGGTCAATGAGAATCAGGGGAAAACTCTCCGCTGGCTGGAGTCATACCTAGCGCAAAGGAAGATGGTTGTGGTTGTTGGAGGTCAATCATCTGAGCTCCTGGGCATCACTGCAGGAGTTCCTCAGGGTAGTGTACTAGGTCCAACCATCTTCAGCTGCTTCATCAATGACCTTCCTTTAATCATAAGATCAGAAGTGGGGATGTTCGCTGATGATTGCACAATGTTCAGCACCATTCATGACTCCTCAGATTCTGAAGCAGTCCATGTAGAAATGCAGGAAGACTTGGACAATTTCCAGGCTTGGGCTGATAAGTGGCAAGTAACATTTGCGCCACACAAGTGCCAGGCAATGACCATCTCAAACAAGAGAGAATCTAACCATCTCCCCTTGACATTCAATGGCATTACCATTGCTGAATCCCCCAATATCAACATCCTAGGGGCTACCATTGACCAGAAGCTGAACTGGAGTAGCCATATAAATACCATGGCTACAATAGCAGGTCAGAGGCTAGGAATCCTGTGGCGAGTAACTCACCTCCTGACTCCCCAAAGCCTGTCCACCATCTGCAAGACACAAGTCAGGAGTGTGATGGAATACTCTCCACTTGCCTGGATGGGTGCAGCTCCAACAACACTCAAGAAGCTCGACACCATCCAGGACAAAGCAGCCCACTTGATTGGCACCCCATCTACAAACATTCACGCCTTCCACCACCAACGCACAGTGGCAGCAGTGTGTACCATCTACAAGATGCACTGCAGCAATGCACCAAGGCTCCTTAGACAGCACCTTCCAAACCTGCGACCTCTACCAACTAGAAGGACAAGGGCAGCAAATGCATGGGAACATCACCACCTGCAGGTTCCCCTCCAAGTCACACACCATCCTGACTTGGAACTATATCGCCGTTTCTTCACTGTAACTGGGTCAAAATCCTGGAACTCCCTCCCTAAGAGCACTGTGGGTGTACCTACCCCACATGGATTGCAGCGGTTCAAGAAGGCAGCTCACCACCACCTTCTCAAGGGCAATTAGGGATGGGCAATAAATGCTGACCTGGCCAACGACGCCCACATCCCATGAATGAATAAAAAAAAACTGAAAGTGCAGGAGGGGGAGAAAGAACAAAAGGGAAGGTCAGTGATAGGGCGGAGGACAGGAGAGATTAAATGACTGAAGAGTGCATGGTGTAATTCCCTTTGGCCTTGCATTCCCAGTTATTTATATTCTTTCCTTTTGCTCCAATTGTTTCAATTTTCCTCAGTCAGTAGCACTTTGTCTCCAAATTAAAATACGATTAAGGGCTTAAGCCCTATTCCAGGACATCAGCACACAAACTCAGCTGCTGCTTCAGTACAATACTGAGGAGGTTCTGCACCATTAGAAATGCGATTTTCTGGGTGGGACATTAACCTGAGACCTTGGGCTGAATGTAATGCCTTCCCACCCTACCACCAATTGAAGCCCTTAAGTGAGCAATTAATGCCCAATTAAGGGCCTCTTCCCACCGCTGATGGTATTAGCCCAGCAGCGGGTGAGCCTGTCACCACGTGGGAGCACGATGAGCAAACCTGTGTGGGTTGCTTGCCAGCTCATGCGGTGGGGGGAGGGACTGTCCCTCAGTTAAAGGCATTCAATGACTGATCGAGGGACCCGGCCTCGGAAAGGGGGAGGGCTCTGAGAGGCACCCCCTGCCCTAGCTGCTAACCCTCCTACACCCACTTTCCCACAAGCCCCACCCTGCAAAACCCCTCCTGCCATCACTCACCTAGGCCCTGGGTCCATCGACAATCCTGGGCTTTGGGTGCATACATTACCGGCAGCAGCCACCACCTCCCCGGTGGTGCTGCTGAACAAAAGAGTTGTCAGCCTCTGTTCATCCAGCAGCTCTTAGCAGGCGGGACGTCTGCCCCCAGGGACCTTTATCCCAGGGAAGGCCTGCTGCTGCCTGACTAACACCGTCGCCACCATTAAAGACTGCCTCATTTCTGTCTCTTGAGGTGGAGATAAAAGATCACATGCCACAATTTTTAAAAGAGCAGGGCTATTTCCTGGTCCCTGCTTATCTATCCTCCCTTCAACCAACACAGCAACAACAGGTTAACCAATCATTCATCTCATTTGATCTTTCTGAGACAATGCAGTGTGCAATTTGGCTGTTGTGTTTCGCTACATAACAACTGTCATTGTTCTTTGGAAGTATTTCATTGGTTGTGCTTTGGGGCACAATAAATCTCTGTATCAAAGCAATTTGTTTTCTTTCCTTTCCACAGTGGATTCATAACATTTATGTTGGATCTATGCACTTTTATGTGATTATTTATTCTTCCCTCCTCACTCAACTTCCTTTTTTTCATTTATTGACACGATCATACAACATATTGAGCTAATTTTGTTGCCACAGTGTAGAACTGGTGGGAGACGGTCAGTGTGAAATGAGTGGCAGCCAGTTGAGTTTGGAGATCTGTCCAATATTCTGGGACACCCCTCATTTATATCAATCAGGTGAGCTTGACCTGACATGCACATACTATAGGTTTCTTTCTTTTGGGCCTCCTTATCTCGAGAGACAATGGATACGCGCCTGGAGGTGGTCAGTGGTTTGTGAAGCAGTGCCTGGAGTGGCTATAAAGGCCAATTCTAGAGTGACAGGCTCTTCCACAGGTGCTGCAGAGAAATTTGTTTGTCGGGGCTGTTGCACAGTTGGCTCTCCCCTTGCGCCTCTGTCTTTATTCCTGCCAACTACTAAGTCTCTTTGACTCGCCACATTTTAGCCCTGTCTTTATGGCTGCCCGCCAGCTCTAGCGGACGCTGGCAACTGACTCCCACGACTTGTGATCAATGTCACAGGATTTCATGTCGCGTTTGCAGACGTCTTTAAAGCGGAGACGTGGACGGCCGGTGGGTCTGATACCAGTGGCGAGCTCGCTGTACAATGTGTCTTTGGGGATCCTGCCATCTTCCATGTGGCTCACATGGCCAAGCCATCTCAAGCGCCGCTGACTCAGTACTGTGTACAAGCTGGGGATGTTGGCCGCCTCGAGGACTTCTATGTTGGAGATATGGTCCTGCCACCTGATGCCAAGTATTCTCCGGAGGCAGCGAAGATGGAATGAATTGCGACGTCGCTCTTGGCTGGCATACGTTGTCCAGGCCTCGCTGCCATACAGCAAGGTACTGAGGACACAGGCCTGATACACTCGGACTTTTGCGGCTGCCTGCAATGAATTTGGCCTAACCATCAGCCTCAAGAAAACGAACATCATGGGGCAGGACATCAGAAATGCTCCATCCATCAATATTGGCGACCATGCTCTGGAAGTGGTTCAAGAGTTCACCTACCTGGGCTCAACTATCACCAGTAACCTGTCTCTAGATGCAGAAATCAACAAGCGCATGGGTAAGGCTTCCACTGCTATGTCCAGACTGGTCAAGAGAGTGTGGGAAAATGGCACACTGAGACGGAATACTATAGGTAACTCATCAATTAGCAGGGTGAGAAACAAGGTATTACTTTAGCTTAAGGAGGAAGTGTTGGATTTGATTCAATGGTAGCACACTCGCATCTGAGTACTAAGGTGATGCTTTCAATTGATTTCAACTGAACAAAAATTGGTCAGGTTGTACTATGGATGGATAATCTCCACAGTCAGGTGCCAAAGTTGTAAATAACCATCAATATGCCAGCTGGAACTTCCTCAATCCTATTTGTGCCAAATTTTACAGAGGTTTCTGTGCTGATCTTGCCAACCGGAATTAACTTCCAAATTTCCTGCCAAGATCATTTGCCTATACTGGCACTTAAAAACAGCATAAAACAAGTGTCACCAATAGGGGTAACAATAACAATAATAACAATAATAATTGCAGGCTGCTCTCATTGGCTGTGTTGGCTCACTCTCAGAGTTTCTGGCTTCTGCTGCTCTACTTCCTCTGTCAATATTCTGCAGAACAGGAGAAGGTCCTGTCAGCATCATTCTCCATCTAACATAAGAGAATGTATTGGATGCATTGAGATTGGCAGCACTTTAGTTGAGGATTGTATAGGTCTCAGTGAGAATATCATTTTTTTAAATGCAAAGAAAGGCAGCTTCAAATTCCAGAAATTTGTTACACTGATTCGGGCTGTGCTGTGCCTAACGTAATGTCCATTCATAACTTGGGTAAATGCAAAGGATTCCACTCCCTCCATATCCAGCTGGAGCGCGACAACACTCAGAGTATCATGCAGATCAATGACCAGTATCCTGGCAGCAGTCCAGATGCTTTATTCTGCACCAGTCCGCTATACGTTCAGCATTTGAACAAGCATGGGAAACCAGAGGGTGGCTACCGGGCGACGTGGGGTGTTTGCTAGTGCGTGACTCTAGTACACAACTCATACACGTGTGGGCAGCATGCATGCAACCAGAGCTGTGCTGCCACACAAAATGTCATTGAGCAGATTAATGGATTCATAAGCAACACTTTAGTTCTGTGGACTGCTCTGTAGGAGTGAATGTTCTGATTTGCAATGGTGTGCTGCATCCTGCCACCATAAGGGCATAGGCCTTGCCACCAGGTATGTGGTAAACAGCTGAGCAAGAGGAGGAAGAGGAGGAATGAGGAAGCGACCAACATATTCCCTTTGCCGTCAGCTGTCCATGATTGGCTCATCTGACTGGGGTATCGATGAACACAACCCCAATTCCCCATTCAATAACATTCCTACATGGTCCCATCCCTCTGTTACCAACCATCACAGCACCCCCTTGGCCACAATGCTGAAATAAAAGCCACGCAAAACAAACATGCCGGAGCAACTTTATCAATCAAGACATCCAATATTCCATGCAAAAGTCAACTAATCACTTTTATTCATTCCCTTAGTGCCTGTCTTTGGTGTGCCTTTACCTGTCGTACTGCTCCAACACAGTGCTACGCAGTGGCTGTCACATGGCTGGTGGAAGGCTGCTGATTTTCACTGGGGGTAACTGTCAATGGGCTTGCAGGATCACCTCGAGCAGATCTGGCTCTAGAAGGCACTGCTTTGAATTGACTCACCTCAGCATGGGAAGCAGCAGTCTGGTTGGCTGACAGGCAACAGCAAGGGCACTGGTGGCATGGCAGTGATGGGAGAATGAATGCTGCCATCCTGAGAGAAGGCAGCAGGTACAAATGTTGGGGGCAGCGCCTCAGAAATCCTATCAATTTGTTACAGGATAAATTGCTGGACTGCTGTGAGACCTGCAAGCCCCCTTTGCACATTGATATCTGAAGCGAAGATGCAGCAGTCTGAGCTGCATGGTAACAGTAGTATAAGGGTCTGAAAGGGTTAATGTTTGAGACAGTGCGAGTAACGCCTCCGACTGTAGTGATGACGTGATAATAGTCACATGGACAGTAGGCTTTGAAGGAGCTAGAAGCACCATGAGATGTGCTAGCTAGAGATCTGAATGGAGAGTGTAAATAGAATGTAAATATAAATAAAGAGTTGATGTTCAGCCATCCAAAGACTCCGAGACCTTTGTGAAGAACACGAGAACTACACTACCAACAACATATAACATAGTGACAGCAATATACACCAGTAACAAACTGCGCTTCATAGAAGCATGACTTCAGTCTGAGTTTCCACTGCAGCATCCAGATGTTATGAGGCTTCTGCATGTGCTGCAGTGGAAGCTGCTGCTTCATGATTGGATCTGCAAGTGTTCCCATGGAGTTTGCCACCACTTCCACACTGGAAAGGATGGGCTCTAAGTTCTGCACAAAGCCCCTTGCCACGTTAATGCTGAACGCCTCCAAGCTCCTTGACATTGACTGCAGGCTTTCTGGCAGGTCTGTCAATACACCAAGCATTTCAGTGTGCATATCCATCAGCCTTTTTCTGTACATCATCCCATCAAAGTCTTCATCTTAGTCCTCAACAGCAGAACTTATGTGTGACCTTGCTGTCCGGTGAGCTGGCACCTGTGTTACCCTTTCCCCTTCCACCTGTCTGCAGGCCACTTGTGCCCAGTGTGTCACCACATGTATCTCCCTCAGCCACCCTTTAATGTATGCGCAGTTCAGTATTTGAGCTGTGAGTATGAGAACAAGTGATGGTGTTTCTTCATCATCAATTTCCTCTTTCGCTTCTACTTCCTGTTCCTGCATCACAGCCTGGTCAGCTTGCAGTTCTTGGGTATCTGAAAGGAAAAAGGCATAAGGTTAGGATTATGGTGAGCGGTGGGGGTGGGGGGGGGGGGGGCGGGGGGAAGCAAGAGGTACAGACTTAGACCATCTGCAGCTTGTAAATCAGAAGTGGGATGTGAGAAGGAGGATCAGATATGAGCATATTGTCATTTTCGATGCTTTCAGTGCTGTAGCCACTGCAATGATGGTGAGGATCAACTCCTCCACAGGGGTGAGAAAATGCAGTTGTGCCTTTCCCCTGCCATTTAAGTGCTGCCGCTTGTGTTTGCGCACCACCTTGTCCTGTAAGAGAGAGGAAAGTGTGTCAGTGAGTTTTTTTATTCATTTGTGGTATCTGAGTGCAGCTGGCAATGCCAGAAATTATTGCCCATCCCTAACTGCCCTTGGGAAGTGCAAAGTGTTTGGGGAATGTACCTGTCATGATTGAATAGGCTGTGCAAGCTATGAGATGTGGGTGCGAAGTTTGCAACAGTGCAAAGTCTTTGATGGTGAGGTGAAGCTATGAATTTGAAGTATCAGTCGTGGTTGACAGATTTTGTTGGTAGGTAAGTCAAGTGGGGGTAGTGAAAATTCAGCAGTGTGTGATGCAAATAGTGCAGTTGTAAGGCTACAGCATTTGAAGATGTATTCAATCACCCTGAGCACTCGTGTCAGGTCATTAAACTTCCTGCGGCACTACATCTAGGTCCTCAGGGCTGCATTGCCAACATTGACCATGACAGCTGTCTACTCCCACTGCCTTCACAGTGTCTGTCTGGCAGGCCTCCTGGTATCCTGTGGACAGAGAACTTTTCTCCTCCTGTCCACCTCCTGTCCACCTTCTGCACCAAAGCCTCCAGTGCTGCACCAGAGAAATTTGGAGCACACTCTGTTCCTGTCACACCATTATTCAGAGTTTTTTCTGCTCGGCCACTTTTCCTCAGATACTCCAGTAACTGGTGCAGCCAGAATGTACTTCTCCTTTAAGAGGTGCAGGCTTTAAATGGTGCTAGTCCTGCATTAACTTGGACCCCCTGCTGGATCGTGCAGCCAGTCAACAGCATGTTTAGCACTGTTGCTCACTGCAATCATGGTAATGAGCAGGCAGCAGGCAGTATGTGTGCTTGCTGCTTGCATCGAAAGGAATGGTCATGGGTTAATAACGCATCGTGATCCCTGCAACCTTATTTGGGGATTATCCAATTTTGTCCTCTATGTGTTTTATTTTGTAATTTCTTTTAAACATATTGAATTGGCTGGTTCAGATTTGACAAATGTTGAATTCAATGTGAAAGTTGAGAAGCCACTGAAAATTATGGTCTGCATCTTTTAATTGCTAAAGTATTTCAGTCTTCCTGCTTTAATTTGACGCATTGGAAGAATTGGACAATCACTTGCACATTGGGGGCTGAATTTTATCCGGACAACAGGAACGGGATTGGAGGCACAAGGGAATGAAAAATCAGGAGGGGACGTGCTCGCCTGGAAATCTGACATGGTGACATGGTTCTGGATTTTGTCAGCGGCGGGAAAGGCCCAAAGCGCCGTTGGCTCTATAACACAGCGAGACTACGATTACTGTTACTGAACAGGTATTTACCATGTATTTGCATCAACCTGACTTGGATTTTTTGGGGGGGTTTCCAATATAGTAAACCCAGGCAAAGAAGGTAGCCTTGGGGTGTGTCGGATGAATGCAAGAAGGGGAACAGGGGGGTGCGGCGACCTTTTCTCAACAGCAGTGCAGCCCTTGAGACAAGGGTGGGCGCAGAGGGGTTGCAGTCTGCACACAGAGAGTGGGCTTCATCTCGGGTGGTGGGATCTTTGAAAGGGTGGGTGCTGCGGGTCATTAGCCTGTGTTGAGAGGGGAGTGGTAAGTTGAAGATACGAGCACACGAATTAGGAGCAGGAGTAGGCCACTCGACCCTTTGAGCCTGCTCCACCATTCAATAAGTTCATGGCTGAACTGATTGCTCCACATTTCCACCTACCCCAGATAACCTTCCACCCCCTTTCTTATCAAGAATCTATCTACCTCTGCCTTAAAAATATTCAAAGACTCTGCTTTCACCACCTTTTGAGGAAGAGAATTCCAAAGTCTAATGACCCTCTGAAAGAAAAAAATTCTCCTCATCTCTGTCTTAAATGAGTGACCCCTTATTTTTAAACAGTGATCCCTCGTTCGAGATTTTCCCACAAGGGGAAACATCCTTTCCACATCCACCCTGTCAAGGTCCCTCAGGATCTTCTATGTTTCAATCAAGTCACCTCTTCCTCTTCTAAATTCCACCCTTTCAAAGAGCTCGCCATCCGAGATGAAGCCCACTCTTTCCGTGCGGACTGCAACCCCTCTGCGCCCACCCTTGTCTCAAGGGCTGCACTGCTGTTGAGCAAAGGCTGCCGCACCCCCCTGTTCCCCTTCTTGCATTCATCCAACACACCCCAAGGCTACCTTCTTTGCCTGGTTTCACTATATTGGAAACCCCTCATAAAATCCATGTCAGGTTGATGCAAATACATGGTACAAGCCTAGCCTGTCCAATCTTTCCTCGTAAGACAGTCTGCCCATTCCAGGTATTAGTCTAGTAAACCGTCTCTGTACTGCCTCCAATGCATTTACACCCTTCCTTAAATAAGGAGTACACAGTACTCCAGATGTGGTCTCACCAATGCCCTGTATAGCTGAAGCATAACCTCCCTACTTTTGCATTCAATTCCCCTCACGATAAACGATAACATTCTATTCGCTTTCCTAATTACTTGCTGTATCTGTATACTAACGATTTGCGATTCATGCACTAGGACACCCAGATCCCTCTGCATCTCAGAGCTCTGCAATTTCTCACCATTTAGATAATATGCTTCTTTTTTATTCTTCCTGCCAAAGAGGACAATTTCCCACTTTCCCACATTATACTCTATTTGCCAGATCTTTGCCCACTCACAACCTATTTATATCCTTTTTCAAAGGGATAGCGCACAGGAGGGGAAGTTACCAGATGAGTGACTCAGAGTTCTGATGCAAGGTCACAGACCTGAAATGTTAACTCTGTTTCTCTCTCCACTGATGCTGCCAGACCTGCTGAATATTTCCAGCACTTTCTGTTGTTATTATTGGTTTTGTGCACCCAGGCTTTGTCGACCCCCACGCTGTGCAGCAGAGACTCAGAGGAAGGCAGAGCCAGGTGGTGGCTGGACAAGCTGATGAAAATCGACTAGGGGAGCCACAGCAGCTGGCCACAAAACAGAGAGTGTACCAGACTCGCCTGAGTTACCTCCAAATGTCTGAGTGGCAGTGACAGCAAACAGTGCGACTCTCCAGGGAGGACGTCACCGACTTATGCGCTACCCTGCAGGATGATCTGCGATCCATGGGCTTTGTTGGACATCCAATGTTGGTGGGCCTGAAGATCACTGTGGCACTCGCATTTTGTGGCTCCGGCTCTTTCCAGGGAGAGAGAAGATAGAGAAAGCCTATTCAGTCCAAGAATTATGACAGACGTCACAGAATCAAAAATTTGACAGACATACAACCTAGAGAATCAGTTTGGGTTAGAGATTGGAGAAGATATGGAGCAGTGATAAAATAATCACCAAATCCATGATCGTACATAATCCATATTAAGGGATATCAAGAAATGACTGAAGGCACTGGATACTGCAAAAGCTATGGGCCCTGACAATATTCCGGCAATGGTAATGAAGACCTGTGCTCCAGAACTTGCCACGCCCCTAGCCAAGCTGTTCCAGTACAGCTACAACACTGGCATCTACCCTGCAATGTGGAAAATTGCCCAGGTATGTCCTGTACACAAAAAGCAGGACAAGTCCAACCCGGCCAATTACCGCCCCATCAGCCTGCTCTCAATCATCAATAAAGTGATGGAAGGTGTCATCAACAGTGCCATCAAGATCAAGAGGCAGTTGCTTAGCAATAACCTGCTCAGTGACGCTCAGTTTGGGTTCCGCCAGGGCCACTCAGCTCCTGACCTCATTCCAGCCTTGGTTCAAACATAGACAAAAGAGCTGAACTCAAGAGGTGAGGTGAGAGTGACTGCCCTTGACATCAAAGCAGCATTTGACCAAGTATGGCATCAAGGAGTACTAGCAAAACTGAGGTCAATGGGAATCAGGGGGGAAACCCTCCGCTGGTTGGAATCATACTTAGTGCAAAGGAAGATGGTTGTGGTTGTTGGAGGTCAATCACTGAGCTCCAGGACATCACTGCAGGAGTTCCTCAGGGTAGTGTCCTAGGCCCAACCATCTTCAGCTGCTTCATCAATGACCTACCATCAATCATAAGGTCTGAAGTGGTGATGTTCGCTGATGATTGCACAATGTTCAGCACCATTCGTGACTTCTCAGATACTGAAGCAGTCCGTGTAGAAATGCAGCAAGACCTGGACAATATCCAGGCTTGGGCTGATAAGTGGCAAGTAACATTCGCGCCACACAAGTGCCAGGCAATATCCATCTCCAACGAGACAGAATCTAACCATCTCCCCTTGACATTCAACGGCATTACCATCACTGAATCGCCCACTATCAACATTCTAGGGGCTACCATTGACCAGAAACTGAACTGGAGTAGCCATATAAATACCGTGGCTACAAGAGCAGGTCAGAGACTAGGAATCCTATGGCGAGTAACTCACCTCCTGACTCCCCAAAGCCTGTCCACCATCTACAAGGCACAAGTCAGGAGTGTAATGGAATACTCTCCACTTGCCTGGATGGGTGCAGCTCCTACAACACTCAAGAAGCTCGACACCATCCAGGACAAAGCAGCCCACTTGATTGGCACCCCATCTACAAACTTTCACGCCCTCCACCACCGACGCACAGTGGCAGCAGTGTGCACCATCTACAAGATGCACTGCAGCAATGCACCAAGGCTCCTTAGACAGCACCTTCCAAACCTGCGACCTCACCAACTAGAAGGACAAGGGCAGCAAATGCATGGGAACACCACCACCTGCAAGTTCCCCTCCAAGTCACACACCATCCTGACTTGGAACTATATCGCCGTTCCTTCACTGTCGCTGGGTCAAAATCCTGGAACTCCCTTCCCAACAGCACTGTGGGTATACCCCAAATGGACTGCAGCGGTTCAAGAAGGCAGCTCACCATCACCTTCTCAAGGGCAATTAGGGATGGGCAATAAATGCTGGCACTGCCAGTGACGCCCACATCCCATGAATGAATAAAAAAAAAACTGACCAAGGGATGATAAGAAGAAGCAGAGATCATTGGTGGTGATACCAAAGAAGCAGCAGATCCAAGAAGAACATTTATCTCAAGAAGTTGATGAACTGCAAAGCTGCAATCAGCCATCAATCCAGAGGGCAACTAGATTGAAGAACTTTGAATTATCAAATAGTTCTACTTAAGTACAAAAGAATGAGAAGGAAGAGCTAAAAGACTCAAAACCCCAGACATCTTATCAAGAGAGAAGAACGCGTCATGGCAGACTTGTAAAAACACCACAGTGACTGATATTCTGAGAAGCGAAATCAGAGACGGGGGGCGGGGGGGAGACGTAGTCTAATGTAATACAGAGCTGTTACTGGGCAGAATATGCAAATAATCTGAGTGTCATCACATGAAATGTTGTAACAGAACTTGTACAGAATCTCATGTAGATTAAAAGAAGCCAGAGATATCAGATGCATGTCAATAAACTCCTGTACCTGTAACCATCAATCTCTCAGATAGTCTGTTATAAGACTTACTAGCATTAGACTATTACAGACTTTTGAACTGCGGAGATGGAAGGCTGAATCTTAACTCCCAAAAATGATTGGGTTTGGGTTGGTCAGTGGTTAAAGTGCAAAAAGTCTGAAACAGGAATCCAACCAACCTCGAACCAGCTCACTTCCGGCTTTGTTGGAAGCTGGACAAGAGGCAGGTGACCAATCCCCTCGTGGGAAGTTGATTGGTTATTTAAATATTTATAATGAGCTTGCCTGCCTTCATTTTAACAATATTCTATTTTTAATTCATTTTTGCCATGAAACGTGGCAACTGAAAGGAGGCAAGCACAGTTGAATCCATAAGATGAGGTGCCTTTGCATCACTGCATTGTGGGCCATGAGGAGAAGAGGTATTTCCTGCAGGCCTAACAAGCCACCTAGTAAACCTGCTTCCAAGATCTGTCTGCTCCCCATACCCTGGCCACCATTTGACTCCCTAATCACCATCATCTTCCCCCTGACCACGATCGGAACTCCCCTGATCAATATCAGAAACACCAGACCACCATTTGCACCCCCACGATCACCATCTGCTCCCCTTACCAGCAGCCATCTACTCCCTCCAACCACCATCGGGCCCCCATGACCATCTTATGCCATGTCCCAACCGCTATCGGGAATCCCCTGTGATTGGGACAACCGCCACCCCCCCCACCCCTGCTCTGGAAATTGGGTCCCCTCCCCATATTGTCTCACTCACTCCCCCACTACCCCTAGATGTTCTTGTCGAGTGTGGCCTTGGGAAGCAGGCTTCCTACCCAAAAGTCCTCTCGCCTGCCAATCAGGCTGCCTGTTGGCAGGAACCCAACAGAAAAAAGTTTAAAGGAACCCTGCAGTTAAAAGTGGCAGAACATTTGGAAACCCTTTCTTCCAGTTTTCCCAACCACACAACAGCCCTGCAATACCTGCACCCCCACCCTCGGGTCCTAACCCCCACTACCCCACCCTGGCACAAACTTGCTTCCAGACTAAAATCCAGGCTTTGGGTCTGTAAAGCTGCTGTAATATTATTAATGTAGAATAATCAAATTACATGATTATGTTTTCCAGAATTAAAAGTTTATGGTAGTTATTTGTATAATGCTGAATCAAATCCCATACTGTTATTACCTAAATTAATAAATTTAATCATAGGAGACCAATGCAAGTTCATAATTTGCATGCTATGCTCCAGATTTGTTTGCCATCTTTAATTATCGAGCTGTTCCACCATTTGTAAGTCCACAGCTACTTAGCCTTTGCTTTAAATGTTATGTATTCTGGGATTATAAATCAATCACCCTTTTCATTGGTAAAATAACTGAACATCTGCTTGTATAGATGAGCACATATTTAGATTTGAGAATCAAGACAATCTTGATTTATTTGGTGCAATCAAACTAAATACAGTCTACAGTTTGCTTTCTTACTTGGATGTATTCCAACCTTTGTAAATAGTGAATTGAAGGAACTAGTAAAAAGAAAGAAGAAAGACTTACATTTGTATAGCACTTTTCATGATCCGAGGACATCTCAAAGCACTTTACGGCCAATTAAGTACTTAAAGTGCAGTCTTTGGAGTAATGTAGGAATGTAATATAGTGCCAAATCAGAAGCTGAATTTTGAATGGGTATGACCTGAGTCTCTGGATTATTATGGAAATATCCAATTTGGACTAATTTCTACCAAATTGGATTTTGAGGTAGTGTTATTTCCAGATGTTATACTGCTGTCCATTTACAGGTCTGCATGAAGATTACGTGAGTCAGAATTTGAGCATTGGTGGGGTGACCCTGGTGCCCTCACCAATTTCATCTGTCGGTCACCTGTTATTCAGGTGAGAAACAGACACTCACTGGTTGAAAATATTTATTGTGCTTTATTTGTGCTTAACATGATATCCCACATTGATGTTACATTCTGTGACGTGATGGTCCATGTGTATTCCATGCAGTGAAAAACTTCTATTGGAAGGAGGGCATGTGGAGCTGACTGTCAAGTGGATTCTGCTTCTACGTAGTGACCATAGCCACCTTCATCCAATGATCTCATCTCAATATTTATACTTATAGCCCCTTTGCTGTTGCTTACATGGTGGTAGTCATTGTGGCTTGTCATCCAAAGGTTCTGCAAAAGTGCCCCATATCATTTGATGAATGGAAAAGATGGCACATATGAGTACAAGCTGAGTACATTTGCAGTATTATTTAAATGGGCTGCAGTTTAAATTGTGTTTGCAAATGTAACCACTGATTCTCAATATATGTTACTGATTTTTAATATATGTGTGTGCCAAATGGATAAATGGTTGAAGCAGAATAAGATACAGAGGTGTGGAAAGAGAGCAGAGCAGTGGGATTAATCTTAGATCACTCCAGGAGACACATATAATGGACTAAAAAAGTCCTTCAATGTTATTGACTTTTATTGCTTCATAAGTGCCATTTGCAGGTCACCATTCAAGTGGGTGCACAAATTAATAAAAAATAAAGATGTGGTCTGTCCTCCATATGCTATATCCAAAGTTTTAGCATATGCAATGCTAAATTATAACAATATAACAATAACAATATTATTGTTATAACAATAACAACAACTTATATTTACACATCACATTTAACATAAGAAAATATCACAAGGCGCTACACGGGGCATTATAAAATAAAATATGACACCGAATCACATAAAGAGATATTAGGGCAGATGGCCAAATCTTGGTCAAAGACATAAGTTATCAGGGAGTGCCTTAAAGGAGGAAAGCAAAGTAGAGAGGCAGTGAGGGTTAGGGAATGAATTCCAGAGCTTGGGGCCTAGACAACTGAAGACAAGGCCACCATTGGTCAAGTGATTAAAATCAGGGATGCACAAGAGACCAGAATTAGAGGAGTGCTGATATCTCGAAGGGTTGTGGGGCTGGAGGAGATTACAGAGATAGGGAGGGGTGAGACCCTGGAGAGATTTGAAAACAAGGACAAGAATTTGAAAATCGAGGTGTCGCTTAATCAGAGCGAATATAAGCCAGCAAGAACAGGGGTGATGAGTGAAAGAGATTGGATGCAAGTAGGGACATTGGCAACAGAGTTCTGAATGATGTCAAGTTTACGGAGGGCATAACCTGGGAAGAAGTGTGGAAAAATAGTCAAGAGGTAACAGTGGCATGGATGAGGGTTTCAGCAGCAGATAAGCGGAGTTGGGTAATGTTATGGAGGTGGAAAAAGGCAATCAGTGGTGGTGCAAGTATGTGCTCAGAAGTTCCTCATGGATCAAATTTGAAGCATGATTGCAAACAGTTTGGTTCAGCCTTAGACAGTTGCGAGAGGAAGAGATCGAGTTAGTGGCTAGGGAGCAGGGCTCTTTTGCTTTGGCTTTCCAATATTTAATTGGGGAAATTTCTGCTCATCCAGTACTGGATGTCGGACAAGCCATCTGGCAATTTAAAGACAGTGGAGGGGTCGACAGAAATGATAGTGAGGTAGAGTTGGGTGGCATCAGCGTACATGTGGAAACCAATGCTGTGTTTTCACATGATGTCACCGAGGGGGAGCATGTAGATGAATAATAGGAGAGGGCCAATAATGGCAAGTTCATTGCACGTTAACGGATAACATCGAATGATGACACCTCTGACGATAGAATCATAGAATTGTTATATCATATAAATGGGCCATTCGGTCCATCAGGACAATGACGACTCTGCAATTTAGTTTGTCTGACTCCCCAGCCCTTTCCCTATAGTGCTGCAATTTTTTTCCCTTCATGTCTTTATCCAACTCCCTTTAGAAAGCCATTGCTGAATCTGCCTCCATCACCCTTTCAGGCAATGCATTCCAACCACTCCCTGCAAAAAAAAAGTTTTATTTCTCACGTGGCCTTTGGTTCTTTTGTCAATCACTGTAAATATATGTCCTCTGGTTTTGAACTTTCTACCAATGTAAACAATTTCTCTTTATCTCCTCTGCTGAGACCCCTCATGATTTTGAACACCTCTATTAAATCACCTCTTAACCTTCTCTTCTCTGAGGAGAATACCCCAGCTTCTCCACATAACTGAAGTTCCTCATCCCTGGAACCATTCTGCACTTTCTCTAAATCATTTGCATCCTTCCTGAAGTGCTGTGTCCAGAATTATAAACAATCCTCTAGTTGAGGCTGAACCAGTGCTTTATAAATGTTCATCATAATTTCCTTGCTTTTGTACTCTATGTCTCTATTCATAAAGCCCAGGATCCAGTATCCTTTTTAACTGCTTTGTCAACCTGCTGTGCCACCTTCAATAACTTGTATAGCCCCAGGTCTCTCTGTTCCTGGACCCCATTTAGTATTGTACCCTTCAGTTTGTATTGCAGCTCCTAATTCTTCTTCCTACCAAAAGTAACACTTAGCATTTCTCTACATTAAATTTCATCTGTCATGTGTCTGCCCATTTCACCAGTCTGTCTATGTCCTCTTGAGGTCTATCACTATCCTCCTTATAGTTTGCTATACTTTCAAGCCTTGTGTCAACTACAAATTTTGAAATTCTAAGTTGCAATGCCAACTTTTCCTGCGAACAGGATGAAAAATGGATAAAAATAAATTCTGCATCAACTGCACCACGCACAATGTGTAGCTTTAGCCTTGTGTTTATGACAGAGCAGCTGCAACAATTTTACTGAGCAAAATGATTCTGTCAAGGTTCTTCAGCATTCTGAATGTCACAGATGGACCTTGGCACTCTTGCAAGGACAATACACTTTGCGGTAGTATAATAGGTGTTGCGTGTCAGTGGACTCCATAGATGATTTGTGCTTTCCTTCATGAATAGCCTGTCACTGGACAGTTCTCATGGTCAAATCGCTCCATGGCTTCGCCCCAGCCCCTGTCTCTGTTACTTCCTCCAGGCCTACAACCCTAAGAGAAATTCAATTCTGGCCTCTTGTGCATCCCCAATTTCCCCTCATCCCATCATTGGAGGTTGTGTCTTCAGTTGTCTAGTGACTAATATCTGGAATTCCCTCTCCAAACCCCTCTGCCTTTCTCTTCTCCTTTAAGAGGCTCCTTGTAGCCTACCTCTTTGATCACCTTGATCACCCTTCCTATTAACTCCTTGCGTGAATTGGTGTCAAAATTTGTCAGATATCTTTCACATGAAGCGTCTTGGCCTTTTCCCTCTCTTAAAGGTTTTATAAAAATTCCACATTACTATTCTGATTGTACTCAGACCTGATACAGGATAATTAACTGTCCTGTGAGGAATACTTTCTGTGAGTTAAGCAAATCATTTGTACATACGAACATATAAACATATGAATTAGGAGCAGGATTAGGCCATTCGGCCCCTCGAGCCTGCTCCGCCATTCTATAAGATTATGGCCGATCTGTTTTTAACTGCAGTTTCCTGCCTAACCCCATACCCTTTGACTTCCTTATTTGTCAAGAATCTATCTACCTCTGCCTTAAAAACATTCAATGACCCTGCCTCCACCACATTCGGGGAAGAGAGTTCCACAGACTCACAACCCTCAGAGAAAAAATGTCTCCTCTTTTCTGTCCTAATTGGGAGACCCCTTATTTTTAAACAGTGCCTCCTAGTTTTAGTCTCTCCCACAAGGGGAAACATCCTTTCCACATCCACCCTGTCAAGTCCCCTTAGGATCTTATATATTTCAATAAGATCGCCTCTCATCCTTCTAAACTCCAATGAATGCAGACCCAACCTGTCCGAGCTTTCCTCACAAGATAACCCTGTCATCTCAGGAATCAGTCGAATGAACCTTCTCTGAACTGCTTCCAATACAATTATATTCTTTCTTAAGTAAGAAGAGCAAAACTGTACACAGTACTCTAAATGTAATCTCACCAATATTCTGTACAACTGTGGCAAAACATCTCTACTTGTATATTCCATTCCCCTTGCAATAAACGACAACATTGCATTTGTCTGCTTGATCACATGCTATACCTGCGTACTAACGTTTTTCTTTCATATACTAGGATACCCAGATCCCTCTGCATCTCAGAGTTCTGTAATCTCTCTCCATTTAAATAAGACCGCAATTGTTGACAACGCGATCGGTAGGTGGCGCTGTTTTGGCACATGCGCAGATACAGCATGTGCCACGAAAACGTCACAGCCTGCGACTGTTGCAGCTGCCAGGACTAAAGATGGCGCTGCTCAACAAATCACAGAGATGAAACCTAACAAACACGTGGCAGAAATCAATGGCTGGAGTGAGAGAGTGGAGCGGGCCGGGGAGAGCAGCGCGGGGGGCGGGGAGAGCAGCGCGGGGGCCGTGGAGATCAGCGCGGGGGCCGTGGAGATCAGCGCGGGGGCCGAGGAGATCAGCGCGGGGGCCGGGGAGAGCAGCGCGGGGGCCGTGGAGATCAGCGCGGGGGCCGGGGACAGCAGCGCGGGGGCCGGGGAAATCAGTGCGGGGGCCGGGGAGATCAGCGCGGGGGCCGGGGACAGCAGCGCGGGGGCCGGGGAGATCAGCGCGGGGGCCGGGGACAGCAGCGCGGGGGCCGGGGAGAGCAGCGCGAGGAGACCAGCGGTAGCGGTGCTGGGGAGGTGGTGGGAGAAAGAGGGAGAGGGAGGGGGGGAGAAAGAGGGAGGGGGGAGAAAGAGGGAGGGGAGAGGGGGAGAAAGAGGGAGGGGAGAGGGGGAGAAAGAGGGAGGGGAGAGGGGGAGAAAGAGGGAGAGGTAAGGAAGGGGGGAGGGGGAGAAAGAGGGAGGGGGGGAGAAAGAGGGAGAGGGACGGGGGGAGAAAGAGGGAGGGGAGGAGAAAGAGGGAGAGGGGAGAAAGAGGGAGGGGAGAGGGGGAGAAAGAGGGAGGGGAGAGGGGGAGAAAGAGTGAGGGGAGAGGGGGAGAAAGAGGGAGAGGTAAGGAAGGGGGGGGGGAGAAAGAGGGAGAGGGAGGGGGGAGAAAGAGGGAGAGGGAGGGGGGGAGAAAGAGGGAGAGGGGAGAAAGAGGGAGAGGGGGAGAAAGAGGGAGAGAAAGGGGGAGGGGGGTGAAAGAGGGAGAGGGAGGGGTAAGGAAGGGGGGAGGGGGAGAGCTGGGGGGAGAGGGAGGAAGGAGAGAGAGTGGGGGGGGGAGCAGCGGAACAGAAGAGGAGTGCCTTTTTCTGTGCATGCGCCATAAACACAACAGCAAAAGACTTACTGGCCAGTCCCTGGACCCGGTGACACCAAGGTCTTCGCACGCTCGCTCCCCGCGGCTCTCTATGGCCTCTCGCTTCCGGCCCTCTCCATTCAGCCGTTCCCTCCAGCTGCGGATGCCCAATCCAGTTGCTTTCTCTACTTCTCCTCAGTACTTCAGGCATTGCAACTGTTTGGTCCCTGCATTTTGCATGCTCCCTCTCCCCACCCCTCCCCGCACTCCCCACCCCTCCCCCTCTTCACCCACCCCTCCCTCTACCCCCCCACCATAGTTGAATATCTGAAGTGCAGTTGCAAAGTCGGGGAAATAGCATGCAATTGCTTTTCTATTCTTCCAGCCAAAATGGACAAGTGCACACTTTCCCACATAATACTCCATCTGCTAAATTTTTGCCCACTCACTTAATCTATTTATATCCCTTTGCAGACTCCTTATTTCCTCTTGACAACTTACTCTCCTACCTATCTTTGTGTCATCAGCAAATTTAGCGACCATACCTTCTGTCCCTTCATCCATGTAGTTGATATGGATTGTAAACAGTTGAGGCCCTGGCACTGATCCCTGTGACACTCCACTAGTTACAGCTTACCAACCTGAAAACAACCCATTTATGCCAATTTTCTGTTTCCTGTTAGGTAACCATGTGACTAGCTGGTCTGACCACGTCTTAGCTCTGTGTATTATATCATCTTAGGAGGGAATGGAATGCACTTCCCTGCCTTCAATGTCTGTCAGTATGTAAATGTTTTTTTTTTCCAGCCAAGGTCTGGCAGTGTTGTAACAGGCCTTCTCTTTTTCCCAGCAACAATTTCAAATTTAATGTCCATGTGGCAAAATTAATATGCCTCAGTCTTGTCAGGTGGGGGCCTGCATGACACTATGTTGACAGCGTCAGGCAAAGTTGCAATCTTCACTGCAATTATTTAGTCAAAGCCTGTCTCCCCAAATCAATCTATGAAGTGCCCCATTACTGCCGTGATGAGGGCTTGAAGGACTTTATGCACAAGCGCATTTTGTACTGGTAGCACTTTCACCCTGACCCAAGATTTTAAAGTCCCTCTCCAGAGACTTGAGCATAAAAATCTAGGCTGACACTCCAGTGCAGTACTGAGGGAGCACTGCACTGTCAGGGGTGCCATCTTTTGGATGAGATGTTAAACCTTGTCCCCATCTGGCCTCTCAGGTGGACATAAAAGATTCCATAGCACTATTTTGAAGAACATGAGAGTAATCCATGATGACCTGAGCAATAGTTATCCCTCAATCAATATCACTAGCACAGATTATGTAGTCATTATCACATTGCTGTTTGCAAATTGGCTGCCCCTTTCCTAGATTACAAAGTTAACTGCAGTTCAAAAGTACTTCATTGGCTATAACACACTTTAGGATGTTTTGAGGCTATAAAAGGCACTATATAATTGCAAGTTTTTCTTTCTTTTCTTCCTGCTTCCGAGCACCTTCCATTGCAGAGTAGTATTGCTGATTCCTCACAGATTGTAGCAAATATCCAGCCTGACTGTTTTGCCATTAATCTGTAGTTATGATATCTTATTGCAGCCACCATCCATTTGTATAGTCAGAATTTCACAAGCAGTAATGGAAAGGATTGTGCTCAAAGTGATATAAACAAAAGTGAAATGAAATACAAGATTGTTATTAAATTCAGGAATTCATTCCTTAACAGATTTTGCACATTTTAAGATGATGTGTATTATTTGTGAGCCACAAGGTGCCCAGTGAAACAATTTTGTACGTTGTCACTTTAAAGTTAAATCCAAACCTATGACCCAGTCAACACATTCTTATTCTTTATTCATTTATGGGATCAGGGCATTGCTGGCTAGAACAGCATTTATTACCCATCCCTAATTGCCCTTGAGAAGATGGTGGTGAGCCGCCTTCTAGAACCACTGCAGTCCATGTCGGGTAGATACACCCACAGTGCTGTTAGGAAGGGAGTTCCAGGATTTTGACCTAGCGACAGTGAAGGAACGACGATACAGTTCCAAGTCAGGATGGTGTGTGGCTTGGAGGGGACCTTGCAGGTGGTGGTGTTCCCATGCAACTGCTGCCCTTGTCCTTCTAGTTGGTAGAGGTCATGGGTTTGGAAGGTGCTGTCCAAAGTGCCTTGGTTCGTTGCTGCAGTGTATCTTTTAAATTGCACACACTGCTGCCACTGTGCGTCAGTGATGGAGGGATTGAATGTTTGTGGATGAGGTGCCAATCAAGTGGGCTGCTTTGTACTGGATGGTGTCAAGGTTCTTGAATGTTGTTGGAGCTGCACCCATCCAGGCAAGTGGAGAGTATTCCATCACACTCCTGACTTGTGCCTTGCAGATGGTGGACAGGCTTTGGGGACGCAGGAGGGGAGTTACTCGCCTCAGGATTCCTAGCCTCTGACCTGCTCTTGTCGTCACAGTATTTATATGGCTAGTCCAGTTCAGTTTCTGATCAATGGTAACCCCTAGGATGTTGAGACTGGGGATTCAGCAATTGTAATGCAATTGAATGTCAAGGGGAGATGGTTAGATTCTCTCTTGTTTGAAATAATCATTGCCTGGCACTTATGTGGCGTGAATTTACTTGCCACTTATCCGCCCAAGCCTGGATGTTGTCCAGGTCTTGCTGCATTTCTACACGGACTGCTTCAGTGTCTGTGGAGTCATGAATAGTGCTGAATATTGTGCAATCATCAGCGAACATCCCCACTTCTGACCTTATGATTGAAGGAAGGTCATTGATAAAGCAGCTGAAGATGATTGGGCCTAGGACACTACCCTGAGGAAGTCCTGCGGTGATGTCCTGGAGCTGAAATAATTGACCTCTAACAACCACAACCATCTTCCTTTGCACTAGGTATGACTCCAACCAGTGGAGAGTTTTTCCTTGATTCCCATTGACTCCAGTTTTGCGAGGGCTCCTTGATGCCATACTCAGTCAAATGTTGCCTTGATGTCAAGGGCAGTCACTCTCACCTCACCTCTTAGGTTCAGCTCTTTTGTTCATGTTTGAACCAAGGCTGTAATGAGGTCAGGAGCTGAAAAGCCCTGGCAGAACCCAAACTGAGCATCACTGAGCAGACAATTGCTAATCAAGTGCTGCTTGATAGCACTGTCGACAATACCTTCCATCACTTTACTGATGATTGAAAGTAGGCTGATGGGGCAGTAATTAGCCCGGTTGGATTTATCCTGCTTTTTGTATACAGGACAGAGCTGGGCAATTTTCCACATTGCTAGGTAGAGGCCAGTGTTGTAGATGTACTGGAACAGCTTGGCTAGGGGCTCGCCAAGTTCTGGAGCACAGGTCTTCAGTATTATTGCCAGAATGTTGTCAGGGCCCATAGCCTTTGCAGCATCACCTTCAGTCATTTCCTGATATCACGTGGAGAGAATCGAATTGACTGAAGACTTGCATCTGTGATGCTGGGGACTTCAGGAGGAGGCTGAGATGGATCATTCACTCGGCACTTCTGGCTGAAGGTTGTTGAAAATACTTCAGCTTTGTCTTTTGCACTGATGTGCTGGGTTCCCCCATCATTGAGGATGGGGATATTTGTGGAGCCTCCTCCTCCTGTTAATTGCTTAATTGTCCACCCCCATTCAGGACTGGATGTGGCAGGAATGCAAAGCTTAGACCTGATCCGTTGCTTGTGGGATTGCTTCGCTCTGTCTATCGCAAGTAGTCCTGTGTTGTAGCTTCACCAGGTTGACCCCTCATTTTGAGGTATGCCTGGTGCTGCTCCTGGCATTCCCTCCTGCACTCTTCATTGAGCCTGGCTTTATGGCAATACTAGAGTGGGGTATCTGCCAGGCCATGAGGTTACAGATTGTGGTTGAGTGCAATTTTGCTCCTGCTGATGGCCCACAGTGCCCAATGTTGAGCTGTTAGATCTGTTTGGAATCTATCCCATTTAGCATGGTGGTAGTGCCACACAATACGTTGGTGGGTATCCTCAAAGTTAAGATGGGACCTTGTCTCCACAAGGACTGTGTGGTGGTCACTGCTATCAATACAGCCATGGACAGATGCATCTGCGATAGGCAGATTAGTGAGGACGAGGCCAAGTATGTTTTTCCCTCTTGTTGGTTCCCTCACCACCTGCCGCAGACCCAGTCTATCAGCTATGTCCTTTAGGACTCGGCCAGCTCAGTCAGTAGTGGTGCTACTGAGTCACTCTTGGTGATGGACATTGAATTCCCCCACCCAGAGTACATTCTGAGTCCTTGCCACCCTCATAGCTTCCTCCAAGTGGTGTTCAACATGGAGTACTCATTTATCAGCTTATGAGGGTGTGCAGTAGGTGGAAATCAGCAGGAGGTTTCCTTGTCCATGTTTGACCTGATGCCATGAGACTTCATGAGATCCGGAGTCAATGTTGAGGACTCCCAGGGCAACTCCTTCCCAGCTTTGTACTACTGTGCTGCCACCTCTGCTGGGTCTGCCCTGCCAGTGGGACAGGACATACCCGGGAATGGTGATGGCGGTGTCTGGGACATTGTCTGTAAGGTATGATTTCATCAGTATGACTATCTCAGGCTGCTGCTTGATTAACATATGGGACAGCTCTCCCAACTTTGGCACAAGCCCCCAGATGCTAGTAAGGAGAAATTTGCAGGGTCGACAGAGCTGGGTTTGCCGTTGTCGTTTCCTCTGTTAATGCTGGGTGGTCTGTCCCGTTTCATTCCTTATTAACTTTGTCATGGTTTAACACAATTGGCTGGCTTGCTAGGCCATTTCAGAGTCAACCACATTGCTGTGGGTCTGGTACCAGACCAGGTAAGGGTAGCAGCATTCTTTCCCTAAAGGACTTTAGTGAACCAGATGGGTTTTTGTGACTATCGACAATGATTTCATGGTCACCATTAGACTGACTTTTACTTCCACATTTATTAATTGAATTCAAATTTCACCATCTGCTGTGGTGGGATTCAAACCCATGTCCCGAGAGCAATACCCTGTGTCTCTGGGTTACTGGTCCAGTGACAATACCACTACACCACTGCCTCCCCTCCAATTAAAGTAAAAGCAAAGTACTGCAGCATTGAGTTTTTTGATGGTGTAACTAGTAGGGTAGTTAAGGGGGAACCTGTGAATGTTGCATATCTGAATTTTCAGAAGGATTTTACTATGGTGCCAGACAAGAAGTTGGGATAGATTCAGAACAGATCTAGCTGCTCAATACTGGGCATCTATGAAGCACTGCAGCCATCAGCAGCAGCAGAATTATATGCAAATGCAATCTGTAACCTCATGACCTGGCATATCCCTCATTCTACCATTGCCATCAAGCTAGAGGCTCAAACCTGGAACAATGAGGATTGTAGAAGAGCTCCCCAGGAGCAACACCATGCATATATTAAAAAAAATGAGATGCCAACCTGGTGAAGCTACAACACAGGATTACATGCATGCTAAACAGCAGAAGCAGCATGCAATAGACAGAGCAAAGCAACTCCACAATCAAAGGATCAGATCCAAAGCTCTACAATCTTGCCATATCCAGTCGTGAATGATGGTGGATAATTAAACAACTAACGGAGGAGGAGGCTGCACAAACACCCCCAGCCTCAATGATGGGGGAGTCCAGCAAATCAATGCAAAGGACAAGACTGAAACACTAACATCCATATTCAGCCAGAAGTGCCGAGTGGATGATTCATTTCTGCCTGCTCCTGAGGTCTGTACCATCGCAGATGCCATTCTTCAACCAACTCAATTCACTCCAGGTGATATCAAGAAAAATCTGGGCACAGCAAAAGCTATGGGCCCTGACAATATTCTGCAGAATTGAAGACTTGTGCTTTAGAACAAGCCGCACCCTTAACCAAGCTGTTTCAGTAAGCAACAACACTGGTAACTACCTGACAATGTGGAAAACTATCAAGGTATATCCTGTCCACAATGAGCAAGACAATCCCAACCTAGCGAATTAGTGTTCCGTCAGTCTATTCTCAATCATCAGCAAAGCGGTAGAAGGGGTGTCATGGACTGTGCTATCAAGCAGCACTTGCTCAAGATCAACCTGCTCACCAATGCTCATTTTGGGTACTGCCAGGCCCATTCAATATTCCAAACCTCATTACAGCCTTGACCCAAACATGGACAAAAGAGCTGAACTCCAAAGGTGAGGTGAGAGCAACTGCCCTTGACATCAGGGCAAAAGTTGACCAAGTGTGGCATCAAGGATCCCTAACAAAATTGAAATCAGTGGGAATCGGGGGAAAGCTCTCCACTGGTTAGAGTCATACCCAGCACAAAGGAAGATTGTTATGGTTATTGGAGGTCAATCATCTCAGCTCCAGAACATCACTTTAGGAGTTCCTCAGGGTAATGTCCTCAGCCCAAACATCTTCAGCTGCTTCATTAATGACCTTCCCTCCAACATAAGAGCAGAAGCAGGGATGTTCACTGATGATTGCACAGTGTTTAGTACCATTCGTGACTCCTCAGATACTGAAGCAGCCCAATGACCACATGGAGCAAGATCTGGACAACAGTCAGGCTTGGGCTGATAAGCGGCAAGCAGACAATGACTATCTCCAACAAGAGAGAATATAACCATCTTCCCTTGATATTCAAAGGCATTACCATCACTGTATTCGCCACCAACAACATCCTGGGTGGGACGGGGGTGGGTAGGTGGAGTTGCCATTGATCAGAAACTTAACTGGGCCAGCCATATAAATGTTGTGGCTACAAGAGCAGATCAGAGGCTGGGAATTCTGAGGCAAGTAACTCACCTCCCAACTTCCTCAAATTCTGTCTACCAACTACAAGGTACAAGTGAGGAGTTTGATGGAATACTCTCCATTTGCCTGGTTGAGTGCAGCTCCAACAACATTCAAGAAGCTTAACTTCATCAAGTTCAAAGCAACCCACTTAATCAGCACCCCATCCACCATCTTAAATATTCACTCCCTTCACTACCAGCGCACAGTAACAGCAGTGTGTACCATCTCTCAGATGCATTGCAGCAACTCGCCGAGGGTCCCTCAACAGCACCTTCCAAACCTAGAACATTTAACTCCACAGAAGGACAAGGGCAGCAGATGCATGGGAACACCACCATGTGCAAGTTCCCCTCCAAGCCACACACTATCCTGATTTGGAACTATATCACCGTTTCTCTCCTCTTGCTGGACTGAACACCTGGAACTCCCTTCCTAACACCTAACTGTACATGTACCTACACCAGATGGATTGCAGTAGTTCAAGAAGGCAGCTCACCACCACCGTCTTAAGGGCAATTAGGAATCAGCAACAAATGCTAGCCTTGCCAGCAATGCTCACATCCCAGGAACGAATTAAAAAAAACAAGATTAGGACTCATGTGATTGGGGGTAATATATTAACATGGATTGAGGATTGGTTAACAGAAATAAAGAATGAGAATAAATGGATCATTTTCAAGATGGCATGCTGTAACTATTGGAGTCAGTGCTTGGACCTCAGCTATTTCAATCACTTAGATGAAGTAATTGCATTTAATGTATACAAGTTTGATGATGATACAAAGGTAGATGGGAAAGTCAGCTGTGACTAAAATGCAAAGAGCTCCAAAGGGATTTAGACCAGTTAAATGATTGGGCAAGAAGGTGGAAGATGGAGTATAATGTGGTTAAATGTGAAATTATCAATTTTGGTAGGAAGAATGGAAAGGCAGAATATTTTTTAAAAGGTTAGAAACCAGTAAATGTCAATATTCAAAGGGATTTGGATATCCTTGTACCATAATCACAGAAAGTTAATGGACAGGCTCAACAAGTACTTGGGAAGGCAAATGGTATGTTAGGCTTTATTGCAAGAGGTTAATTATATAAGAGTAAGGATACACAGATACAGAAAGAGACAGAGAGAGAGAAATACAGAGAGCAACACAAAGATATTTCTGCCCACTTGTGATCAAACACCTAAATAGCTTGCATGAGTAACAGTGTTCAGATACACATAGCATGTCATTTTCTCTTTTCACAGAATCAAGCAGAACTGTCAAAATCTAGTGAAACTGCAGGTGATCCCTTTCATGGAGATGTCACAGCACACCACCTTTATCCTTCTTTCCTATTGGAAGAATTGGGGCATAAATTGAGAATGAAAGTATCATGAGCACTTGCTGAGAATCATTGGCTATTTTTATTGACATACGTGATGGCATTTCATAAAGATGTGGAAGTGACTATATTGGTTCTATCACAACACTCCCCAGGGAAGACACCAGAACCAAATTGCTTCTCCCTGCTACTGTTGTAGTTTGATACTGAGGTCTGTGCAAATGCTCACATGTGGCGCAGGACATTTATTAACTCTGCAATCCGCCAATCTGTGGCAAATAGTAGGGGCTCTGAGCCTGTAACTCTTGTTTGCTCAGAAGACAAGGTGAATACAGCTTTTCTATCGATCGTCTCTGCTGTCCAGTCAGCTATAAATTGTGGTGCACTTGGTGCATGGAGTAATGCCAGGTTCCATTAATCTAATGCCTTTGTTTCTGACTCCCATCTGGACATTTGTCAATTGACATTGGGTGTTGTGACAAAAACAAGACCTTTTTCTGTAGATACTGACTGCTCTGTTCACTAGTATACTTCTGTTTATTCCCTCTGTATGCTGTAGAGCCAGATTTTATTCTGTGTCATATATACCTGTGGGAAGTGCAAGGCTATAGAATGTTGCATGATATACCCTGAACAACCTTTTAAAAGGTACAGACAGACATTGGTTACATTGGCTTATGCAGTGCAGGAATTTTGTTTTATTCATTCATGGGATGTAGGCTTTGGTGATAAGGCCAAAATGTATTGCTATCATAGAAAGTTGTGCAAATGCTGATTTTTTAATCCATTGGCTGAAAACCTGAATTAAATTTAAAAAAAGAAGATAAAAGGTGACTGCTAGCAGCTAAGATGGCTACCACAATTTGCATCACTATACTCCACATTCCAATGCATTGAGGTGGAGACGAGTTGTCTGTCCAGTCCCTTCCAGACAATGACTTGGGGAATTTGAGTGAACTACCTGTCCTGCTCCCATTAACAAGACATTAAGGCAATCACTTGGGACATTAAACTGGTTGAGTCAAACCACTCAAATGTAATCATTTGAACAATGGGACCCTGAATGAGAGAAGGGAATTCCTGGACCTGAACTGATTAATTTGCAAGAGGGAATACACACTAATAGCCATCATCTTGAATCACTGGGTGGCAGTCATATGACAGGCCCACCAACTGTGTGCTTAAGCTGGTGTTTTCTTTGCAACAACAGAGACAAGCAACTAGACATTAACAAGAGAAGATCCAAGTGGGGTCCCTCCTTCCTCCCACCCCCTACCCCCCACACTCTCTCTCTCTCCAATCCACCTTGCAAACTTTGAACACTGCCTGCTGGCTGTGACCAACTGGGCCGATCACTGCTGCAAACAGAGATCCCGCAAAGGAAATCACCTGCATCACTGTCTCCCGGAGAACCATCAAGTCAGCAGGCTTCATCTGTAAAGCAGGAGCCTCAGGACCACTGAACTCAGCCGAAGCCAGCCGAGTCAACAAACTCCACAGACTATACACCCCTTTTTATTGCTCCAGACTCTAATCCGACCAATCTATCCTTCCCCACTCTGTAGAGTGCGCAAGAGCGTGAGCAGGTGTGAATGTTGGAATGCAGTTTATTATTTTAATTGGATCAGTTTAATAAAGCTAACCTCTTCCTTTGTTAAACTCAAGAAAACCTGTCTGACTGGTTCTTTTTATGGACATAGCACGTAAATAGTTAAATACTCACTGAATTGGCAAGCATACCCTCTTTAAAAAGTGTGACGACAACCACCCTGTCTAAATGGAGCCATATTAATTTTGTCATATGGTTCAACTACTTGAACTTTTACTTGACATTGAACATAACTTGTTTAAAAAGACCACAGAGCTGAACGGCTCTGGGAGTACAATGGGACAATGGGAGTACTCACCGATTCAGTTAGCGAGATGGGATTCGTCAATAGTGGTGATCAAAAGACATTGAGAGCCACTGTCTTTGTAAGAGAATAACCTTCAACCCTTCCCCCAATGGGTGCGACTGGAGAACTTTTGAAATCACATTACTCGCAGACAATGCTGTTTCAAACAGAGTTGGTCACATGATTAACTTGCTGGCCAACCTGGGGACCAAGGAATGGATTAAATGGATCTTCCCTAGTTGAGGCTCAGCAAGCTGACCCAGGATTGAAAGAGTTAGCACAGGCTGCCCAGACTGAAATTAATGCAAAGGGAGTCCCTGATTGCTATTATTTAAAGAATGAGGTACTGATGAGGAAAAGGAGTTCTCCTCATCGACCTGAGGACAAATAGTGGACAGTAGTTCACCAGTTAGTGGTGCAGCAGAGGTACCGGAAAGAAATATTAAGAATTGCCCATGAGATTACAGTCGCTCTACATGTCGGTATACGATAAACTAAAGCCCGCATAAGGCAGCAGTTTGACCGGCCAAAACTCCACAAAGATGTGGTGGAGTACTGTAGGAGTTGCCACATGTGCCAGGTTGTGGGTAAACCACAAGGCACAGTGAAATCTGCACCCCTAAATCCTGCATCAGCTTTTGGGAAACCCTCCAGCAGAGGGCTGGTGAATTGTAAGGGACCCCGCTGCCGAGAGCAAAAGGGGACAGACAGGCATAAGGCTGGCAAAAAGTTAGAGAGGAAAGGGGAAAAGGGACAAAGAGGATAGGAGGTCTGGGAGAATTTGCAAATGAAAAACACTACTGTCCAATCAGTCAACCCCGAAATATTGGAAAACAAAGACCCCACATCCTCCTATGTAAATGCAGACACCAGAAGTACCCCACCACGGTTGCTAAAAGCATTTACAGAAATCTGCAGGGACAAAGAAAGTCCTCAAGAGGGCTGAGAAATTGTGAAGGTGATGCCTCACCTAGTCAAAGTGCTTCAGGGGCATGCAATGGAATTTGGACAAATACCTGTAAGCAGGAGTGTCCCAGAGGACAAAGGGAAGATTAGAAAAGAACCCTCCCCCACAGTCAAGAGAAAAGGGAACCAACAATACCGTGATGTGAACAGCCCTTGCATGACTCACCAGAGCACTGAAAGTGAGGTCAGAGTGGATCCACCCACTTCTGACTCCCATGATCAGAGCTCCAAACCAGGGCTAATTAAATCTAATCATCCCCTGCAGACCCCAACAGGAACAAAGGCACCCTGGACAATCATGGAAATGTGCAAACTTCAAACCTCCCCAAAAATCACATGTTTATTGGGATGTCCATTCCCAATGTTTGCAGGCTGATAGTGAAGAAACTTTATACCCCTTGGACAACACATGACTATCTCAGACCCACCTCAGGGAAAAAGGGGCAGTTTAAAGTAGCACTGCTACAAGGAAAGACAGGCAATTTTAAGATTTCAGAATGAATGAGAATCACTGAGAGAAATGCATGTGTACTTTCCTGTACTTTCTCGTCCTTCTAATTTATAATGAAATGCACCCTCTAATGTCGTATTTCATTCGGCAAGAGGTGGAGGTGTGACAGAAACCACACCGGCCAAATGGAGCCATGTTAATTTTGTCGTATGGAACATTACTTAAACTTCTACTGGACATTGAACATAACTTGTTTAAAAAGACCACAGAGCTGAACAGCTGTAAACATGGCTGCACATTTGCATTCTGAGAGACAGTTACATGCAGAGACACAGGAGTGCTCACTGATTCAGTTAGCAAGAAGGGTTTTGTCAATAGAGGTGATCAAAAGATATTGAGAGCCATTGTCTTTGTAAGAGACTAACCTCCACGTTCCCCCCCACCCCCCAAGCTGAGAGTGTGACTGGAGAACTTTTGAAAATCACCATCTTTGCAGACAATGCTGTTTCAAGCAAAGAGTTGGTCACATGATTAACCTTCTGGCCAATCTGGGGACTTTTTGAATTATGCCACACAGAAAGGGCAGACTGCAATTGAACTTCAAGAAGAAAGCACCGCTATCTCTCTCCAGCAAAGTTCCAGGGACCCATGGAAGCAGCTTAAGCCTCAAGACAGAGGACTTCTTCAGCCTTCTGGTATCATTGAAACAAGTTTGAAAGTATGCATTGGGCCCCAGCAAGAACTGCAAAACTTAATTCCAATCAAGGACTTTACATCCAAACCAAAGACAGTAATGGAATTCTATTTACTACTCCAAACCCCTCCCCCTCTTTACTCTTTCGCCCCCTCTGTATCTGTTTAGCTCGTATGCATGCTTGCATGGTTGCATCACGTATTTGTAATAATTTTAACTGAGTTAGAGTGTCAAGGTTAATAAACTTACGTCTTTCTTGTTTAAACCTAAGAAAACCTGTCTGGTTGGTTCATATACAATTACAATTACAGAGCAGTGAGCAAAGACTGACTGAGGTGAAGCTAAAAACATTGTTTTTAAAAATTAAACCCTGTTACGGCCAAACCAGGAAAGGGGCCATAGGGGAGCCTGAGGCCCCTTCCTCACCTGGTCGTAACAAAAGAAATAAACCAGTTGAGGTCAAACAAGGAGAGGGACAAGACCCCTCCTCATCTGATCGTAACAATTGCCCTTGAGAAAGAAGGTGGTTGTGAGCCAACTTTTTGAACCACTGCAGTACATGTGGTGAAGCTACTCCCACAGTGCAAGCTGCAGGATTTTGACCCAGTGACCGTGAAGGAATGATGATCTATTTCCAAGTCAGGATGGTGTGTGAATTGGAGTGGAACTTGCAGGTGTTGGTGTTCCCATGCATCTGTTGCCCTTGTTCTTTGAGGCGGTAGAAGTCACGGGCTTGGATGGCGCTTTTGACAAAGTCTTGGTGAGCTTTTACAATGTATCCAGTACACATTGCAGCCACATTGTTCCAATGGTGGAAGTAGTGAATGTTTAAGGTAAGGCATTGATGTGAAGTATTGAAAATGGATAAAACACAAATTCATCTATGTTGATAATCAGACTCTGCTCTGGATTAAAAATAATGACTGGTACAATTTGTAAGGTTTTGCCATTTGAAGCTTTTGGTTGATGGATTTTTCATAGAATCACATGAAAGTGATTCTTTCAAAGATCCATCCTATTAATTTTACTCTCCTGCACTTTGACCATAGCCTTGCAATTTTTTCCTTTTTAAATATATATCCAATAGCTATTACATTGGATATTTGACTCATCTTTACTGACTTGGTTAGTTTATCTCCCACAAACTTGGGGGACTATCGCTTTGATCTGGAATTACAATTAGAACTTTTCAGCATTTCTGCAAAGCTTCTCTAAACAACGGCCAGGATTTTACCAGCCCCTGGGAGGCAGGCTCAGAGGAGGCAGAGCCAATAAAATCATGGGGAGCCGTGTGAGGTCGGCTCCATGATGCAGTCCTGCGCAGGACTGATTTACAGACGCCATCTGCTCCAGGGAGACAGGTAACTGATCAGCATAATTAACAGCCCAATTAGGGGTCATTTTATGGGGCCGTTAACATTTTGCCAATGGCGGGCGACCACGCTGCCATGTGGGGAGGTCACCAATGAAGTGGAGGTCATCTCCCTGCGGCAGCCCGGCTGAGCCATCAGAATCAGCAGCTCGTTGGCCCAAAGAGTGGTCCACAGGCAGGGACTGTGGCCCCAACAATCTTCCCAGACTGGTCCCCCCTCCAACCCTCAGCTCCCTAAATTTTAATCTTTTTGCAACATACGTGGCCCAGTTCCCGAAGTCTCCTGCATGCCTCAGCAGTGACCACTTCTCACTATGACGTTGTTAAAGCTTCAGAGCTGTCGGCCCTCTGGTTGAGAAGAGGAGGAGGAAATGGAGGAGGTGGAGAAGGAAGTGCAACAGGAAGTGGAGGATGAGGAAGGAAGGTTAGAACATATCAGCACCTTTTTGCTTGGGCTCTTCATGATCATATAATTCATGAGTGATATCAGTAACTTCAACCACACCTCCCCATTCACCGACAGTCCCATGCTTCTTACCTTTCCTCTATCACTAACCAGCACATCGGCTGCTTTCTGACAATGCAAAAATAAAAGCCTCCAGAGAATGTACATTGCAATTCAAATTTATAAATTCATTCATGACATAATACATAAAAAATTAACCAATCGTCCTTGTGCCTTCCCTTAATGCATCTCCTAGTGCTTCTAGTAGGTGTTTTCCCAACAGCTACAGCATGGTGGGGGTAAAGGGGGGAGGTGGGGGATGCTGCGGGGTACAAGGTATTTGATCTCCTCTTGAGGAGATTGCAGGTAGCCATGTAGGGTGACTGAGCAGTTCTGGGCCTGGAAGGCCCGGCTTCAGACTGCACCATATTGGCCTGGGCTGCAGCAATCTGGGTGACTAGCTGACAGGCAACAGCAAGGGCATTTGCGGTGTGGCAAAGGTGGGAGTAGGAGCATTGTCATCCTGAGATTGAAAAGCAGGTTCATGTTCCATGGTGTTTTTGCCTCTCTCCCAAGGCAGCACCTCAGCAATTCTACTGATCTGTTGGTGAACAGATTGGTGGACTGCTGTGATGTCATGCACAGTGGAATCCAGAGCCACAATGGCAGCAGTCTGAGTTTCCACTCCAGTACCCAGACCTTTGTTGGAAGCTGTTTATACTGCAATGAAAGCTGTGACATTGGCTATCAGTTGCTGCATCATGGTGGGTTTCACAGGTGATCATCTGTTTCATGTTGGAAAGGATGAGTTCCAAGCTCTGTGCCAATCCACGTGCCAAGCTGGTTCTGGAATCCTCTATGCTCCTTGACAGTGAGCGTAGGGTTTCTGGCAGACTTTCCCGAGGATGAAGAATGCATATACCCTCATCATCGTTCACTCCAGCTTTGCCAGTGGTCATGGTCTCACTGATTCCCCCTACCATGATGAATAACACTGTCTCATCCATGGGGTTTAAGAAAACATACAGACTGGCTTGCTGTCCAGTTCTTAGCTACTGCCTGCTGCTTTGTGCCACCTTCTCCTGTCAGAAAGAGGGAATTGTGAATGCCCTGCAATAAGTTTGGGTGATGTGGCTGTCACATTTGAATAGCTGCCAATGTGTGTGAGTTGTGAGTTGTGGGTGTGAGGCTCGCAACAATGTCAAGTGTGTGAGAACGAGGTAATGTCTATGAATTTTAGGGTTGAGTACTTATTTATAGTGATTGTTGTTAAGTAGGTGATGGGGGTGTAGTGAATTGGGCAGTGGATGAGGCTAGTGGTGCAATTAGTAGGATGTGCCATTTGAAAATGAAGTCATCTTGCTTTGATAACTCGAGATCATTAAGCTTCTTGCGACTGTTATGGTCAAGTGAGGAGGGGTTGAAGGGCTTCCCTCTTTTCCTTCTCCCTGTTAGACCACAACAATTCTTTCATAAAGTGGATGTACTGGCCAATTCAGTGGTTTTTTGATTACCTACTTGCTATGATTGTAACAAGAACCGATCGGACAGGTTTTGAGTTAACAAAGAAAGAGGTTAACTATTATTTTATTAGTTCAGTTTAGGTACAGTAAACAATGCATCAATTTTCACTCTCTCTCACACACTAGAGGTTTACACACACACATACAATATGTTAAGAATGGGGAAAGATAGATTAGTTGAGTTCTTCTTTCTTCTTCTTCTTTGGCCTCCTTGTCTCGGGAGACAATGGGTAAGCACTTGGAGGTGGTCAGTGGTTTGTGAAGCAGCGCCTGGAGTGGCTAAAAAGGCCAATACTAGAGTGACAGACTCTTCCACAGGTGCTGCAGATAAAATTGGTTGTCAGGGTTGTTTCGCAGTTGGCCATTAAAAAAGGTATACGGTCTGTGGAGTTTGATGATTTGGTTGGCTTCTAGCTGAATTCAGTGGTCCTGAGGCTTTTAGTTTTAAGAGATAGATGACTGGTTCGGTGAGTCTCTTGGAGATAGCAGTGCAGATAAATTCCTCCAACGGGGTTTCAGATTGTAGCCGGAGTATGCAAAGGTGGTCAGTCAACAAGCAGGATTTGAAAGCTTTCAAGCTTGAGTGGAGAAAGAGAGAAAGAGGGACCCCCACTTAGGGTCTGCTCATGTCAGAGTCCAGTTGCTTCTCTTCTGCTGCAGAGAAAAACACCAGCTTAAAAACTGAAGATGGGGAAGGGCTTGTCACATAACAGTCGCTCAGTGATTCAAAACATAGCAGATAGCAGTATTTCTCTGCTTGCTAAAAAGAACAAGTCATTCCTTTCAACTACCTGGGTCTTGGTTCTTGTTGGGGAATTAGCAAACATTTTGTCTCCCTCCTCACAAGCATTGCAATGTACGATACAGTGTTGCAAATTATGTAACTAACTTAAGCTGCCAGCAAAATCATGCTTTTAGCTGGTCTCTTAAAAATGTCTTTAAAAATATATATAAAATCAGATCTCAAGTCAGTGGGTAAAGAACATTTTAAACACAGCACATTGGCTTAACAGTACGCTGCTTCCAGGTTCATGGAGCAATACTACTACATTGACCTCTGATGCTACTTCCCATTGCCTTCTGAGCATCTGTTTGGAATGCCTCCTGTTCCTCCTGCAGATACAGATGTCTCTCCTCCTTTCCACCAAGGCTTCTACTGCATTGTCTGAAAAACTTGGCACTCACTTTGTTATGATCAGGTGAGGAGGGGTCACAAGACTCCACTCTACTCCTTTCTCTTATTTGACCACAACAGGGTTTATTCCTTTTTAAACAGTGGATGTGCTTACAACTTCAGTGAGTGTTCACCTTTCACCTTCATTGTGATGGTAAAAGAATCAAACCGGATTGAGTTGAAACACGAAAGAGGCAAGTTTATTATACTTAACAACCTAAACATGATCGAAATAAAAATAATGAAATTATGCTACACATTCATGCACACTCACATGACAATCACACACAGAGAAATGGATTAGTGATGAGGGGTAGATTTGTGGTTGGATTAGAGTCCAGAACAAATAAAAATTAATACAGTCTGTGGGGTGGATTCTGGCTGAAATTGTTTTCCTGAAGTCTTTGGCTGGTGAATGTGCAGTTTGTGGCTGGCCCACCTTGTCAGGCTTTTCTTGTAGGCAGAATTGTAGCTGACAGTCTTGGATCCAGCAACCAGCAGCTAGGCTTCACATGACGTCTTAGAGGAAGAGAGAGAGAGAGAGAGAGAGAGACCTTCTGCCTGATGCACAGAATGAGTCACTGGCTTGACTGCCCTATGTCGAAGGAAAACTCCCAGCTTTCACAGAGATGGAGAGACAGTCACATGACTGCCTCAGTGTATTGTCTGGAACGCTCTAATGAGTTCAAGTTTATGAATTTCAGTCCCATAGGCCTCAGGATGTTAACGCTTACAACGGGAATTTTTGTCCCTTTCAAGGGTAATGTGCCGTGATAGCTTTGAATGTCCTGCTAATGAATGCAATCTCCTGTGGTTCGCTCAATAAAGCAAGCCATTGTCTTGCGTACAGGCTCAGACATGTGTCTCCTTTTTGAGACCTTGGAATGTGTAAGCTGTTCAAATGCAAATTGTGGTGGCCATCTTGTCTGCCAGCTTTGTTCAAAATATTAACTGTAGAATTCCAGCTCTGTTTCATTAAAGTTTAATGTAGGTTTCCAATTAATGAATTTAAAAAATCCCCCTTTGGCATAGCAAGTTTTCTTGACAGCTCTCTTGCATATTCAGCCATTGCTTAAAGTAACACAACCAAGACTGTCTTTAATAAAAACTCCCAATAGATCATGTAGCCACAGTGCACTTCCCCTTTACAAGGAGCAGGCTGCCTTTAATTAGTACCAACTACTCTCAATATCAGGCCTCCTGCTGTTGTGTAGCGCCAATTGTTACAACCAGGTGAGAAAGGTGTCTAGGGGTCCCTGTCAGCCTTCACCTGCTCTTATTGTAACAGGGTTTATGTTTTTTTTAACACACTATGTTTTTAGCTCCCCCTTGGTAAATCCTTGTTCACCGCTTCCCAATTATAAGGCAAAGAAACCAGCACACCAGGTTTTCTCAGGTTTGAAGAGGAAAAGTGAAATTTTATTAAACTTAAACTCTAATTCGGTTAACACCTATGGATACATGCCGCGCCCCACGCTAGCATGCATACGCGATACGCACAAAGTCTGGAACACACTGCCTGAAGGGGTGGTCGAGGCAGGAACCCTCACATTTAACATTTAAGGAGTATTTAGATGAGCACTTGAAATGCCGTAGCAGACAAGGCTATGAGCCAAGTGCTGGAAAATGAGATTAGAATAGAAAGGTACTAGACGCTGGCAAGTTCAAATTCAAAAAACTCCAACAGCCAGTTCGTTATGTGACTAAACTGGTCTGGCCACATCTGTTTGTGTATTCGGCCATCTTAGCAGTTAACATGGAATGCTAGACTCTCCACCTTCAACACCTGGTAATCAAAAGTCCATTGTGGATTAAAGTGGAGTAGGGCGTGGCCCCTTTGTTCTTTCCAAGTACTGTCTGTTACTATGCAAAAATGTCTTTCCAGTCAAGGGTCTAGTGTTTTTTTTTTTAAAAACAAGTTCTTCCTTTACTCCAGTAGCAGTCTAAAAATCAATGTTCATGTGGCGAAATTAATGTGTTTCATTCTTGGCAGTTGGGAGTCCTGCATGACACAATGAACAACATGGACAGCACAGGCTGCATGCAGAAATCATGTAAAAGAACATACAGCTCCAATTTAACATTTTGGCACTCCTGCCTTGAATGGGTGCCGGTTAATTGCATAACATTGGCAATCCCAGCCATTTTTAGGTGATGGCAGGTCATGAAAGTCATTATATAATAGCAAGTCTTTTCTTAGTTCTAAGTTTCAGTCAGTCTCAAAAATAATTTTACATGTGTCAATGCTGCAAACATTGCAAGGTTGCATGAAGTTAAAAGTCCCCACAGTTTCAAGCAAACATAAATATTTGAATGCCTTTGGTTTCCTCTTCCCAAATTGCTCCATGTTGATATTCTGGTTGTGTAGGAATTTCTTGTCATTCATAAACCACACTGCCCAAACACTGGGAGAAAAATTTATTTGATTTCTTGTCTATAACATTTTACAACGCTGTGATTTAACACTGCCGCTGTCCCTTGATTCAAGTACAATGTCTACTCAGGGTCATGAGTTTCTGTCATAGGTGTTCATGTGATTGAGCAGGCCAATTTTCAACCCGCAGATATTTAGGCAGATGGGGCAGGACATTCCTCGAGGTAGTGCGATTCGGAGTGCAGGATTTACTTTTTCTTTTCTTCTCTGCTGTCGCTCTACATCAAGGCATTAGGACTGGAAGCGTGATGTAGCTTGATGGACAAGTTGTAGCTATGCTGAACGATCGGTAGCAAGCTCCTCCCAATTTTTAAGGTCAATGCAGTCGCACTTCAAGGAGAAATTGAGTGCCTTTGGAGCATTTTCTTTTGTCCTCCCTGGAACGTTGGTCATTTGAGAATTATGAGAACAGGATCTGGTGGGGGAAGATGATTTTTTGCCATGCAGACAGAATGGCCAGTCTATTGGAGTTAATTTTGCTGGAGTTTTGCCTGAATGCTTTTGTATTTGGCTTCAAGGAGGACACTTACATTTGTTTGATGGTCCTCCCATTGAATCCAGAGGATGCAGCAGAGGCATTGCAGATGGAATTTCTCTAGAGTTCTTTTGTGTCGCTGATACACAGTCCAGATCTCGCGTGGTACAGGAGCGTGGTGATGACAACTGCTCTGTACACTAAGACTTTTGCTGATTTGCGGAAGTCTTTGTTGTCAAGCACACACTGCTGTAATTTGTAGAAGGCTGAACTGGCACAGCCAATCCAATGTTAGATATACTCGTCAATAGTGGCCTTTTTAGAGAGTTAATTGTCAAGGTACGAGAAATGCTCAACATATTCCAAAGTCTCTCCTTCAACATATATGGGAGGTGGAATATTTGGCTGACCGGGTATGGGTTGATATGAGTTTTGTTTCGGTGACATTCAAGGACAGGCCAAGTTTCTTATATGTGGAATTGAAGAGATAGAGGGTGATTTGAAAATCTGGTGCAGAGTAGCAATGACATTGCAATCTTCTGCAAACTGTAGATCATGTATATCTATGGTGATCAGTTTAGTTTTAGACCAGAGGTGAACAAGGTTAGAGAGCTTTCCATCCAGATGGCATTTAGTAATGACACCAGAGAGCAGCTGATCTTTGATAAAGTGAATAATCACCATCAGGTCGATTGTGAATAGTATGGGGGCTATCATACAGCCAGTCCAGAATTTGAAGGCATCTGTTTCAGATCTCCCACTCAAGACAGTTGCAGACATATCATCATGAAGCAATGTCAGGTTTAACACTGTAGTCTCTGGTCAAATGTGCCTTGTTATTTAGCCCTTTGTAATCTAACATAAAACGTGTAAAGCATTGGGAGTGGAATTGAAGCTGAGCTGATTAAAACATGAGGCAAAACAGCTTGAAATTTAAAATGTATTTTAAGAGTGAAAGATTCTATTCGGGATTAGCGTCTGCTCACTAACCAGTCAAATCTATGGGCATGTTCTTCTTCTTCTTTGGCCTCCTTATCTCGAGAGACAATGGGTAAGCGCCTGGAGGTGGTCAGTGGTTTGTGAAGCAGCGCCTGGAGTGGCGAAAAGGCCAATTCTAGAGTGACAGGCTCTGCCACAGGTGCTGCAGAAAAATGTGTTTGTTAGGGCTGTTACACAGTTGGCTCCCCCCTTGCGCTTTTGTCTTTTTTCCTGCCAACTGCTAAGTCTCTTCGACTCGCCACACTTTAGCCCCGCCTTTATGGCTGCCCGCCAGCTCTGGCGAACGCTATAGGCATGTGCTGTCTACTAATTCACCATTAAATGAAAGGTGACTGTCTGGGATCAAGAATTCTACCATTCAAAGATAAAAGCCCAAACTTATCTAACAGCACATTTAAACCATTTGCTTTCTCCCCTATTCCACTCCCAATTCCCCTCTCCCCTGTATCAAAGCAAGAATGTTTATGTAAATTTATCATCAACCTGCACAGGAATTAAAATTAATCTATTCAGATAAATAAGACTCATTGATCTGTAGAGCATGCAAACTGGAGATCACTGGCATAAATCAGTGCTCTCAAAATTAATTATGTAACGAAAGTTTTTCACCGGCATAATTTTTTCCCTTGTCGTGACACCTAATTAATACTAAGTTCGTCTTCAAAGTTATACATATACAGCCAGTGCATTATGTATTTCTATTACAGTTACATGAGGAACAGTGAGCTATTTTGCTGAAAGTAAGAGCACATATGTGTAAGTGTAATGGAAATGTATTAAGTACTGATGGCTGTATGTGTATAAATTTGATAAAGGCTGATTTATGGGGTCACAACAGGGGAAAAATACGGGGAAAGTGCAGCAGAGTGGGATAAATGTCAAAGAGCTGGCACAGACGTAATGGGCCGAATGGCTTCCTTCTGTACTGTATGAATCTATGATTCTACATGGCATGCTGGAGAAATACAAATCCTGGAAAGTTTGTTTTGCTAATGAAAATGTTTATGTATGTATTTACAAATCTTTTCAGAACATTACCTGCAGCTATGCGAGATGAGTATAATTTGAGATTTTCAATTTCACTTGACATTAATACTGATGAAGCCCCATTTGTCTAAAAAAAAGAATTCTTAGCCGTAAAAGATTACATTTCAACATATCAAATAGACCTGAGATGAACAGGTTTGCCTGTTAAGTTCTCTCAGACAGCTGGAAGATGCATTTGCTGTTATAGGATGACTTGAATACAATAGGGACCTGATTTACTTTGTAAGATGTTCAAAAAGATAGCATTCCTGCCCACTCCCATTCTCTCATCACTTTTTTATATGAGCCATACCTCTTTTCAGCATTTCATTCCCTCTGAGAAATCATGTGTTGAGAAAGCTTTTGAAAAATTGTGAGATGTACTTCAAAGTGAATCATTGTAAAGAAATTAAATTTAGAAAATACATACATTTTGATTAAAATCTCTTTAGTGAAACAAATAAGGGGTTTCACCTGGCATGCAAAGCCAATCTATTTCCTTTGAAGTGGTGAAGGTGTATTTATATTAACAGTCTTAAAAATATCAAGATGAGGAACAAGGTCTGCAATATCATTCTTGAACCATTAAAAATGAAATAACGCTTCAAAAATGAAGTTAAACTATTTCTTGATAATACTGCTTTGGAATTAACTCAGTGCAGATTCCTGAAAAATGTCTACATAAATCAAATTAAGCCAGTAAGGGGTGATATTTAGTGACATATTATTAAAAACTGATTAAAAACAAAGTTAGTTGTCCTCTTTGTGACCATTCATCAAGTTACATTGAATCTACAGCATGGAAACAGGCCAGTCAGCCCAATGGGTCGATGCCGGCTTTCATGTTCCACATGAGCCTCCTCTCAACACTCTGATATTATCAGCATAACCTTTCATGCCTTTCTCCCTCATGTGCTTATCTAGCTTCCCCATTAATGCAACAATGCCATCTGCCTCAACTACTTGTTGTAGCAAGTTCCACATTTTTACCAGTTTATTTGTAATTATCCATTCAGGGGAGGTGGGCATCGCTGGCAAGGCCTGTATTTATTGCCCATTCCTAATTGCCCTAGAGATATCTATTAATGACCTAAACCTTGGTGTACAGGGCACAATTTCAAATTGCAAATGATATGAAACTTGGAAGCATTGTGAACTATGAAGAGGATAGTGTAGAACTTCAAAAGGACATAGACAAGTTGGTGGAATGGGCAGACAGGTGGCAGATGAAGTTTAATGCAGAGAAATGTGAAATGATTCATTTTGGTAGGAAGAACATGGAGAGACAATACAGCACAAAGGGTACAATTTTAAAGGGGGTGCAGGAGTAGAGGGACCTAGGTGTATCTGTGCATAAGTCGTTGAAGGTGGCAGGACAGGTTGAGAGAACAGTTAATAAAGCATACAGTTCCTGGGCTTTATTAATAGGGGCAAAGAGTCCAAGAGCAAGGAGGTTATGTTGAGCTTGTATAAAACACTAATTCAGCCTCAGCTGGAGTATTGTGTCCAGTTCTAGGCGCCACACTTTAGGAAAGCCATGGGGGCATTGGAGAGAGTATAAAAAAGATTCATGGGAATGGTTCCAGGGATGAGGAATTTCAGTTATGAAGATAGATTGGAGAAGTTAGAACCATTTTCCTTGGAGAAGGGAAAGCTGAGAGGTGATTTGATAGAGATATTCAAAATCATCAGCGGTCTGAACAGACTATATAGAGAGAAATTGTTCCCACTCGCGAAAGGATCGAGAATGAGAGGGCACAGATTTAAAGTATTTGGTCAGAGAAGCAAAAGTGACATGAGGAAAAACTTTTTCATGCAGTGAGTGGTTAAGGTTTGGAATGCATTGCCTGAGAGTGTAGTGGAGGCAGGTTCAATTGAAGTATTCAAATGGGAATTACATAGTTACATGAAAAGAAAGAATGTGCAGAGTTACGGGGAGAAGGCAGAGGAATGGAACTGAGGAAATTGCTCTTTCAGAGAGCCCATGTAGGCAGATGGGCCGAATGGCCTCCTTCTGCACTGTAGTGATTCTGTGATACCTTGATAACGTCGAGCCACCTTTTTGAATCACTGCAGTCCATGTAGTGAAGGAACTCCCATGATACTGATAGATAGGGAATTTCAGGATTTTGATCCGGCAATGATGAAGAAAGTGGTATATTTCCATGTCAGGATGGTGTGTATCTTGGAATGGAACTTGTGTTGCCTTTCAATATTAAAATAAATATTGGGAAGGCCGAAGCCATTATTTTCAGTCCCCACTACAAACTCTGCTCCCTAACCACTGACTCCATCCCTCTCCCTAGCAACTGTCTGAGGCAAAACCAGACTGTTTGCAAATGTGATGTCATATTTGACCCCAAGATGAGATTCCAACCACATTTCTGCTCCATCACCAAGACTGCCTATTCCACCTTCATAACGTTGCCTGAATCCTCTCCTGCCTCAGCTCACCTGCTGCTGAAGCCCTTATTCATGCCATTGTTACCACTTGATTTGATTATTCCAATGCACTCCTGGCCACCATCCATGTTCTACCCTTTGTAAAATTGAAGTCATCCAAACTCTACTGCCCTTGGCTTCACTCACACCAAATCCCATTTACCCATCAGCCTTGTGCTCATTGACAAACACTGGCTCCCGGTTAAGCAGCGCCTCGATTATAAAATGTGCATCCTTGTCTTCAATCCTCTCCTTGGTCTTGCTGCTCCCTAGCTCTGTAATCTCCTCCAGCTCCACAATCCTTTGAGATACCTATGCTCCTTTAATGTTGGACACTTCATCATCCCTGCTTTCAGTTGCTCTCCTGCTTGTGGCTGTGCCTTCAGCTGTCTGGGCCCTAAGTTTTAGAATTCCTTTCCTAAACCTCTCCGCCTCTTTACTTCATTTCTTCCTTTAAAGCACTGTTTAAAACTCTGTGATCAAGCTTTTGGTCATCTGCCCTATGTAGCTCAATGTCATATTTTTATTTTATAATACACCTGTGAAATGCCTTGGGACACTTTATTACCCCAGTGGCTGCAGCATGGCGGGCAGAAGGCTGCTGACATTCAGTGGGTGAGACTGCATGTAGCTTTGGAGGCTGTAGTTGAGCAGCCTAGAGCTCCCAGCTTCAGACTGAAGCACCTTGGCATGGGCCGCAGCAGTCTGGGCTGGCTGAAGGAAACAGCATGGGATCTGGTGAAATGGCAGGAGTAGGAAGACAAATGCTGTCATTCTGAGCAAGGTCAGCAAGTTTATGCTCCATGAAGCCACTACGTCTCTGTCATGGCAGTGTCTCAGCAATCATCGGAATCTGTTGGAGGACAGATTCCAGAATGCTGTGACACACTTCAAGACCCTTTGAGCACTGGTATCTGCAGCCATGATGGCATCATCTGAACCTGCATGGCAGCAAACTGAGATTGCATGACCCCGTCTGAGCTTCCACTGCAGTTCTTAGACATTGTGGCTTCTGCTTGTCCTGCATCGAAAAGTGAGACATTGACCAAAGGCTGCACCTAGGTGCGGTCTACATTTGTTCTCATAGAGTTGGCCACCACTTCCATGCTGGAAAGGATGAGCTCCATGATGTTTTTGTTATACATTCATAGGATGCAACCATCTCTGGCAAGGCCAGCATTTATCACCCTGGAGAAGATGGTGGTGAACAGTGGCAGTCCATGTGGTGTAAGTACTCCCACAGTGCAGTTTGGGAGGCAGTTCCAGCATTTTGACCCAGTGACAGTGAAGGAACAGCGATACAGTTCCAAGTCAGGATGACGTATGACTTGGAGGGGAACTTGCAGGTGGTGGTGTTCCCACGCAGCTGGTACCTTTGTTCCTCTAGATGATCACAGGTTTGGACAGGGCTATTGAAGCCTTGATAAGTTGGTGCAGTGCATCTTGTAGATGGTACATTCTGTGGGCTGGTGGTAGAGGGAGTGAATGTTTAAGGCAGCAGATAGGGTACCAATCAAGAGGGTTACTTTGTGCTGGATGATGCTGAGCTTCTTGAGTGCTATTGGAGCTGCACTCATCCAGGCAACTGGGGAATATTCCATCACACTTCTGACTTGTGCCTCATAGATGAAGGTGGACAGTCTTTGGTGATTCAGAAAATGAGTTACTCACCACAGAATTCTCAGCCTCCGGCCTGCTCTCGTACACACAGTATGCATGTGGCTGGTTCAGTTAGGCTTCCGGTTAATGGTGACCTCCAGGATGTTGATGGTGGGGGATTCAGAAATGGTAATGCCATTGAATGTAGAGGAGAGATGGTTAGATCCTCTCTTGTTAGAGATGGTCATAGTCTGGCACTTGTGTAGCGTGAATGCTACTTGCCACTTATCAGTCCGAACCTGAATGTTGCCCAGGTCTTTCTGTGTGCAGGTATAGACTGCTTCAGTACCTGAGGAGTTGCAAATGGTACTGAACACCATGCAACCATTAGACAGCATTCCCACTTCTGACCTTATGATCGAGGGAAGGTCATTGATGCAGAAGATGGTCGGGCCTAGGACACTATCCTGAGGAACTCCTGCAGGGATGTCATAGGGCTGAGATGATTAGCCTCCAAAAACCACAAGCATCTTCCTTTGTGCTAGGTATGACTCCATCTAGGGCAGTGTGTTCTTCCCCAGGCTCTGTAATGTCACAGTCAGTCAAATGCTGCCTTGATATCAATTGCAGTCACTCTTAGCTCACCTTTGCAATTCAGTTTTTTTCCCATGTTTGGACCAAGGCTGTCATGAGGTCTGGAGCTATGTGGCCCTGGCAGAACCCAAGAATCTTTCCTTGACATTCAATGGCATTACTTTGATGAATCCCCCACCATCAACATCCTGGAGGTTACCATTGTACCACAGTATGAATACTGTGGGTACAAAAGCAGGGCAGAAGCTGGGAATTCTGAGCATCAGTGAGCAGGTTATTGGTGAGTAAATTCTACTTGATAGCACTGTTGATGACACCTTCCATCACTTTGCTGATGATTAAGAATAGACTTATCAGGCAATAATAAGCTGGGTTGGATTTGCCCTGCTTTTTGTGGATAGGATATACCTGGGCAATTTTTCATATTGTTGTGTAGATGCCAGTGTTTTGGCTGTACTAGAACAGCTTGGCTCGAGCTTCAGTTAGGTCTGGAGCACAAGTGCTCTGTACTACAGCCAGGATATTTTTAGGGACCCATCACCATTGCTGTATCCAGTCCTTTCAGCCATTTCTTCAAATCACATTGAGAGAATCAAACTGGCTGAAGACTGGCATCTGTGATGCTGGGGACCTCAGGAGGAAGCCGAGATGGATCATCTATTCAGCACTTCTGGCTGAAGATGAATGCAAATGCTACAGCCTTGTGTTTTGCACTGATGTGCTGGGCTCCCCATCATTGGGGATGGGGAGATTTGTGGAGCCTCCTTCTCCTGATAGTTGTTTAATTGTCCTCCACCATTCATTGCTGGATGTGACAGGACTGCAGAGTTTTTATTTGATCCTTTGGTTGTGGGATCACTTTGCTTTGTCAAATTATGCTGCTCTACTGTTTAGCATATAAGTAGTTTTGTGCTGTAGTTTCACCAGGTTGGCATTTAACTTTTAGATATGCCTTGTGCTGCTCATAGCTTGCTCGCATATATTCCTTATTGAATCAGGGTTGTTTCCCTCTTGATGGTGTTACGATCAAGGTGGGAGGAGTGCACTGTTAATTCAGTCCCACTTCTCCACAGGTCACAACAGATATTTAAATTTTCCCACTGTCATGAAAACACTATATACCAAATGGGAAATATTAATTTCATCGGTTGGACACTTGCATTAGATTTTTAATGGAAAAGCTCTCTCTCTCATTGTGTGCAAGCTAAGAGATATGGGTGTGAGACTTGCAGCAGTGCTGTGTGTGTGAGGTTCAGGTGAAGCTGAGAATATTAGGCATGATTTGTGCTTGATCGAGATTGTTGGTAAGTGGGTGAAGGCAGGGTGGTGAATGGAGATTCTAATGGTTCAATTTAAGGATCTGGCATTTGAAGATTCTTTCACCGACTTTGATCACACATGTGAGGTCATTAATATTCTTCCTGCACTGCATCAAGGTCCTTGATTCTGGACTGACTGAATTGACCGATGGCTATCTGCTCCCATTGCTCAGTTTCTGGAGGTCCTCCTGGTCCACTGAAGGAAGTGGATCTCTCTCCTTCTGTCCACCTCCTGCACCAAGGCCTGCAGTACTGTGTCAGAGAACCTTGGCGCATGCTCTTTGCCCTATTTCTCCATTTTCACTCTTCTTTATGCTCAGACCCTCTTCCTCAGCAACTGCTGTAGTCAGAATGCACCTTCCCTTTAAGAGTTGCAGGCTAGCTTTATGTGGCGCTACCTTTGCAAAAGATTGGGGTCTGTGCTGAAGCATGCAGCCACAAAGTAGCATGTATAGAGCTGGGGCGCACATTACTATAATTAACTTGTCAGGCAACACAAAATTTTCATGCTGCCTGCTTCACTACGACGAGGTGTCGGTTAATCGAATATCCCAATCCCTGTTTTTGGGCATTGTCTTATTTTTACCCCTTTTCCTCCTTACCTAAGGAAGGATTTTTTTTTTTAAAGAGGGCTTCCAATGAAGGTTCACTAGTTTGATTCCTGGGATGAGAGGGTTGTGCTATGAGGAGAAATTGAGTAGAATGAGCCTATATTCTCTGGAGTTTAGAAGATTGAAAGGTGATCTCATTAAAACATATCATTCTTAGAGGACTTGATGGGGATGATGCAGAGAGGCTTCGTCCCCTGTCTGGAGAATCTAGAACTAAGGGTCATAGACTTAGGATGCGGTGGCAGTCATTTAGGACTGAGATGAAGAGAAATGTCTTCACTCAGAGTATTGTGAATCCTTGGAATTCTCTATCCCAGAAGCTCAGTCATCGAATATAGTCAAGACTGAGATTGACAGATTGACATATTTTTGGACAAGAAATCAAGGGATATGGGGATAATGTGGGAAGGAGGGAAAGTGGTGTTGATGTCCAGGCATGGTTTTCTTTAATGACAGAGCAGACTTCAGGGGTCATATGGCCTACCTCTCCTACTATTTCTTAAGTGTTTATGTTCTTATTCCCCAACATCCTTCACCTTGATGAGCATGAAAAAACACACGATATGTATGCCAAGATAATAGAATAAATACAGCAAAATGCAGATACTATATAAATACAATTGTGAATTTTAAACCTGTGTACCAACCAAAAATAGGAACTTTTGCTTTAATTTCCAGTAATCTCAACAGCGATTGATGCTCATCTATTCAAATAAATTGAGCTGAACTGTATTGTAATAAACAAGTCACCGATGTAAGTCTGTGCAATTAAAATTTCAGCATGCAGTGACTTTTATTTTTATTCACATCTCATGGTTTTCCTGTGGTGGCATTATATTTAATACTGAATTAGCCTTCAATTTAATTTTCTTTAAAACTACTCTCACTTTTATGCAGCCAATCAACTTCTTCCACTCTAATATATTCAGAATTAATAAGTGCAAAGAAAACCATTTTGAATGCTTCAGTCAATCATTCCACATAATTTAACATTGACTATTTGCTTCAAATGTAAATCTCAATTAATTTGATACTTTTCCCTTCTACAAGTCAAGAAGATTCCTAATGGCAGCACAAAGAGACAAATGTGTATTCTGCAATAAAAAAAAAAGGCTCTAAAAAGAAGAGGTGATCTAATGTATTTGACCTCTTAACTTACAAATGTGGATCAAGGTTTTATCAAGGACGTCATCAAGACGATGAAAAGCCACTCAGCTGTCTCACAGGAAAAGTGTGTCAGTAGATCACTCTGTTGCTCATCATGCATGATGGATCCTGGATTGAGGATGATGGATTCTAAAATGGCAAAGAGACATGGGATAGACTGTCTTCTCATATGGGCCATCTGATGTGTTGACTTCACAGACAGCAGTATGATAAAAGCTCAAAGCTGCCTACAAATTCTTAAATTGCATTCATTCTTGCTGATGCAGCAAAATACATGTATGGAAGCCAGTCTATGCAATGTTTAACCATATATAATGACCACAACTACAATGCCACAAGAGCAGATTAACTTTGAAGTTAATGATAGCCTAGAACTGCACAATGAACTCCCTACTCAATGAATTAACACATACATTTTCCTGTCATTGTTGTACCCCTGATGTGTAGAGTGTCATATCCATAAAATAAACTCTAAGTGGATACTGAACTTAAGAAAATATGAATATGATGCATATCATTTGTTTTCTCTATTTGAGTGCTGAACAAGTCAAATTACTGCTGAGGAGATTAAATTAGTCACTCTGACTTGACAAAATGATTTTCTAGTTAGAAGCTCAATGTGATTCTGATTCTTTGTAACATTATAAAAATACAATAGTCTTGTAGAAATTAATTTAATCTTCTTCTGTGTTGTTCACCCATTCTTCCCTCTCCCTCCGCTTTGATCAAAAATGATATAACGGCTGCAAAGAGGAATACAAAAGGAAATTTGCGAGGGGTATCAAGATTAACAAAAAGTTTTTATGATTTTATCAGAACAAAAAAGGACAAGGTGAACATGGGTCCCTTAAAAACAGATGTGAGTTATATTGCATATGGAAATAAGGAAATGACAGACTTTTTGAATAACTACTTTGTGTCTTCCATAGAACCATAGAAAAATTGCAGTCGAGAAGGAGGCCATTCAGCCCATCATATCCGTGCCAGCTGAAAAACTAGCTGCCCAATCTAATTCCACCTTCCAGCCCCTGGTCCATAGCCTTGCAGGTTACAGTACTTCAGGTGCATGTCCAGGTACATTTGAAAAGAATTGAGGGTTTCTGCCTCCACCACCATTCCTGGCAGTGAATTCCAGACACCCACCACCCTCTGGGTGAAAAGGTTTTCCTCATGTCCCCACTAATCCTTCCACCAATCAGCTTAAATCTGTGTCCCCTGGTAATTGACCTCTCTGCGAGGGGAAACAGGTCCTTCCTGTTTACTCTATCTAGGCCCCTTATAGAATAGTATTCACTCACTCAACTAACATTTCAGTGAAATTAATAATGGATTAAGGACTGGAATTCACAAAAGTGAACAAAAACAAGAAAACAAGAACGAACCCACAGTTTTAAAAGTAGATGAGAAATTATGGATGCTTTGCCATAATCATTCAAAGCACTCAATTCAAGAAGTGTCCCTTTAGATGGAAAGTTACAAATATAATTACACTATTTCAGAAAGGAATGAGAGAGAAACCGGGAAATTATTGACCTGTTAGTCTAACATCTATTTTAGGAAAGTTATTGAAATCTATAATTAAGGACAGCTTGACTGAACAATTAGGGAAATTTAAGTTGTTTAGAGAGTCAACATGGATTTTTACAGAGTAAGTCATGTATAATAACCAAATTGAATTTTTTGAGGAAGCAACTAAAGTAGTTGACAGAGGAATGTCTATGTATGCACTTTATATGACCTTCCAGAAGGATTTCAATCAGGTTCCACATATGATACTATTAGTTAAAATTAAAGCTGCAGAGAAGATTGCTTCGGCAGTAGAAGAGAATATGGATAATGGGTATGCACTCAAATTGGAAGGAAGTGATTGGTGGTGTCCCATAAGGATCAGTGCTGGGGCCGTAACTATTCACTGTATTTATTAATGTCTTAGATATCATAATAGAGCCATATATCCAGGTTTTCCAATGAGAAAAATTTGTGGTATAATAAGGAGTGTAGACAGGAGCATAAAAGTACAAGAGACATTGACAGATTAAGTGAGTGGCAATACTGTGGCGTACGGAATTCAATGCAGGTTAGCATGAGATAATTCATTTTGGACCAAAAAAGGATAGATTAGGATATTTTTTAAACAGTGAAAAGTGAGGAACAGTGGAGGTCCTAAGAGATTTAAGGATCCATGTATTCAGATCATTAAGTCATGTACAAATTTTTTTTTAAAAGGCTAATGGATTGTTTGCCTTTATAACTAGAGGGTTAAGATATAAAGGAGGAGGAAGTTTTGCTGAATCTATACAAAGCCCTGGTTTGACCACATCTAGAGTCCTGTGTACCGTCCTGTGCACTGCACTTTAGAAAGGATATAATGGTTTTGGAAGGAGTGCAGTGCACATTTACCAGAATGTTACAGGTGTTATGACCAGCTGAAGCAGGGTTCTCGGGTTCCCCTATCAGCCTTTTCCTGGTTTGACCGTAACAGGGTTTAACTTTTAAAACACCGGCTGGAATTTTACGCCACCCCAACGAGGTGCTCCCGCCTCCACCGCCCTTTACATAAGGCGGGGGGGAGGGGTGGGGTGGGGGGGGATGGCGATAAACAGTCTGCCCGCCCCAGGCCAATCAAGGCCATTAAGTGGCCACTTAACGACCACTTAAGGGCCTTCGCCTGCCTCCACATGGATTTTATGGTGGCAAGCGGACATCCTGGAGCTGGGAAAAGCCGCCTGGGAAAACCAGGTGGCTGCCGATCGTTCCAGGTGGGCCCTGCTCATTGTGCACAGAGTGCCTGATGGAGGGCCGCCCCCGCGATTCCAACCACCCCCAGCACCCAACAAGCCCCCCTTCCCCCAAACCAACCACCCTTGCCTCACCGGGGCCCAATGGATTACCCCCAACGAGACAACCAAAACTTACCTTTCTTACCGGCACCACATCTTTTTCTTTCTTCAGCTGAGCTGCAGTCCCAGCAGTGGCCACCACTCCTACTGGCACTGCTGGGACTAAGAGCTGCCAGTCTGCTGATTGGCTGGCAGCTCAATGAGGCGGGGCTTCCTACCTCAAGCGGGTAGAAGTGCCGCCTCGGCATAAATAAAGCCTGTGGACCCATAAAATATGCAACAGGTTCCCAGGCGAGATAGTAGTGGGTTCACCACCAACTTTTACATCGGAGGCCAGCTCAAGTCTGCCCGCCATAAAATTCCGGCCACCATGTTTTTGCTTCTCTCTCAGTGAGCCCATGCTCACTGCTCTCTAATTGCAATGACAAAGAAATCAACCAGACAGGTTTTCTCAGATTTAACCAAGAAAGGTGTAATTTTATTAATCTTAAAGCACTAACTCAGTTAAAACTAGTAAGAATACGCGATGTGACCATGCTAGCATGCATAGGCGATAAACACACATGCAAATAGAGACAGAGGAGGAGAAAGAAGGGGAAAGGTTTGAAGAAATAGATGGAGTTCAGTTACTGGCTTTGGGTTTGATGTAAAGTCTTTGACTGAAGTTAAGTTTTGCAGTTCTTGCTGGGGTCCAGTGAGCACTTTCAAACTTGTTTCACTGGTCTTCTGTCTTGAGGCTTGAGTTACGTCCATGGATACTTAGAACTTTGCGTGAGAGAGAGAAAGAGACAAGGAGAGACCTTCCTTTTCTTGTGTCTTCAAATTGCAGTCTGTTCCTTACTGCCTGTTCAAAACAACCCCCGGTTGGCCAGCAGGTTAGTCATGTGACTAACAAGCTCCTTATTTGAAAGGATCTCTCCTGCGGGGTTTGTGGATTCCTTCAAGCTTAGCAGACACTCTCAGGGTTGGTGGGGGGTGGGGGGGGGGAGGGTTGGTGGGAGGAGAATGCTGGCTGTTACACATTCAGTGTGTCTTGATCATCGCTATTGACAAAAATCCCTCTGGCTAATTGAATCAGGGAGGCACTCCCATTGTCTTTTTCAGGCAACTGTCTTTTAGAATGGAAATGTGCAGCCATGTTTTCAGCCACTGTTGTGGTCTTTTTAAGCAAGTTATTTCAAGTCCAGTAACAGGTCAAAAATAATGTTCCATATGACAAAATTAATATGTCTCATTTTGGCAGGTGTGGTTTCCATCACACAGTACTTCAAGGTTTGTGAGGTGAGATTATATAAACTAGGCTTGTATTCTCCGGAATTTAGAAGGTTAGGGGGTGATTTGATTTCAGCTTTTAGCATTTTGAAAAGAGTTGATAGGGTAAATAGAAAGAAACTTTTTGCACAGTTGGGGAATCCAGGATAAAGGGACATAACCTTAAAACCCGAGCCAGGCCATTCAGCACAGAAGTTAGAAACATTTTTTCATGCAAAGGGTGGCAGAAGTATGGAACCCACTCACACAAACAGTAGATGCTAGTTCAATAAATAATTTAAAATCAGAGAGCGATAGAGTTTTGCAAGGGATATGGGGCTAAATCAGGAGGATGGCGATAGGATACAGATCAGCCATGATCTCATTGAACAGCAGAACAGGATTGAGGGGCTAAATGGCTCACTGCTGTTTCTTTCTTCCTGTGTATGGGATTAGGAAGGGAGACTAAGCATCCTCTAACTCTATTCTCCCTACTCCTCTTCAAAAAACTTTTGAAGACCGATCTTTTTGTCTAAGTATTCTGTCACTCCCTAAATATCTTCCTCCACCCCATGGCTTGAAGCAGGGCAGGCAGCAGCTGAAAACTGGCCCCCCATGTTTGAGCATTATTAAGTGAATTTATCAGCAATGTGAAGAAAAATAGAGGTAAAAACCAAGCTAGGTGTTTGAAGTGTGTTCAGGAAGTTTATTCTCATCCCTTGTTTTTGTTAGTTTTATCAGTCCTTCCTGCTAGACTTGTCACTGAAGTAGTTGGTTCTTTTAACCTTGGGCAAACCTACATTACATGGACTGTGGCAGTTCAAGGTTATTTAGGGATGGAGAATAAATGCTGGCCTTGCCAGTGACACTCACATCCCAAGAATGAATAAAAAAAATAGGTAAATGGTATTTACCTAAATGGCCCAGAGGGCACCAGCATATAGCTACCAGAAAGTTAGACACAGCAGGTGGTCTGTATTCTACAGAAGTACCTACACAGAGAACTCATACATCTGCATCATAACAAGTAATCTCAGAGTTTTGGTGTTAATTGTCACCAGGCTGATAGAATCCACAAAAAAAAACTTGTATTTCTATTGCACCGCTCAATCCAAAGCAGTTTACAGCCAAAGAACTATTTAAAGTGTAGTCGCTGTTGTAATGTGGACTTCATATGGAATTGAATTCCAAGTTGAGACATAATTGGGAAAGTACACACATTTTTACATCCATTTTTACAGTCAATTTACACCCTAATTTCTCACAAATCTTATTAGATTATGCCAGAACATAAAAATCCATGAAACAAGTGAAAATCAGCATTAGCAACCCAAGCTCCAGGAAAGTAGAGAACTCACCATGGATTCCTGCTCTAAGTATGAAAATTAAACTTTTCAGCCATCTCGCCATTGCTCATGCACAGCCAATTGAACTTAATTCTGCATTTGTTCCAAGAGACAATTGTAATCTCAGTGCTAACCAATCATGCAACTTAAAAGATTGTGAAAGTTGGGCCTAAGTGAGTTATCTACATAACTACAATCTCAATTATCTTTTATCCATCAAATCCTCCACCCAAATGAATCTGTGGCCACAAAAATGATAATACCCCGAACTCTCAAATGCAAGCATCATGCAATATTCAGAGGATGCTCTTTCACCATTAAGAACAGATTTTCATGAGCAAAAAGAAAGAAAGCCACTCTTCTGCTGTTTTTCCTGCAATCTTTTAAGCCTTTAAAAAAAAAGTGCATCTTCACTGAATTGCTCAGTATTTTCTGCTTCTTTTAAATGCAGTTTTATGGCATAAGTGTGAGTCACTTAAAAAAAATTGAAAAGTTTCCCGAATTGTAGCTTTTTAAACATGCTGTGCCTGACGTGCATAAATGAAAGTGTAAATAGATTGAAGCTTAAATTTTCATGCTTAAATTTAAAAAAAAATACTTTTGTGGGTTTGGCATTTCATTGGGCTGATTGTTTCTGCTGATTTCTGCTAATTTATGCCCATTTTAAGCTTGGGCATTTTCTACTGAGATTGAGATTGAAATGATAGAGTCATAGAGTTTTACAGCACAGAAACAGGCCCTTCGGCCCAATGCGCCTGCGCCGACCATCAAGCACCCGTCCAAAACTAATCCCATTTCCCCGCACTTGGCCTGTAGCCTTGTATGTTATGGCGTTTTAAGTGCTCATCTAAATATTTCTTAAATGTCACGAGTCTACCTGCCTCTACCACCCCTTCAGGTTCTGTGTTCCAGATTCCAAACACCTTCTGTGTGAAAACATTTTTCCTCAACTCCCCTCTAAACATTCTGCCCCTTACCTTAAATCGATGCCCCCAGTTATTGACCTCTCTGCTAAAGGAAAAAGTTTTGTTCTATATATCCTATCAATGCCCCTCATAATTTTGTATACCTCAATCATGTCCCCCCTCAGCCTTCTCCGCACCAAGGAAAACAACCCCAGCCTATCCAGTCTCTCTTCATAACTGAAATGCTCCAGCCCAGGCAACATCCTGGTGAATCTCCTCTGCACCCTCTCCATTGCAATCATATCCTTCCTATAGTGTGGTGACGAGAATTGTACACAGTACTCCAGCTGTGGCCTAACCAGCGTTTTATACAGCTCTATCATAACCTCCCTGTTCTTATATTCTACCCGCAAGCAGCACCCCAAGCTTCCGGTTGCTTGCCATTTCAACACTCCCTCCTGCTCTCATGCTCACATCTCGATCATGGGCTTGCTGCAGTGTTCCAGTGAACATCAACGCAAGCTCGAAGAACAGCATCTCATTTACCGATTAGGCACACTACAGCCTATCGGACTGAACATTGAGTTCAATAATTTCAGAGCATGACGGGCCCCCCATTTTACTTTCATTTTTATTTATATTTTTTATTTTTTTATTTCTTTTTTAGATTTTTTTTGTATGTTTATTTTATTTCATCTTAATTTGTTCAGTTTGCTTACCCACTTTTTTTCATGTCTGTACTTGCTGCTGTTCAATTTTCAGTCCGTTAACAGCCTATCTGTACTAATGCTTTGTCTTTCAACACACCATTAACATATTATTTGCCTTTGCTCCATGACCTTCTGGTCAGCTATTCTGTGGCCTTGTCCAATCTACACCTTCTCCTTTGTTATCTCTTGCCCCACACCCGTTTTACTTGCTTATAGCCTTTGACATTTCTAATATTTGCCAGTTCCGAAGAAGGGTCACTGACCCGAAACGTTAACTCTGCTTCTCTCTCCACAGATGCTGCCAGACCTGCTGAGTATTTCCAGCATTTCTTGTTTTTATCTTATATTCTATGCCTTGGCTAATAAAGGCAAATATTCCATATGCCTTCCTAACCACCTTATCTACCTGTGCTGCTGCCTACAGTGATTTATGGACAGGCACCCCAAGGACCCTCTGACCCTCTGTACTCCCAAGGGTCCTAACATCCATTGTATATTTTCTTGCCTTGTTAGTCTTCCCAAAGTGCATCACCTCATACATCTCAGGATTAAATTCCATTTGCCACTGCTCTGCCCATCTTTCCAGCCCATCTATATCGTCCTGTAATCTAAGGCCTTCCTCCTCACTATTTACGACACCATCAATTTTCGTGTCATCTGCGAACATACTGATCATACCTCCTATATTCACGTTTAAATCATTAATGTACACTACAAACAGTAAGGGTCCCAGCACTGGTCCCTGCGGTACACCACTGGTCACAGGCCTCCAAGCGCAAAAACAACCCTCCACCATCTGCCTCCTGCCACTAAGCCAATTTTGGATCCAATTTGCCAAATTGCCCTGGATCCCATGGGCTATTACTTTCTTAACCAATCTTCTATGTGGGACCTTATCAAAAGCCTTACTGAAGTCCATGTAGACGACATTAACTGTTTTACCCTCATCTGCACCTCTATTCACCTCCTCGGAAAATTCAATCAAATTTGTAGTCACAATCTCCCTGACAAAGCCATGCTGACTATCCCTGATTAATCCCTGCCTCTCCAAGTGGAGATTAATCCTGTCTCAGAAATGTTTCCAATAATTTCCCTACCACTGACGTTAGACTCACAGGTCAATAATTACCTGGTTTATCCCTTCTACCCTTCTTGAATAATGGTACCACATTCACTGTCCTGTAGTCCTCTGAGACCTCTCCTGCGGCCAGAGAGGATCTGAAAATTTGTGTCAGAGCCCCCGCTATCTCTTCCCTTGCCTCACACAGCAGCCTGGGATACATCTCATCTGGGCCTAGGGATTTATCCACCTTTAAGCCCGCTAGTACAGCTAATACATCCCCCTGCGAAATTAGTTTAAACCACCAACGCACCCCCCCGCCCCTCCCCCAACAGCACTCGCAAACCTCCCAGCAAAGATGCTGGTCGCATTCCGGTTCAGGTGTAACATAACATTGGAACAATAAGTACAACATAGGGCGTATTTTCAGCTCTAATTTCCCAGCTTGTGCACATGGACAAAACTCCAGTCGAGCATTTTACAAATTTGCAATTATAGAAGATTTACAATTTCTAATGTCACTCATACTTACTGTTATATTCCAGAAAGCCAGTTGGTAAAGATAGAACTGGAGCCAATCTTTACAGACTCGTTTATAAGCATTTATTTACAGAGTTACACATTACGGGGTGAAGTTTACCAGCCCCTTGGGTCGTGGCGTGGGGGCCGGTAAAAGGCTGTGGGGAGAGGCCCGCCACGATCCGCAATGTCAAGAAGGGCCTGCCGCATATTACTCATGGCAGCGGGAACGTGGTGATATCCTCCCCCACCCCCGCCGTACAGTGGCGGAACCACAATTAGCATATGGTAAAGATTGTTTACTGATTATGCAGCCCGCTGCCTCTCCACTGACACTTTCGGATTTTTCGTTGAATGGCCGGCCATCATGTGCCGCCCCGTTCATGATTTGAAAAGCCGGCAGGTCCTCAAAGGCAGAAGTTGTCGCCAGCGAAGATAAGTTCTGTTATCCAGGGGTCTAACTCTGCATTCTGGCGGGAGGAGGGAGTGGGGTGTAGGCAGGGGTTTAACTCTGCATTCAAGAGAGGAGGGAGGGGGGATATTAGGGGTCTCAATCTGCATTCTGAAAGGGAGGGGGTCTGGGATTACTGGAGGGAAAGCTGTGCTGGCATGAAGGGAGGGACTGTGTACCATCCCTCCGTTAACAGTGTACACTCTGTGTTTGTGAGGGGGCAATGGCACACTAGGCACCTTGTGTGTGGGGTGGGTGCCAGATAAGGGCAGGAACATTAAGGTTATATGGATGGTGGGGGCAATCGATTCAGCTGGTAGGATCTTTATGCGGTCATGCTGTGCCACTCTGAGTGTTGGCCAAGATGGGCGATGCCATGTCACACCACATAGTTGATCCAGGAAAGCAGCTGATATACCCATCAACACCAATCCAATGGTTCTGGCACCATTGCCAGAGAACCATAAGTTGTAATGTTCATAGACTGCATTCATGTGGCCATCAGACCTACTGCCAGGCTATCACCTGCAGACATCACCATTAATGGAGACCTCTCAATCTGGATGAAGCTGGTATGTGAACAGCACAGATGCTTGCAGCGAATGTGTGACCGCTTCCCAGGCAGCTGCCATGACACCTGGGTCTTGCGCCCGTCCTGACTGCCACCGCTGTTCACTGAACTGGCTCAGATGGAGGGGTGGCTTCTTGGAGATAAGGGCTATCCTTTGCAGACATGGCTTCCAACACTAGTGAGAGACTCCACTACTGCTGCAGAGGAGAGATACAACGCCAGCCAGTGAGCTACAAGAGCCACCATTAAGCAGGAGATCAGCATGCTGAAAGAGCACCTCCAATGCCTGTATGGATAGGGTGATCCCCTGTACTACAGGCCGAAAAGGCCAGCTCCTTTCTTTGCTGCTCTTCACAACTACAAACCCAATAGGGGCCAAGCCTGGCATGATGAGGAGAGACGTCAACACGATTCCTCCTCGGACTATAAGGACGCTGAGGACCTACTACATGAAAGACGCTTGGGAGGGCAGATGGCACCCAGGCTCTGCACACACGGCTAACAGTGAGGTAGGGATGTATGGAAGTGGCTTATCAGACAAAGGCTCTCTGCACCATAGGAACCGACATGAGCTTTGCAAGACACACATCACCCTCGCTCATCTGCTGTGCACCAGTCCACATCTGCAGCATCCTTGTGTAAACCATTAGAGGCAGCAGCTAATTGAACCAATGTCCGTGTCACTGCATCCATGGAGACACTCATGAGTAATGGTGGCATGGCAATGATGTTATTGCGTACGTTGGCTCTTCTGAAGGACCAGCGGTGCAAAGGGATGTGACATTGGCGCTGCTAGCACACATCATTTGCACAGTGAAAAGGACACACATGTTGGTGAGGAGCATTTAGTGAAAGACATATTTACATTGTTGTGACACCCGTGCATTCCCATTTGTTTCAGTGTGTTCTCTGTAAACCTCTGTAATACCTTTTATGGTCTATTTAAGTCTCATGTCCTGGAATGTGCAAATTTATGATTATTCACCCTGGTGCGGCCTACAAGAAGGAATGTTGCAGTTGAGTGGGAGAAGAGGATCACAACTTCACAGGACACTGGGACACAGCAGGGTAAGTATGTGGTGACAAAGCGGAAAGTGCTGGGGTCACTCAGCAGGTCAGGCAGCATTTGTGGAGGTCTGTGAACTTGGACAAGTTAACTCTGCTTCTCTCTCCACAGATGCTGCCTGACCTGCTGGATTTCTGCAGCACTTTCAGCTTTGGTGCCAGATTGACAGAAGCCCCACTCTTCAGCTGTCAGGTAAGTATTCTTTGACAGCTGTCAGGAAGCAGGTTCTGGGGAGCTCAAAATAGGGCCCCAACTGTCAAAACTCTCGTTGCGCTGAATGTTCCGCCTCTCCCCACGTAATACGGGGCGGGGGGGGGGGGGGGGGGCAGCGTGCGGCCTGTATGGAAATGAGCCCCCGCAATTAATATCCTGGGGGCTCGGCGGCAGCCGGCAAATGTGGGCACACCGCCGAGTTCAAAGGGCGCCGCTGCCAAATAAAATTCAGTCCTACAAGTGTGCACTTCCAACTCAGTAATCACAGTTTCAGAGTGTCTATTTATCAGGGCACACATGGATCATCAGTTAATGCTCACCACCTGCATACAATTAAACACAATTCATATACAATTAACACTTATGCCATAAAATTGCATTCAAAGAAATAGAAAATTGATCTTGTTAACCCAGGCTAATTTCTCGGCCATAATTTCAGGTTTACCTTGAAGTTCCATGCAGCAAAAAGGATCTATGCTGATGAAGTTGTAACATTAACCACGTACAATTTACATCTTTATTAAATTTACAGCACAGGCAAATGTTTCTAATCACAGTGTAATCCAAAATGATGCATGTGCAGCCACTTGGGGTGGAAAAAACATTTGTTTTGACTCAGGTTTATTGGCACATCTGTTATGCAATGGAAATGAGTCTGGCACTGGAGTGTATTTTGTTGTTTTCTCTCTCACAGGAGGTTTTTATTCTGGGAAGCTACAGGATGCACAACTTAAAAAAAATATATAGGCTACAAAATCTGGCTCTGCAGTACCCATAGCAGCAGAAATGACTCCTTACCAGTGCTCTTTTAACGGAATCATCAACAACTTGCGGTTAGTTTCTGATTAATCGCTAATGGCTTTGTTTGAGTTAGTGGAAGTATTTGCACATTCAACACATTATGCTGGTGATTGCCTGCTATTTTGGCAGTATCGTGATGCTTTCATTCTGTGCCAGTCTGCTGTTTCCTCAGTCTTTCAGCCACCATATCAAATCAGATGGTGGCTGCTGGGCAACAAGTGTTATCTGCTTTACATCTGGTTCATAACTCCGTTCAGCAGCCCAACAACACATGGCCAACATACAGGCAAAGAGAGACATGCTAACATGAGAAACAACATTGAGCAGACCATTGGGGTGCTGAAGCAATGGTTCCACTGCCTTGACTGGTCTGGAGGAGCTCTGCAGTACTCACCGGGTATGCATCCCAATTCATGGCAGTTTGCTGTATCCTCCATAATCTGGCCATCATAAGGGCACACTCTTTACCTACAGGGATACAGAGAAAACCTCAGGAGGAGAAGGAAGAGGGAGTGGAAGATGAGGAAGAACAGGAGGAGGGAAATGAGGAGGAGGCAACCGGCACATCCCCACTCTGGCCGGGCTGTACATGATCGCTTCATTCGACTATTTCCGTTCCCCTGAGTGAATCCTTGTTCGCTAACTTCCAATTATAAGGCAAAGAAACTAGCCAAACAGGTTTTCTTAGGTTTCAAGAAAACAGGGTGAACTTTATTAAACTTAAACTCTAATTTGGTTAACGCCTACAGATACGCGACATGCACATGCTAGCATGCATACGCGATACACACATGCAGATAGAGACAGAAGAGCAAAAGAAACAAAGTAGAAAAGTTTGAGGCAATATCTGAAGATGGTTTTGATTACTGTTCTTCGAGTTCGCTGTAAAGTCCTTGATTGTAGGTAGGTCTTGCTTTTCGTTGGGGCCCAGTATTCTTCTTAAACCTTGTTCAATGTAGGAGACCTTTCTCTCCTGAAGTTCATGTGTACTCAGTGGGTCCAGAGACTTGTGAGAAAGAGATGGGAGAAGACAAGAGAGGTATTCTCACTCCAGGAGCAAACAGTCTTTCTGAATTCAAAAACTCTGTGGCTAGTTCAAAAAACCCTGGTCCAGCTAGTTCGTCATGCGACCAGCTGGTTTAACCAGTCCTGGCTTTTGTGGATTGTATCACCTTAGCATTCTCTGGAATGCTCTTCCTTATATCTTCAATATCTGGTGATCAAAATCCATTATGGGTTGAATGTGTTGGGGAATGGTCCTTTGTCCCTCCAAGCATTGTCTGTTAGTATGCAAATGGTTTTCAGTTAAGTGTCCGGCAGCCCTTGTAACAGGTATTCTCTTCTTCCCAGCAACAGTTTCAAATCAATGTTCATATGACAAAATTAATATACCTCATTCTTGGCAGATTGGGGCCTGCATGACACCACCACACACAACGGAATGAAATGTGGCTTGAGAAAACCGCATTTCATTAAAAAGGGTCGAACGAGAAAATATAAGATACAGGAAAAAGCATGCGTCTCTCTCAGTCAATCACATTCATTCATAAATCCTAAGACTTATTACAGCCTGTCTTTTCTTGGTAGCAATGTTGCTTTAAACTTCCCTTTTTGGCATCCCAATAAACCTACGGTTCTTTGGGGAAGTTTTTCTTCAGTTTCCCATTTTCAGGACTGCCTAGGCTCTTTGTTCCTGCTGAGCTCAGAAAACAGGCGGAGAGTGGGGTGATTTAATTAGCCCTAAGTTGGAATTCTTGAGCTCAGGAGAGTCAGGAGTGAGTGGGTCTACCTGAAGTCTCCCTCAGTGCTTTGCTCAGTCATGCAAAGGCTTTTGACTTCAGGCGATGGGTGGTTTGCTTTTTTTCTGACTGTGGGGGAGGATTCTTTGCTCATCTGCCCTTTGTCCCAGAGGACACTCCTGCGTGCAGGTATTTGTGCAGACTTTGCTGCACTCTCCTGTGGCACTTTAACTAGGTGAGACATCACCCTGATAGTTTCTCTGCCCCCTCAGGGTCATTCTTTGTCTCTGCAGCTTCCTGTAAATGATGTTAGCAACTCTGGTGGGGTGCTTCTAGTGCCTGCATTTACATAGGAAGATGTGGGGTCTAACTTTTCAAATTTTTCGGGGTTGGCTGACCGGGCAGTAGAGGTTTTCATCCTGGATTCCTCCCGGACTTCCTGCCCTCTTGGTCACTTTTTTCCCTTTTCCTGTCTAACCTTCTTCCAGTCTTGAGCCTGCCTCTCCCCTTTTGTTGTCGGCAGGGGTCCCTTACAATTCACCAGCCCTCTGCTGGAGGGTCCTCCTAAGTATAGGACTTAGGGGTGCAGGTTTCACTGTAGGTTGGTGTTTTCCCTCAACCTGGCACATGTGGCAACTTTTGCAGTATTCCATCACATCCTTGTGGAACTTTGGCCAGTCAAATTGCTGTCTTATGCAGGCTTTGGTCTTTCATATACTGGCATGTACAGCCACTGTAGTCTCATGGGCCCTTCTTAATATTTCCCTTCGGTACCTCTGCAGCACCACTAACTGGTGAACCACTGTCCACTTCTTGCTCTCAGGTCTGTGAGGAGAACTCCATTTCCTCATCAGTACCTCATTCATTAAATAGTAGCAATCAGGGACTCCCTCTGCTTCACTTTCAGGCTGGGCAGCCTGTGCTGACTCTTGCAACACTGGGTCGACTCTCTGGGCCTCAGCTAGGGAAAATGTATTTAATTCACTCCCTGGGTCTTGTCACTTCCCAAAGAAAGTCTCAGACAGACAGACCTCACGGTCATTTGCCTGCAATGCCAATGCAGTCTCCTCTGGGGGAGCTGGTTTGTTCATATTTTTTTGGTCTCACTCGTTACACATTCAGGAAACTGCAGGGGTCCGTCTCCGGCCTCTGCTCTGTTTCTCTGACTTCCTGCAGTCTCGCTTTTACTACTGGGGGGTCTACCACCTTCACCCCTGCCAGATCATTACCTAGGAATAGGCCAACCCCGTCCACAGGCAAACTAGGGACCTTGGTGCACTTGTCCATAGATCACGTCTAAGTCATTAATGTACACTGCGGGCAGCGGGGTTCCCAGCGCCGATCCTTGTGGTGCACTGCTGGTCACGGGCTTCCAAATTGCAAAAACAGCACAGGTAGATAAGATGGTTAGGAAGGCATATGGGATACTTGCCTTTATTAGCCGAGGCATAGAATATAAGAGTAGGGAGGTTATGATGGAGCTGTATAAAACGCTAGTTCGGCCACAGCTGGAGTACTGTGTACAGTTCTGGTCACCACACGATAGGAAGGATGTGATTGCACTGGAGAGGGTGCAGAGAAGATTCACCAGGATGTTGCCTGGGCTGGAGAATTTCAGCTATGAAGAGAGATTGAAAAGGCTAGGGTTGTTTTCTTTAGAGGAGAGAAGGCTGAGGAGGGACCTGATTTGAGATATGCAAAATTATGAGGGGTACAAATAGGGTAGATAGGAAGAAACTTTTTCCCTTAGTAGAGGTGTCGATAACCAGAGGGCATAGATTTAAGGTAAGGGGCAGGAGCTTTAGAATGAATTTGAGGAAATTTTTTTTCGCCCAGAGGGTTGTTGGAATCTTGAACACACTGTCGAGGCAGGAACCCTCACAACATTTAAGAAGTATTTAGATGAGCACTTGAAATGCCATAGCATACAAGGCTACTGGCCAAGTGCTGGAGAATGGGATTAGAATTGATAGGCTTGATGTCTAGCATGGACACGGTGGGCTGAAGGGCCTATTTCTGTGCTGTATAACTCTATGAATCTATTCATTTCTGCCATCAAGCAACCCTGAGAAAAGCAAGCCAACCAAAGTGCACTTTTGCCAGCCAGGACTTCAAGAGTACAGCCTCAGCCGAGGACTGCTGGATTTACAGACTGTATTTAAATTCAATTCATTCTGGACTTTAATCCATCCACCAAATCTGTTACCCTTTGTAATCTATTTGTGCGTGTGTGTTATTCTTGTGTGAATGTGTGCGTGAATGTGTAGCATATTGTTTGTATTTTTAAATCGGGTTAGTGTGTTAAGTATAATAAACTTAGCACTTTGTTCCTTAAACTCAAGAAAACCTGTCCGATCGGTTCTTTTGCAATCTCAGTAAAAGAAAAAAGGTAAAACACTCCTCACGGAGGTGATAAGCATAACCACTGTTTAAAAGGAATAAACCCTGTTGCGGTCAAATAAGAGCAAAGGGCAGGAGGGGAGCCTGAGACACTGCTCCTCACCTGGCTGTAACAGGACCAAGACTTTCATGAGGTGAAGAGCCAAGTGGCCCTGGCAGAACCCAAACTGAGCACGTTATTGCTGAATAAGTGCTGCTTGATAGCACTGTTGATGACACTTTCAACCACTATGCTGAAGATCAAGAGTAGACTGATGAGGCAGTAATTGATCAGATTGGATTTGTGAGATTTGTGGGGATGTGAGAGGGAAAATGGGATTAATGTAGGATTAGTATAAGTGGGTGGTTGATGGTCGGTGCAGACTCGGTGGGCTGAAGGGCCTGATTTGGTGCTGTATCTCTCTATGACTCTATAATACCTACAGTCACCGGTCCCGAAACTAGGTCGCACTCCAGGTGCACCCGGTGTACAGGTACAGACATACACTGCCCTCCAATACCATTCACCACCATTCTGGTGTTCAATGCATTCGCTGGGGGAAAAGTCAGGCCTTTTCACAGTAAAAGGGATCTAGAGGCCCCTGTGTCCCTGAGAATTACTATGGGCTTGCTCGTCCCACTTGAGCAGTATGGGGTTACTTTCCCTTCAAACACAAAACCCTGATAGCATTCAGGAATCCTATTAACTTTTCCTGCACTTGCCGCATTAAACTTCCTGGGTCGCACTCTTACTGCAGTTAAAGCTACAGCTTGCTCTGTTGTACTTTCCATCAGGTTCCTATCTTTACTGAGCGGGTGTGCCCTGATTAACCCCACAGGTTTTCCCTTTAGTTTCCAGCAGTCAGCCTTTAGATGACCTGCCTTATTATAATGGAAGCACACAGGTCTCTGGGTCTCACTCCTGCTCACAGCACCTTGCTTTTTGGCGAGAGGATAGCCCCCTGTGTCTCCTTTTTTGCCTCTGCCTCGACTGCTTGGGCTCCTATCACCTTCCCATTCTTTGTCCTTTTCGGATTTGTGGGGCTGACTAGGAAAGGTTCTCTCCTGGGAAGCCGACTTATAAATTAAAGGAAACACATCAGCCAGGACGGCCGCTTGCTGGGCTCTCTGAACCCGCTGCTCCTCTACATGGGTCTTTATGGAGAATGGTTCTTCCCAGCAACAGTTTAAAATCAATGTTCATATGACAAAATTGATGTACCTGCCACAGTTGAATAACTGGAAGTAAATGCAAGCTCTGGGATGTGGATGTGAGGATTGCAGCGGTGCGATGTGTGTGGGGGTGAGGTTGATAGACTCTGTTGGTATATGAGTGGAGAGGGGAAGTGGGTGGTGAACTGAGCAGTGTTTAAGGCTCATGCGGCATTTCTCAGCATATGAAATGTGAAGATGCAGTCACTGTTGTTGACGACTCGTGTGAGTCCATTGAACTTTTTGCTGCACTGAATCCAGATCCTTGGAGGTACACTGCTGGTGGCATTGACTACAATGGCTGTCTACTCCTGCTGCCTTCGTAGTGTCTGTGTGGAGGACCTTCTAGTCCCCTTGGGGAAGAGGGCCTCTCTCCTCATATCACCTCCTGCACCAAGACCTCCAGTGCTATGTTGGACAACTCAGGCCAAGCTCTCTGTTAATTGTAAATTGTTTACTTTGGTAATAGTATTCAGATGGTGGTTATTAATTGGGGACTCATCTGTTCTCATGTATATAGGAGCAGGATGAAACTGTTGTTGTTGGATTAGATGTGCATGATATGTTATGTGTGTCTCTGTAATTAAAAGCTTGCAAGTGTATAAAAAGAGTAGGCTCCAGATCTATCCTTTGCCACCTGGCTATCTGAGATGTAATGTTCCCTGGTCTATTGAACAACTTCCACTCCTCCTTCTGCTCATAAACTCTTCCACAATGAATTCCACCAACTGCTGCAGTGAGAATGCACCTCATCTCTCAGAGGTGGAGGCTGGGTTTTGTAGTATAATGTTATATAGGGTTGTTACTTGGCACAATATGTAAATAGACTGTGAGCATCATTACAGGAAGTGATGTAATAGACTCAAAATGTGTACAGAATCTGGTGTAGAGTGTAAATGGAAGCCATTGATGCAAAATGTGTGTAAATTCCTGTTCCTCTAATTGTCAAACTCTTAGATATCCTGTACTAAGCCTTAATAGTTATCAGAATATCACATGATGGCAATGGTGAACCGAAGAAAAGAAGGAAAAATGATTGCCCTTACTAGAGAACTTCAAAACTGTAGCTGGACAGAACCAAGCTGAGGCATGGCCAAAATGGGTCCGGAAGTTTTTAAGGTATCGTACTACATCGGGTCTCGCACAGAAGCCAGTCAAGGAGCAAGTCATTATGCTATTGTATGCTATGGGGGAGTGTGCAGAAAACATCCTCATTGCTCAAGGCATAGATGAAAATATGCTCCATATGAAGAAGGCATTAAGGCACTTGAGACTTTCTTTAACGTAATGAAAAATGTAATCGGCAAGTGCGCCAAATTTAATAAGCATACCCAGCAGAATGGGGAGAGCAATGATTCATTTATCAATGATTTATATAAACTCGCTGAGGATTGCGAATACGGCAGCTTACGGGAAGAGCTGATTAGAGATAGGATTTTGGTCGATATAGTAGATGACACCCTTTTGAATCATCTAAATCTACTTTAACAAAAACGATTCGGTTGAGCAGGCAAGCAGAGGTTAGAAAATGTAACCGATTTGTTGATCGAGGGTCAGGGAGAGTCCGATCTCAAAAGTATCAGACTCCACTGAATACATAAGGAAAGCGAAAGGGAAAAATGGCGGTCAAAGGCAGGAAAGGTGGGAAAACATCTGGAGGCAGCAGCAACTAATCACAGTAGGGGTGCGGACGAGTCACCAGAGGAAAACTGTCCAGCCAGAGAAACAGAATGTTTCTTATGCAAAAAGAGGGAACACTTTCAATCAGTATGTCACAGTAAAAAAAAAGTGCTGCAAATAATTAAAGGGAAATCCAAAGAAAATAAAAAAAAGTTAATGAAGTACAGGCGATACAAAATGTTTAATGATCTTTCTAGAGGAAATCTAAGAAGCAGGTGAGAATGGCTCAACGGCAGAAATTCTTAGAATCATAGAAAGTTTAAGGCACAGAAAGAGGCCACTTGGCCCATCGTCTCTGTGCTGGCTGAAAAATGATACACCTATTCTAATCCCACCTTACAGCACTTTGGTCCGTAGCCCTGCAGATTATGGCACTTGAGATGGATATCCAGGCTCCTTTTGAATGAGTTGTGGAAGGCAACAAGACTAATTTTAAACTGGACACTGGAGCAGCAGTTTAGTACAACCAGACACAGTACCATAGCTGAAGAAGAGAAGTCTCAAACCAACAGGTAAAATATTATATGGGCCTGGAGGCATCAAGTTGAAGGTAATAGGAGAGTTGAAAACAATTTTGAGTTACTGGAGAAAATATATTCCTGAGACCTTTTATGTAATAAGAATCAAAGTTGTTCACTCCGAAACAGAAAGGGTTGCATAGACCTACAAGTGATACGTAGAGTAGAAGAGCTCAAATGTACAGAAGAGCAGCCTAGAGATTTTAGAGCTGAGATTCCAAAATTATTCAGAGGATTGGGAAAGCTAAAAGCAGCATACCACATCACTCTTCAAAAGGATGCTGAGCCAATTTGTTGGTGTACACCTAAGAAAGTTCCATATCCACTCCTAGAAAAAGTTAAAAACAAAATTGAATGAATGAAAAAACAGGGAGTCATTTTACCTGTTACAAGACCTACAGGATGGTGCTCAGGTATGGTTCCAGTGAAGAAACCTAATGGGTCCATTTGAATTTGTGTTGATCTCACACAATTGAATCAGACTGTGGAAAGAGAAATACATCCAATGTCATCAGCAGATGAAAGTTTGGCAAAGCTTGAGAAAAGCACAATCTTCACCAAATTAGATGCTAACAGTGGATTTTTGGCAATTATCATTGGATGAGGAATCGAAACTCTTAACAACATTTATAGCACCATTTGGATGGCTCTGTTTTAACAGATTACCATTCGGAATTACGTCAGCACTGGAGATCTTTCAAAGGACAATGTTGAGAATCCTGGAAGGATTAGATGGGATCATCTACCATGTGGATGACATATTAATCCATGGTTCCCATCAGAAGGCACATGATACAAGAGTGAAAACAGTATTGCAGAGATTGGAAGAAGCAGGTCTCACATTGAACGAGAAATGTGTTTCTTCACAACCAGTGGTAAGATGTCTTGTACATATAATTGATGGGTCTGGTATTAAAGCAGATCCACAAAAGACAAAAGTCATAAAGGACTTCCCAGAGCCTAAAAACGTTACAGAACTACAAATGGGGAATCAAGTAGGAAAATTTGATTTGAATTTAGCCATGATCAATGAGCCATTACAACAGTTGTTAAAAAATGACAATGTTTGGTGTTGGAAAGAAGCCCAAGAAGAATCCTTTGAGAAGATCAAGAGCATGCTCATATCATCAGAAGTCACCAAGGCTCTCACCAGGAGGAAAATATACATTATTTTCTCCAAGCACAGAGTGAAGCAAGCTAAAAGAGTATCAGGCTTTAACCGCATGGCAGGCTTTCCCAGGATCTAGGTGCCATAGACAAAGCTCACATTGCCCTATGCACTCCTTATTGGCAGCCTGGCATCTTTGTCAATCAAAAGGGATTCCACTCCCTTAACAGCCAGCTGGTTTGTGACCACAGGCAGCACCTCATTCCTGGCAGCAGTCAAAACTCATCCATCCTTCGCCAATCCTCTGTGCCACCTTCGTTCAAATCAGGTTGTCAGGTTTCAGACTGGCTAAAGAGGGACAAGGGCCATGCCTTTCAGACTTGGCTCATGACTCCTGTCAGAAAATTGGGTACAGTTGTATAGATGGTCTAGAACAAGATCCATGCTGTCAAAAACAATTGGCTTGCTCAAGCAATGCTTCCACTGCCTGAAGGAGGTTTGCAGTATAGCCCTGAGCAAGTATTCAGATGTGTGATTATCTGTTGAATGCTCCATAACTTGGCCATCACGAGGGACTGGTCCTTATCAACATCTGGACAGCATGAAGTGCAGCAGGAGCAGAGGCAGAGGGAGAAGATGAGAATGAAGAGGAGGAAGAGTAGAAGAAGGCACTGACCACCTGTGCCCATACTGCCATAGCAGCTCATCAAAGTGCACTTCATCTGAACAATCCCTCTTCTCCCAAATCCATAACCAAAACAGATTTATCAAACAACTAAATTCCATTTCTATCTAATAATTAGAAATAATTATAAATCTCCCTTGTGCTAGCCCTTAGTGCCTGTCTTTTACACCCATTTACCTAGTGCTTCGATGAGGTATTTCCCCAATGGCTACAGCTTGGGACATGGAAGATTGTTGGGTTTTGATTGAGGATCAGTGCTAGGGCCACAGTTATTCACAATCAATATCAATGATTTGGATGTGGGGACTAAATGTAATATTTACAAGTTTGTTGATGACACAAAACTAGGTGGTAATGTGAGTTGTGAGGAGGATGCAAAGAGGCTTCAAGGGGATTTAGACAGGCTAAGTGAGTGGGCAAGAACGTGGCAGATGGAATATAATGTGGAAAAATGTGAAATTATCCACTTTAGTAGGAAAACCAGAAATACAGAGTATTTCTTAAATGCGAGAGATTGGGAAGTGTTGATGTAGAAAGGGTCCTTTCTCATAAGTCACTGAAAGCTAACATGCAGGTGCAGCAAGCAATTAGGAAGGCAAATGATATGTTGGCCTTTATTGCAAGAGGATTTGAGTACAGGAGTAATGAACTCTTGCTGGAATTGTATAGAGCCTTGGTGAGACCACACCTGGAGTATTGTGTAAGTATTGGTCTCCTTACCTAAGGAAGGATATACTTGCCATAGAGCGAGTGCCACAAAGGTTCACCAAACAGATTCCTGGGATGGCGGGATTGTCCTATGAGGTGAGATTGAGGAGACTTAGCCTGTATTGTCTAGAATTTAGAAGAATGAGAGGTGATCTCATTGAAACATACAAAATTCTTACAGGTTTTGGTAGGGTTGATGCAGGAAGGATGTTTACCTTGGCTGGGGGGTCTAGAATCAGGGGATACAGTCTAAGAATAAGAGGTAGGCTATTTAGGACTGAGACGAGGAGGAATGTTTTCACTCAGAAGGTGGTGAATCTGTGGAATTCTCTACCCCAGAGGGCTGTGGTGCTCAGTCACTGAGTATGTTCACGATAGAGATCGATAGATTTCTAGATGTTAAAGGTATCAAAGGATATGGGGATAGTGCGGGAAAATGGCGTTGGGGTAGAAGAAGGGCGGCACAGTGGTTAGCACCGCAGCCTCACAGCTCCAGGGACCCGGGTTCGATTCTGGGTACTGCCTGTGCGGAGTTTGCAAGTTCTCCCTGTGTCTGCGTGGGTTTTCTTCGGGTACTCCGGTTTCCATCCACATCCAAAGACTTGCAGGTGATAGGTAAATTGGCTGTTGTAAATTGCCCCTAGTGTAGGTAGGTGATAGGGAATATGGGATTACTGTAGGGTTAGTATAAATGGGTGGTTGTTGGTCGGCACAGACTCGGTGGGCCGAAGGGCCTGTTTCAGTGCTGTATCTCTAAATAAAAAAATAAATAAAAATCAGCCATGATACAGTAGGATGTCCGAACAGGCTTGAGGGGCCGAATGGCCTATTCCAGCTCCTATTTTCTATGTTCCTATGACACTTCAGATGGTCATGAGGGCCCAGCTGCACCATTCCCTCATGGGCAGGGCAGTCTGGCCCTGCTGGTTGTATAACACTTCAGGGGAAAAGGTTGAGTGGATGGTGGTGGAGCAGACTTGCTTTGTCCTGATAGAGAATAGCAGGGGCCTTTTCCATAGAGTCAAGGTCACTCACCTGGGACTGTGTCTCAGTGCTGATACTGCTCCTTATAGGAACAGAGTGGAGAAGTGACATAAAAACAAGAAATGCTGGAATCACTCAGCAGGTCTGGCAGCATCTGTGGAAAGAGAAGCAGAGTTAACGTTTCGGATCAGTGACCCTTCTTCGGAACTGACAAATATTAGAAAAGTCACAGATTATAAGCAAGTGAGGTGGGGGTGGGGCAAGAGATAACAAAGGAGAAGGTGTAGATTGGACCAGGCCACATAGCTGACCAAAAGGTCACGGAGCAAAGGCAAACAATATGTTAATGCTGTGTTGAAAGACAAAGCATTTGTACAGATTAGGTGTTAATGGACTGAATATTGAACAGCAGCAAGTGCTTTTATTGGAGAAGTGACATGTTGTTCAGGAAGTTTCTGTCAACACTGGAACTCAAAACAAAGAGGGCATTCACCTAAACTTCCATAGCTGTTGTGAGAGCAGGGCTCTTCCATGTTATGCGACAGCGTGTGCAAGCTTGTTGGTTGGCTGCTCAATGCATCGAGCCTCTGATAGTCTGTAACCATCCTCTGCTGGACAGTTACTATGCAATCTTGCCCTCCAGCAAGCTGGCACCTCTGACATCTTATGACCATACCCTAGCTCCTGCGCATTGTGCTTAGTTATTCATAACATGAAGACACCTCCTCTACTCTTGCCTCTAATGTACCTGAGCTGGTGCTTGCTTGTGAGGGTGATGTTGGATAATGCTGCAATATTAAGAAGGCAGGCTTCATATTCTACCACTGGCAGAGGAGCATCATCTTCAGGACCTGAAATGAAAGAGAGGGGCAAGAGTTAACTTCCAGTGTGAAAGGAAAGCAAAGCGAAATTAGTGCCTGGTGAAAGGAGCTGCAGTTTGTGATGCAGTGTGTCAGAGAAAAAGAGCTGTGAAGATACCACCAACAACATCCCCTTCAGGGCTGCCAGTTGCCATGGCCATTACTGTCCCTTGCCTGTGACAGGCAGCATGTTTTCTTCGACAGGGAAGGGGATGTCTCAGTGGGCTTGGCTTCCTCCAGTGATGTCTCTTGTATCAAATTGTTTCTTAAAATTGTTTCATAGGTTGTGGTTGTCGCTGGCAAGGCCAACATATGTTGCCAATCCTTAATTGCCCTTGACAAATGAATGGCTTACAAGGCCATTTCAGAGAGCAGTTAAAAGTCAACCACATTGCTGTGGGTCTGGAGTCACATGAAGACCAGATCAGGCAGATTTCCTTCCCGAGAGGACATGGTTTTTTTTATGGCAATCGAAGACCTGGTTTCATAGCACCATTACTAAGACTAGCTCTCAATTCCAATTTTAAAAAAAATTAATTCATTGAATTTAAATTCCACCAACTTCCATGGCCATTAGCCTGGGCCTCTGGATTACTAGTGCACTACACCATAGGAGACCTTATCCTGCAAGAAGGAACAGATTTTTAGTAACATCCTTATGAGGTGTTTTGAGAGTGTGCCTGTCAGGGTAGAATAGTTTGCTGCAGTGTATCACTGAGAGCTGTCCCACAGACTAGTCAAGCAACAGCCTGACACAGTCATATGCACAGAATCATACCTTACAATCTCCCAGATACTGCCATCACCATCCCCGGGTATGTCCTGTCCCACCAGCAGGACAGACCCAGCAGAGGTGGCAGCACAGCGATATACAGTCGAGAATCCTCAACATCGACTCTGGACCCCATGAAGTCTCATGGCATCAGGTCACACATAGGCAAGGAAACCTCCTGCTGATTACCACCTGCCACGCCCCCTCAGCTGATGAATCAATATTCCTCCATGTTGAACACCACTTGGAGGAAGCACTGAGGGAGGCAAGGGTGCAGAATGTACTCTGGGTGGGGAACTTCAATGTCCATCACCAAAAGTGGCTCAGCACCACCACTACTGACTGAGCTGGCCGAGTCCTAAAGGACATAGCTGCTAGACTGGGTCTGTGGCAGGTGGTGAGGGAACCAAGAAGAGGGAAAAACATACTTGACCTCGTACTCACTAATCTGCCTGCCACAGATACATCTGTCCATGACAGTACTGGTAGGCGTGACCACTGCACAGTCCTTGTGGAGACGAAGTCCCATCTTCACATTAACAAAACCCTCCATCATGTTGTGTGGCACTATCACCATGCTAAATGGGATAGTTTTGAACAGATCTAGCAATGCAAAACTGGGCATCCATGAGGCGCTGTGGGCCATCAGCAGCAGTAGAATTGTACTCAACCACAATCTGTAACCTCATGGTCCAACATATCCCCCACTCTACCATTACCATCAAGCCGGGGGATCAACACTAGTTCAACGAAGAGTGCAGGAGGGCATGCCAGGAGCAGCACCAGGCATACCTCAAAATGAGGTATCAACCTGGTGAAGCTACAACCCAGGACTACTTGCATGCCCAACAGCGTAAGTGCATGCGATAGACAGAGCTAAGCGATCCCACAACCAATGGATCAGATCTAAGCTCTGCAGTCCTGCCACATCCAGTCACAAATGGTGGTGAACAATTAGACAACTAACTGAAGCAGGTGGCTCCACAAATATCCCCATCTTCAAAGATGGGGGAGCCCAGCACATCAGTGCAAAAGATAAGGCTGAAGCATTTGCATCCATCTTCAGCCAGAAGTGCCCAGTTGATGATCCATCTCTGCCTCCTCCTGAAGTCCCCAGCATCACAGATGCCAGTCTTCAGCCAATTCGATTCACTCTGCATGATATTAAGAAACGACTGAAGGCACTGGATACTGCAAAGGCTATGGATCCTGACAACATTCCAGCAATAATACTGAAGCCCGGTGCTCCAGAACTTGCCGCGCTGCTCGCCAAGATGCTCCAGTACAGCTACAACATTGGCATCTAGCCAGCAATGTGGAAAATTGCCCAGGTATGTCCTGTACACAAAAAGCAGGATAAATCCAACCCGGCCAATTACTGCCTCATCAGTCTACTCTCGATCATCAGTAAGGTGAGGGAAGGTGTCGTCAACAGTGCTATCAAGTGGCACTTGCTTAGCTATAGCCTGCTGTCTGACGTTCAGTTTGGGTTCTGCCAGGGCCCCTCAGCTCCTTATCTCATTAAAGCCTTGCTTGCAATATGAACAAAAGAGCTGAACTTAAGAGGTGAGGTGAGAGTGACTACACTTGACATCAAGGCAGCATATGACCGAGTATGGCATCAAAGAGCCCGAGCAAAACTGAAGTCAATAGGAATCGGGGGAAAACTCTCCACTGGTTGGAGTCGTACCTAGTGCAAAGGACAATGGTTGTGGTTGTTAGAGGTCAATCATTACAGCTCCAGGACATCACTGCAGGTGTTCCTCAGTGCCTGACACCCAACCATCTTCAGCTGCTTCATCAATGACCTTCCTTCAATCATAAGGTCAGGCGTGGGCGTGTTCGCTGATGATTGCACAATGTTCAGTACCATTTGCGACTTCTCAGACACTGAAGCAGCCCGTATAGAAATGCAACAAGACCTGGTCAATAACCAGGCTTGGACTGATAAGTGGCAAGTTACATTCATGCCACACAAGTGCCAGGCAATGACCATCTCCAACAAGGGAGAATCATACCATCTCCCCTTGACATTCAATGACATTACAATTGCTGAAACCCCCACTGTCAACATCCTGGCGGTTACCATTGACCAGAAACTGAACTGGAGTAGACATATAAATACTGTGGCTACAAGAGCAGGTCAGAGGCTAGGAATCCTGCAGCGTGTAACTCACCTCGTGACTCCCCGATGCCTGTCCAGCATCTACAAGGCACAAATCAGGAGTGTGATGGAATACTCTGCACTTGCCTGGATGGGAGCAGCTCCAACGACACGCACGAAACTTGACACCATCCAGGGCAAAGCAGCCCGCTTGATTGGCACCCCATGCACAAACATTCACTCCCTCTACTTCCGATGCACTGTGGCAGCAATGTGTACCATCTACAAGATGCACTGCAGCAACGCACCAAGCCTCCTTAGACAGCACCTTCCAAACCCACGACCTCTACCACATAGAAGGACAAGGGCAGCAGATGCATGGGAACCCCACCACCTGCAAGGTCTCCTCCAAGTCACACACCATCCTGACTTTATTGCCGTTCCTTCACTGTCACAGGGTCAAATTCCTGGAACTCCCTTCCGAACAGCACTGTGGGTGTACCTATCCCACATGGACTCCTGCAGCAGTTCAAGAAGGCAGCTCACCACCACCTTCTCAAGGGCAATTAGGGATGAGCAATAAATGCTGGCCTAGCCAGTGATGCCTACATCGCATGAATGAATTAAACAAAAAGATATGAGGTCTGGTGAAGTGAGAGTTGCAATTATGGTGAGTGTGTGAATCTGAATTCCTTCCCTAAACCGCTCCATCTTGCTCTACTTCTCTCTCCTCCTTTAAGAGCTTTTTAAAATGCCACATCTTTGGCAAAGCTTTTGGTCATCAGTCCTAGTAAGTCCTTCTGTGTCTCGTTGTCAAATTATGTTTTACAATGTTCCTTTGCCATGCTTTGGGATGTTTTACAATGTTAGCCACATTTCCTTATTGATGTCAAACTAATTGTCCTATAGTTACCCAGATTTGTTTTGTCTCCTTTTTTAAAGATGGGGACTACATTGGTCTCTTTTCAGTCTATGGAAACCATCCCAGTGTGCAGTGAGCTATTAAAAATATAGGCAAGGGGCTCACACAGCACTTGTCCAATTTCCAGCCTGGCTAATCTAACTATTTTCAGGTTATTAATTCTTTGTAAAGCACTATGTTCATCTATTTTATTATTATTAGTTCTATTAGGAAATTATTATTAAATTCTATTAATTGAACATCATCTTCAAAAGTGAAGGCTAAGTTAAAGTACTCATTTAATATTTCCACTGGACCCAGTGAATCCTTTGTAACCTGTCCTTGAGCATTCTTCAATGGACCAATATGCTTTTTGATAATTCACTGACTCTTCACACAACTAAAAAAGTATTTTCCATTACTTCTGCAATTGTCTACCATCCTCTTTACTATTCTCCTTTTAACTGATCTAGCAGCTGCATTCATTTTCTTTAGCTGCTTCTTAGCAGTTAAATATGTGTATTAGATGCCCTTATTTTGTTTGAAACATTTTTGCTTGCAATTTATTTGCCTTTGTACATGGGCAATCAGACACCATTGCCTTTTCTTACCACACTCCCTTCTTTTGACATGGGTACATATTTGCCTTCCACATTTTTACCTTGTTATTAAAAACTTCTCATTTGTAGTCTACATCAGTCCTCTCACGACCCAGTTGGTTTAGAAAATTAACCCATTCCAAGGTACCTGCCATCTTAGTGAAGTTTGCCCTTCTGAAATCCAGTACAAGTCATAGATTTTCAGTAATTATAGTTCAACCAGCCAATTGAAATTTCTTGTCACTGTTGCCTAGATGTTTCCTCACACGGAGGACCTATGTGAGCTCAGGATCACTATTAAAAGCAAGCTCGTATATTCTATTATCCCTAGTTATTTCATTGTCATGTTGGAAAACAACTTTGTGCATTATGTAATGCAGTGATATAAGAGAGTAAAGGAAAACATGGGAGGAAGGGAATTATTGCTAGTAGTCAGGTTGGAGATGTGAACAGAGTAAATTGTTACCTTGAGAGGTTACCTCTCTAGTGAGGTTATTTATCTTTTTTTCTGGCCTTGAAACCATGTGCTAGGAGCTAGGTTTCTGGCATTGAGTTCCTCAGTGACCTTGGTCTGAATTTTACGCCCTCCCCCAACCCCCGCAGGAGCAGGCTGATGGTGGGGGTGGTTGTAAAATTGATTTACTACGCCATTCCCCCACTCTCCCGCTGCAATTTAATGAGGGGCGGCAGCGGTAAGAAACGGCTCATGCGCCCCAGGCCAATCAAGGTTTTGAGTGACTAATTAAATGTCACTTAAGGGCCTCCTCCCATCACAGCTGGTATTTTACCAGCAGCGAGGGGCTGGCTCAAGCCCTCCTGGAGGCCGCCAAATAAAACCTGGCAGCCTCCTTGCAGACTGGGGGTGGGGGGGGGGGGTGGCGGGTGGAGGTCTCCACCCTGATTGGGCACCCTGTGCCTCACGGAGGGGCCCCCATCACCCAACTACCCCCACTGCATAACACTCCACCCCCGCCCGTCTCAATCAAATCCACCTTGCCTCGTCGGGGCCTCGCCGATTGTCCCCGGCATGGTCCTGGAGACTTACTTTTTGTTCCCAGCCAACCTCCACGATCCTCCTGTGGCTGGGTGCAGTCCTAGCAGTCCCGCTGAATTGCCGGCAGCTCCATTAGGCGGGACTTCCTGCCTCAGAGGGGCAGACATCCCGCCTAAGGCCAATTAAGGGTCTGGGGAGTGTAAAATCCTGGCATGATTCCCCAGGCCCGCCGGAGATGGGCTCACGCCTGAATTTTTGGCTGGTGGGTGCGGCCTGCCGCCCAACTTAAAATTCTGACCCTCATCTCACTGGTTGCCGGGTATGGTAGCATAGTGATAATGCTACTTGACTAGTGATGCAGAAGCCTGGACTAATGCTTTGGATACATGAGTTCAAATCCGATGATGGTAACTATGAGATTTATATTTAATTAATAAATCTGCAATAAAAAGCTAGTCTCAGTAATGATCGACATAAACCTACTGGTTTGTCAAAACCATGGTTTGACTGATTGTCAAAAACCCATGTGATTCACTAATGTCCTTTGTTTCTACCAATCTACCTTGTTTATGCTTTTGTTAAAAACAGATGATCTTGTATCTATGAAACATGTTCAACTTTGTCTCTATTTATTATGAGTGCATTTACATATAATTATAATTTTATTGCAGTTGGTCTTCCCTTTCAAATTACACTGCACAGTCCTTCTGGAGACCAAGCCCCATCTTCACATTGAGGATACGTTCCATCTTGTGTGGCACGATCACCATGCTAAATGGGATAGATTCAGAACTGATCTAGCAGCTCAAAGCTGGGCATCCAAGAGGCACTGCGAGCCATCAGCAGCAGAAGAATTGTATTTAACTACAACTTGTTATCTCATGGCCTGGCATATCCCTCACTCTATCATTATCATCAAGCCAGGGAACCAACCCTCGTTGAAAAAGGAGTGTAGGAGATCAATCCAGGTGCAGCACCAGGCATACCTAAAAATGAGGTTCCAATCTGATGAAGCTACAACACAGGACTATATGCATGCTGAACAGTGGAAACAGCCTTCTATAGACAGACCAAAGTGAACCTACAACTAACAAATCAGATCTAAGCTCTGCAGTCCTGCCAAATCAAGTTATGAATCGTGATGGACACTTAAACAACTAACAGAAGAAGGAGGTTCTACAGACATGCCCATCCTCAATTATGGGCTTACCCAGCACATCAGTGAAAAAGACAAGGCTGAAGCATTTGCAACAATCTTCAGCCAGAAGTGCCATGTGGATGATCCATCTCAGCCTTCTCTTGAGGTCTCACCATCACAGATGCAAACCTTCAGCCAATTCAATTCACTCCACGTGATATCAAGAAACAGCTGGAGGCACTGGATGCAATAAAGATCATGGGCCCTGACAACATTCTGCCTGTAGAACTGAAGACTTGTGCTCCAGAACTAGCTGTGCCCTTAGCCATGCTGTTTAGTATACCTACAACACAGGCACCTACCCGACAATGAGGAAAATTGCCCAAATATGTCATATCCACAAAAAAAGCAGGACAAATCCAATCTGGCCAATTACCGCCCCATCAGCCTACTCACAATCATCAGTAAAGTGATGGAAGGTGTAATTGACAGGGCTATCAAATGGCACTTACTCAGGGAGAATAGAATATGAATGTAAGCTAGCAAAAAATATAAAAACGTACTGTAAAAGCTTCTATAGGTACGTAAAAAGGAAATGTTTGGCTAAGACAAATGTGAGTCCTTTACAGGCAGAGTCAGGAGAATTTATAATGGGGAATAGAGAAATGGCAGAGAAGCTAAATGATTACTTTGTGTCTGCCTTCACTGAGGAAGATACAAGAAATCTCCCAGAATTAGAGATCCAAGGGATTAGGGAGAATGAGGACTTGAAGGAAATTATTATTAGTAAGAAGGTTGTATTGGGGAAATTAATGGGATGGAAGGTTGATAAGTCCCCAGGACCTGATATTCTACATCCCAGAGTGTTGAAAGATGTAGCTATGGAGTTAGTGGATGCATTGGTGATCATCTTCTAAAATTCTATAGATTCTGGAGTGGTTCCTGCAGATTGGAAGATCACAAATGTCACCCCATTATTTAAGAAGGGAGGAAGGGAGAAAACAAAGAATTACAGACCTGTTAGTCTTACATCAGTCATTGGGAAAATGCTAGAATCTATTCTAAAAGATGTGAGAAATGGACACTTGGATAATAATGATCTGATTGGGCATAGTCAACATGGATTTATGAATGTTTGATGATCCTGTTGGAGTTTTTTGAGGATGTTACGAACAGAATTGATAAAGGGGAGTTGTTGGACGTGGTATACTTGGACTTTCAGAAGGCCTTTGATAAGGTCCCCCAAAGGAGGTTGGTTAGCAAAATTAAAGCACATGGAATAGGAGACCAAGCGCAGACTGGGTGACCGTTTTGCGGAACACCTCCGCTCGGTCCACAAGCAGGACCCTGAGCTTCCGGTTGCTTGCCATTTCAACACTCCCCCCTGCTCTCATGCTCACATCTCTGTCCTGGGATTGCTGCAGTGTTCCAGTGAACATCAACGCAAGTTTGAGGAACAGCATCTCATCTACCGATTAGGCACACTACAGCCTGCCGGACTGAACATTGAGTTCAATAATTTCAGAGCATGACAGCCCCCCATTTTACTTTCATTTTTAGTTGTTTTTTCTTTTTTCTTCTTTTTTACATTTTTTACAACCCTTTTTTTTTGCATTTATTTAATTTCATCTTAGTTTGTTCAATTTGCTTACCCACTGTTTTTTTTTTCATGTTTGCACTTGCTGCTGTTCAATATTCAGTCCATTAACACCTATTCTGTACTAATGCTTTGTCTTTCAACACACCATTTGCCTTTGCTCCATGACCTTTTGGTCAGCTATGTGGCCTTGTCCAATCTGCACCTTCTCCTTTGTTATCTCTTGCCCCACCCCCACCTCACTTGCTTATAACCTGTGACATTTTTAATATTTGTCAGTTCCGAAGAAGGGTCACTGACCCGAAACGTTAACTCTGCTTCTCTTTCCACCGATGCTGCCAGACCTGCTGAGTGGTTCCAGCATTTCTTGTTTTTATTTCAGATTTCCAGCATCCGCAGTATTTTGCTTTTATTTTAGGTAATATACTGGCATGGATTAAGGATTAGTTAACAGGTAGAAAACAGAGACTAGGAATAAACAGGTCATTCTCACATTGGCAGGCTGTGCCTAGTGGGGTACTGCAAGGATCCGTGCTTGAGCCCCAGCTGTTCACAATCCATATCAGTGATTTGGATGTGGGGACCAAATGTAGTATTTCCAAGTTTGCAGATGACACGAAACTAGGTGGAAATGTGTTTTGTAAGGAAGATGCAAAGCAGCTTCAAGGGGATTTGGAAAGACTTAGTGAGTGGGCAAGAACATGTCAGATGGAATATAATGTGGAAAAATATGAGGTTATCCACTTTGATAGGAGGAATAGATGTGCAGAGTATTTCTTAAATGGTAAGAGATTAGAAAGTATAGATGTACAAAGGGACATAAGTGTCCTTGTCAATAAGTCACTGAAAGCTAACATGCAGTTGCAACAAGCAATTAAGGAGGCTAATGGTATGTTAGCCTTTATCGCAAAAGGATTTGAGTACAGGAGTAGTGAAGTCTTGCTTCAATTATATAGAACCTTGGTTAGACCGCACCTGGAGTACTGTGTGCAGTTTTAATCCCCTTACCTTAGGAAGGATATTATTGCCATTGAGAGAGTGCAACGAAGGTTCACCAGACTTGTTCCTGGGATGGCGGGACTGTCCTATGAAGAGAGATTCGGGAAACTGGGCCTCTAGAGTTTTGAAGTATGAGAGGTGATCATATTGAAACCTAGAAAGTACTTAAAGGGATAGATAGGGTAGATGCAGGTAAGATTTTTCCCCGGTTGGAGAGTCTAGAACCAGGCGACACAGTTTCAAAACAAGGGGAAAGCCACTTAGGACAGATATGAGGAGAAATTTATTTATTCAGAGGGTTGTGAGTCTTTGAAATTCTCTACCCCAGAGGGCTGTGGAAGCTCAGTCATTGAATATGTTTAAAGCAGAAATTGACAGATTTCTAAATACAAATGACATAAGGGGATATGAAGATAGTGTGGGAAGAAGGCATTGAAGTGGATGATCAGCCATGATCGTATTGAATGGCGAAGCAGGTTGGATGGGTTGAATGGCCTACTCCTGCTACTATTTTCCTATGTTCCTAACCTGCTCATCGATGCTCAGTTCGGGTTCCGCCAGGGCCACATAAGCTCCGGACCTCATTATATCCTTGGTCCAAACATGGACAAATGAGCTGAATTCCAGAGGCGAGGTGAGAGTGATTACCCTTGACATCAAGGTAGCATATGACCTTGCGTGGCATCAAGGAGCCTTAGTCAAATTGAAGCCAATGAGAATCACAGGGAAAACCCTCCACTGGTTGGAGTCATACCTAGCACAGAGGCACAATTATCTCAGCCCTAGGACATCACTGCAGGAGTTCCTCAGGGTAGTGTCCTAGGAATAACCATCTTCAGCTGCTTCAGCAATGACCCTCCCTCCATCATAAGATGAGAAGTGGGAAAGTTTTGTTGATGATTGCAGAGTTCAGTACCATTTGCTACTCCTCAGATACTGAAGCAGTTTGTGTCTGCATGCAGCAAGACCTGGACAACATTTAGGTTTGGGCTAATTACTGGCAAGTAACATTCATGCCAGACAAGTGCCAGGCAATGACATGTACAGCAAAGGAAATTCTAAGCATCATTCCTTGACATTATTACCTTCAATGCCCTAGGTTACCATTGACCAGAAACTTATCTGAACCAGTCATATAAATATTGTGGCTTCAAGAGCAGGTCAGAGACTCGGAATTCTGCTGCAAGTAACTCACCTCCTGACTCCCCAAAGCCTGTCCACCATCTACAAGACAAAGGTCAGGAGCATGATGAAATCTTTCCATTTTGTCTTGGATGAGCACAGCTCCAACAACACTCAAGAAGCTCAATGCCATTCGGACAAAGCAACCTGCTTGATCAGCACCCCAACCACAACCTTAAACATTCACATCCTCCAGTGCCGGCACACAGTGGCTGCAGTGTGTACCATCTACACAATACATTGCAGCAACTTGCCAAGCTTCCTTTTACAGAACTTTCAAATCCACGACCTCTATCACCTAGAAGAATAAGGGTAGTAGTCATATGGGAACATCACCACCTTCAAGTTTCCCATGCAGTCAGTAACCATCCTGACTTGAAACTCTATCACCATTCCTTAACCATTGCTGGGTCAAAATCCTGGAACTCCCTAACAGGACTGTTGGTGTACCTACATCACATGGTCTGCAGCTGTTCAGGAAGACAGCTCAGCACCACCTTCTCAAGGCCAATTAGGGATGGACAATAAATGCTGGCCTTGCCAGCAATGATCACAGCACAAGAATGAATTAAAAAAATGTATTGCTTCCTGGAGCACTTTCTGGCACCTGGGGCAACAGGATTGCCCTCCTCCTGTCCCTGGACCAGGGCACTCAACCTGCAGGCCTTGTGGCTATTTTTCGGTTGCTTAGTGTTCATTCCTGTCTGCACCCAGGTGCTGGCTGCCATTAAGCGGCATCAGAATTGTTTGATTTTCAACCCACTGAATAGGCGTGGATTAAATTGGGCTGAATTTAATGAACCTGCTGCCACTCGGAAATGTGCACTGTTCCCATCTGTCATGTGGGTGGGCAGCCATTTTGCATAGTGGAGACATGGAGCCCTCCAATCCTGTGGCAGGGGCAGGATGCAAGTCACCGATTATGCCTTCAGATGACTCCAGAGCAGGTGCTGGTGCTATATTTTAAAGCTTGCCAGGCCTGTATTCACTCCTGCCTTTGAGTCATTATGCAGCTGAAAATGTTACTAGACTGGTTGCTGGACCCTCCAACCTTTCGAGGAGGACAGCACAGAATGGCCGAGCCAAGACACCAGGTGGCTTCATGGTTCAGTGATGTCTCCCTGCAGATTATCCTCCAGACTACAGGGAAAGGTGGGAGGTTCTCTTCCCCAGTGATGGCAAGAAGAGGTCCTCCCGACTAACCAGGCAAGCCTGGGTGGAGATTGCAGAGGAGGTTAGCAGCCATGGGGTGAGCCAGCGCAACTGGGTGCAGTGTAGGAAAAGGATCAACAGCATCCTGTGTTCGGCCAAGGTGAGTGCTCCATACCATTCTCTTTTTTGGGGATTGCATGTGACTACATGGGAGGATGCATGACATGGGGAGGGAGGCACTACCACGGCGATGGCAGAGGGGTTAGGGTATTACTTCATCCTGACAGATGCATGGCTGAATCTCACCTTCATTAATAGCTCACCCGCATTAACTCCCCTGACATTGTGTGGCAGCATGGAAGATATCAGATCCCCAGTTGGGGACAAGGGTCTGACATTAGCAGAACTGTTGTGTTGATCTATCAGCCAATTTTTACGATCTCTGTCCTTCTTTTTGCAGAACAAGAGGGCTCACAACAGGAGGGAGACATCCCGGTATGGCAGAGGAGTTCCAGATCTGCATTCTGTCACCCCAGCTGAGGAAGAGGCCTTGCAAATGGTGGCGCCCCAGGGAGGCCGCGCAATCTTGGACAAAGAGACTGGAGTCTCTGCGCAAGAGAGTGAGGATTGGCTTCCATCAACATGCACATCATTTTTGGAGATCCATATCACACTTGGTTGGCATGACCAGATCTGCACAGCCTAAACCATACTCGTTTGTGTTCTCTCATGAAGGTCGATGTGCACAGGAGACTGAAGCTGCAGGGGGACAGCTGTCATCCTCTGAGGAGGAGGACACTCAGAGGATGCACTGTCCCATGATGCTCCTGCACCTTCCACCAGCACAGATTCTTTCGCCTCGGTGCGTAACCGTTCAGCTGTAGAATCAGGGACATGAGCTGGTGAGAGCACTGCCCACACATCTGAGCAGCTGAGACCGAGACAGCCGAGGCCTCTGACAGTTGGAGGACTGTGGGTGGCCAGGCCCATGCTGAGCCCCAGGCTGATGACAAGCCTCTGGCGTCGACAGCACAGGGCATGCAGGAGTTGCAGGGAGAGGTAAGGCAACATCTGTCAAATTTGCCAGAGGCCATGCACAGCCATGAGTGGATGATGGAGAATTCCATCCATGCCATGACTGATGCCATGTCACAAGCATGTGAACACATGGCTTCCTTCATCGAGAGGTTGGCAACTCATGGAGAGTACAGACTTACACACCATTGCCTTAGCCATGAGCTTGATGCAGCAGTGCCAAGGCGAGAGAGGGATCAGGAGCCTGGAGACTTCTCCCACTCCTCGTCCTTCTCTGGTGAGCAGGAAGGTTCAAGTGATCCTTGAAAGGGAGAAGGAGAGGCTCACTTCTACAGCTGGAGGATCCCCTCAGGGCGCTCTGTGTGGACACTGGCTCCTCAGCCACTCCACCAGTGAGCCCAACTCCAGCAGCTGAGACACCTGAGGAGAGTCCAGCATGCAGTCTCTTCCCCCATGCAGCAATGCTCGGGGTTGCCTCCCCATTGCGGCACTGAAGCCTCTTGCCTTGGTGCCACCAGGTTTTAATGGTTGTTAACCTGAAGGCGCATGAATGCCATCTGCCATCCACTAAATCAAGAGCCAACCATTAAATTAAAGATAATGAGATGTAAATGCATTAAAAACAGCAATTTAAAATAGCTTCCCATCACGTCAGAGTAGCAATGCTACTTTGGTGCTTTCCCGCCCTTGACAAAATCTGGAACCAACGTCACAACGCCAAATTTACTGGCAGATGGTTCTGACGCGATTCTCCATCCCCCTCACGTCAATATTCCTGCTGTAAACGGCCACATTAAATTCTGCCCGAATAATGCAAACACTGCTGGATTTGCACTTGAATCATTTGAATGAGGTCCCAGCATGAATTTAACATTCTCCTTGGGACCACATGAACAGCACATCTTTGGGCATAATCAGAATTCTAGCCCATATGATTTTTATTTTTATTTGTTTATTTGTTTTTATTTGTTTACACATGGTTATCATCAACAGAACAAAGGGAGAGGTTGAGAAAAGACTTTTTGTTATTTTGCAGAAGGCCCTTAGGACATACAATACCCTATCAGAAACAATTGTAGAAGAAAAATCATCAACAGTTCTTCAAGATAAACGGATAAATATTTGAAAATGAAAAATGTAAAAGAGTCTGGGGTAGAGCAAGTGAATGGGGCTAAATAGATAACTCCTTCACGTCTGATGGACCAAATGGTCTTCTTCTCTGTTGTCAAGAAAATGTGCTATGCCAAATGAAGATTTTTAATTCATCGTTTGGAAACCTACATTAAACTTTTAAAAAGGAAAGCTGGGATCCTACATTTAACTTTTAAAAAGCTGGCAGCCAAGATGGCCCCACAATTTGTATGGAAATACCTCACATTCCAGGACATCGAATTGGAGTCGCATGTCTAATGAGGCCCCATCCAGGACAATGGCTTGGGTTACTGAGTATATTATCCAGTATCACTCTCATTATCAGGACATTTATAGCCATCTTGAAGTATTCATCAGTGGGACCTCCAGGGGTGAACATTGAAACAATGAGACCCGAGAGAAAATGAAACTTCCTAGACTTGCATTTAATTAAATTACAAATGATGACATTGGACAATCATGTGACCAATTCTCCATCTATGGAAACTAGCAGCCTTTTGCTACAAACAGACAAGCTCCTGAGACTTTGAAGGAGAACCCATAGGGGATCCTCTCTCTCTCTCTCTCTCTCTCCAGGTGACCTTAGGACATTCGAAGCTTGCCTGCTGGCTGGAAAAGATCCAGACAAAGACGCAAGGGAAGAAGTGCACCTGCTCTTCCGTCTCCAAGAACATTTACGAACCAAGAATGTCAGGACTCCAGATTCAGCTGGAAAACAACTGAATTAACAGACACCACAGACTGTATATTATTTTTATTTGTTCTGGACTCTAATCCAACCCAAACTATTCCTCATCACTGTAATCCATTTGTGTGTGTGTGATTCTTATATGTATATGTGATTGAAAGTGTAGTGTAGTTTATTATTTTATTTAGATCGGAGTTTTGGGTAAATACAATAAACTCACCTTTTTCTTGTTTAAACTCAAGATAACTTGTCCGATTGGTTCTTTTATGATCACAACAAAAGTAAAAGGTAAAGCACTCACTGAAGTGGTAAGCACATCCACTGTTTAAAAAGGAATAAACCCTATTGCGGTCAAAGAAGGAGACGGACAAGAGGGGAGCCTTGTGATCCCTCCTCACCTGATCGTAACACTGTGGGAAGTTTTATAATTTCATGATTATCTTTTGCTCGCCTGTGCACTAGCTTCTAATGCTGAAGTGACACTAATCGCACTCTGCGCCAAGACTAAAAATGGTAGTGGGCAGTAGCCAGCAGTGGCAGGTGCTTACATCACATTTCTGGCTCTGCTTTCACTGCCAGCATGTGTCAAACTATAGCTTTGGGTGCTTTTTTGTGTCGCTAATGAAAATAGATGACCTGACTTGCCATGCAACTGGTGCTAAAGTTTAGGCAGCTGGAAGTAGCAGAGGTATAAGGTAAATGCAACATATGTTAACTCGTGTTTATCAGAACATTCTGCATTCGAGCACTGGCAGCAGGTTGAGAAATTTGACCACGATATCCTGAAGGATCTTAATGTCCACAGGTCAGAATATCACCTCCTTTATCTTTTGTCATTTGTGAGTTGATGAAGCAACTGAAACTCACCATTTATTATGTGTTCAGAATGCCGCATAGCTGAATGTGGTAATTGTGAAATGTGAGAGCTTCTTTACTAAAGGGGAAAAAAAAGCCTGTAATCAAACAGTCTCTTTGTTAATGTGAATACTAATTTTGCACATTGGCTGGAATGTTTATTGGAAACAGAGATGTACGAATTGTGCTGATCAGCATGTGTTCACCATTTATGTAAGAAGGGAACTAGTGCATCAGGGTGTTGTAAATTGCTTTATAGCTATCCTTTGTAAATGTGCACTGTGTGGAAGAAACAAAGCATGTGTAAAGTACAGCACTATAAATTTCTCCACTTACTATATAGGTCAGAGATCGTTTACCTGGTGGTTAGACTGAACCACTGAAGGCACAGGAGATTGTGAATAGCATATGTTTAGAGCATACAAAAGTGTTGCTGGAATCCACTGCACCAAATTGACAGTACACATTAAGCTGCCGACTCATGTAATCTTGAATATTTTAGCCCTTGAAAGGACGCACAGCCTCATTCTGCCACTAGAAATTCACTAATATGTTTTCTGTTGTCTAATTTAGTTACAGTACACACAAATTCTATTATTTTTCTCCCCTCTTAGTCCCGCTGAGTAGTTATTTATGTGCAACATTAATAGCCATAGTCTTTTTAATCTCTCCATTCTCTGTTCCACTCAAGCAGCCATTGCCTCTGAAGTGTCTCAGGAGCTTCACTGGTCTCATGGTTATGCTGGCTCTCTGCTGTTTCTGAAAGTTTCCAAAGAGACTTTTGAAAAATGAAATTTTCATTCATCCCTTTTATATATATCCATATATATATGGATTGCCTCCCTTGTTTGGGGGCTTATCTGAGTAATGCCAGTTTCCTTTTGCACATGATTGGGCAAGCAGCCAAGGTTTTGATCATGGTAGGTGCCGAAGATTTGCCTGAAGTGGCACTTGCAACCACCTCCCCCTGTACATGAAGTGCTCACCCACTGATCATACAGACTCCATCAGGCACAATGTTGGTGCAACTACCAAGATCACAGCCTATGGCATATCAGGGCCATGGATCCATTTTGGTGCATGGTATCACTCTACCTCACACCAGTATCCATTATTCATGCAAATGCTTGGGTGTTGGTGGGTAATTAAATCTTGAACAGTGACTGGCCCATTGCTGAAATGGCTGTTTACCAGTATTCACAAAGTTTGCATCTACAGTCAGTTTACTCACATGTGGGTTTATTGTAATTATCCAATGTGATGACAACATCAAGAATCCATTGCTCTTCATGACAGCAACATTGCAGTGCTTGTGCTTAAGATCAACGTGACATGCAACGAAGCTCCACTCTCTAGGTATTAGCAACTAACCCCGCAGTATACTGCGCAGTTGGTGTTGGCACAGCACCATACTAATAGAGCATAGAGGTTTAGAATCAGCAGTAGGATATATCAGCTCTAAGAGTGCAGCACACTGACTGGATTTTGCTTTTTTGTGCAGATTATATATATATATATATATGGAATGCCAGAAATTTGAATAAGCAATTGCTCTAACTGTACCCATTTAGCATTTAATTATATCTGCAGGCAATGGTTATATGTTCTGCCAGCATAACTGAATAAAATTTCTGTCTTCGGAGTAAAGATAAGTCTTTAATAAATTGCCATTCATTTTCTAATGACTGAAAGAATCAACTGCCCCACCACTTTTTCACAATCATTAGGAATTTTATTGGCAGTCAGAGGCTGGCAATCTACACTCTATTTGAGTATGAGCATTATAATCATGTCTGAATACTTGCATTGCTTGCATCAGTTGATAAAGTAAAACAAAGGCATTCATTTCCTTCCTCAAAATGGTATTTACCATTCAACTGGGTTAACTTTTGACAAGAAAACTTTTCCTTTTTTCAATTATTCTATCAGGTGTATAATTAATGCATCCTGCACATATTCAGGAGTTACTAAAGCAAAAAATACTAACCCATCTCAAACAGCTAGTTTGTATTTAGTGATTAGAGGATGCAGAATTCTTTAAAACCAGATTTTACTGAAGTGGGAGGTGACGCAGAATTTGTTTACACATTCTGCAAGTTATATTTCATCCACTGATGAAAAAGCTCATCTGTAATCAACGCAAGAGCCGCAGTAATTGGTTTACCATAAGCAAATTTAACTCCAACGCATATAAACAACTTATTTCTTCAAAGTTAGTAATGGCTCAGCTTAACATTTCCAAAATTATAGTGTCTGTTAAATCAAAATGTTGACAACACAGAGCAGGTCTGTTAGAATAGTTGAGCCCATTGTGAAAGCTTGAACCATTTGTCCTTTCTATGATAATGACCAACCTACTGCATGTTTCCAGCACTTTCAGTTTTTATTTCTGATTTCCAGCATTTGCTGTTTTCTTTGCTCTTTATTTGTCTGATAAATCTGCTGATTACCCATTATAGTGCAGGGAGATTGCCATACCTAAACAAATATAATGTTTCCCTTCTTAATGGGACTGATGTTAGTAGATTTTGAACCTTATAAAAACAACAGCTAAAATTTAAATTTGAGGTGCAGCTAGAGGATATAGTGCATTTCATTACAGTAATGAAGATGCATTAAGGCAGTGGATAAAGTTTATAGACATTCTGTGATACATATGCATTGTATTGACCCGGGGAAGCAATTTTTGTGCTACTGCTATTATTGATCTAGACAGCAGGAAGTTGAGCACGTTTGTGTCTAGACATACAGCAGAATTCAAATGTTTCTAATATCCAATTGTTCAATTGCACCTGAATGTCCTAGTCCATGAGACACCAGAAAGGATCATATTTCCTCCCTAATCAGAGGTGTATTGAACCCATAACAGCAAGGTTTGTTCAGTTCAATTTTACATTTTTAAAAAAATCAAATTAGTAGTTCTTTCAAGCATACTGCATTTTTAATGCATAATAATTGTAATGGCACAGTGAACTCCACTGCAGTAGGTGTGCTGACAGATGAAAAAACACATCTCAACAGCTCCATCTATCGAGATATGCCATTAAATAATGAAAAGGCCAATTTAATGGTACTGTGATTGATTTTTCACTGTTCCCAACAATAAAACAGGGAGAAAAACAGCAACCTGTTTATCTTGCTCATCTTTTTGTACATTTCCTGGAAGTGCCAACTAGATAACACATTTCTAGTCCATGAAATGTCACGTAATAGTTATCAAGGAGAATTCAATAGTTTAAGCTGTACTATGTAGTGTCCTATTTAATACGAAGTGACATAAAATACATGGTCATAGTCTGTAATTAATTCATGAAAACAGCTAAATAATCATGAGCCTGCACATGCATTTCCTCTGATTCCTTTTCTGAACTCTCAGAAGCTTTTTATGACTTCATTTAAATAATAAATGCCACTAATCTCATTACCTGCTTTCAGCTTCCAGTTCTAGAGGTGTGTGATTAATATTAATTGATGAAGAAAATGAAGGTCATTCAGAATGTGTGGACTGACATTCTTGGTCATGAATAAATATTTAGCTTTATTAATGATAAAAGTCTATGCTAAATTGTGTAGAAGAAAACTGTGAAAAAACTGCACTTCTGTAAAGCATTTGTTCCTGAAAAACTAATCATTCATCACTTTGTTTAGTGTATAGTGCAGAATCAGGATGCTGCACTGGTATAATTTTTTTTCATTCATGGGATGTGGGCATCGCTAGCTAGGCCACCATTTATTGCCAATCCCTAATTGCCTTTGAGAAGGTGGTGGTGAGCTGCCTTCTTGAACCGCTGCAGTCCATGTGAGGTAGGTACACCCACACTGCTGTTAGGAAGGGAGTTCCAGGATTCCAGCGACAGTGAAGGAACGGCGATATAATTCCAAGTTGGTGTGTGACTTGGAGGGGAACTTGCAGGTGGTGATGTTCCCATGCATTTGCTGCCCTTGGCCTTGTCATTGGTAGAGGAAGGTGCTGTCTAAGGAGCCTTGGTGCATTGCTGCACTGCACCTTGTAGATGGTACACACTGCTATCGCCATGTGTCAGTGGTGGAGGGAGTGAATGTTGAAAGTTGTGGATGGGGTGCCAATCAAGTGGGCTGCTTTGTCCTGGATGATGTTGAGCTTCTTGAGTGTTGTTGGAGCTGCACCCATCCAGGCAAGTGGAGAGTATTCCATCACACTCCTGACTTGTGCCTTGTAGATGGTGGACAGGCTTTGGGGAGTCAGGAGATGAGTTACTCGCTGCAGGATTCCTAGCCTCTGACCTGCTCTTGTAGCCATGTTATTTATATGGCTACTCCAGTTCAGTTTCTGGTCAATGGTAGCCCCTGGGATGTTGATAGTGGAGGATTCAGCGATGGTAATGCCATTGAACGACAAGGGGAGATGGTTAGATTCTCTCTTGTTGGAGATGGTTATTGCCTGGCACTTGTGTGGTGCGAATGTTACTTGCCACTTATCAGCCCAAGCCTGGATATTGTCCAGGTCTTGCTGCATTTCTACATGGATTGCTTCAGTATCTGAGGAGTCGTGAATGGTGCTGAACATTGTCCAATCATCAGCGAACATCCCCACTTCTGACCTAATGATTGAAGGAAGGTCATTGATGAAACAGCTGAAGATGGTTGGGCCTAGGACACTACCCTGAGGAACTCCTGCAGTGATGTTCTGGAGCTCAGATGATTGACCTCCAACAACCACAACCATCTTCCTTTGTGCTAGGTATGACTACAACCAGCAGAGAGTTTTCCCCCTGATTCCCATTGACCTCAGTTTTGCTAGGGCTCCTTGATGCCATTCTCGGTCAAATGCTGCTTTGATGTCAAGGCCAGTCACTCTCACCTCACCTCTTGACGTCAGCTCTTTTGTCCATGTTTGAACCAAGGCTGTAACGAGGTCAGGAGCTGAGTGGCTCTGGCGGAACCCAAACTGAGCATCACTGAGCAGGTTATTGCAAAGCAAGTGCCGCTTGGTGGCACTGTTGATGACCCCTTCTATCACTTTACTGATGATGGAGAGCAGACTGATGGGGCGGTAATTGGCCGGGTTGGACTTGTCCTGCTTTTTGTGTACAGGACATACCTGGGAAATTTTCCACATTGCAGGGTAGATGCCAGTGTTGTAGCTGTACTGGAACGGCTTGGCTATGGGCGCGGCAAGTTCTGGAGCACATGTCTCCAGTACTATTGCTGGAATATTGTCAGGGCCCACAGCCTTTGCAGTATCCAGTGCCTTCAGTCGTTTCTTGTTATCATGCAGAGTGAATTGAATTCGTTGAAGTCTGTCATCTGCGATGCTGGGGACTTCAGGAGGAGGCAGAGATGGATCATCAACTCGGCACTTCTGGCTGAAGATTGTTGCAAATGCTTCTGCCTAATTTTTCGCACTGATGTGCTGGGCTTCCCCATCGTTGAGGATGGGGATATTTGTGGAACCACCTCCTCCAGTTAGTTGTTTAATTGTCCACCACCATTCACGGCTGGATGTGGCAGGACTACAGAACTTAGATCTGATCCGTCGGTTATGGGATGGCTTAGCTCTGTCTATCGCATGCTGCTTACGCTGTTTGGCACGCAAGTAGTCCTCTGTTGTACCTTCACCAGGTATGCTGCTCCAGGCATGCCCTCTGGCACTCTTCATTGAACCAGGGTTGGTCTCTTGGCTTGATGGTAACGGTAGGTTGGGGTCATGCTGGGCCATGAGGTCACAGATTGTGGTTGAGTACAATTCTGCTGCTGCTGATGGCCCACAGCACCTCATGGATGCCCAGTTTTGCATCGCTAGATCTGTTCGAAATCTATCCCATTTAGCATGGTGATAGTGCCACACAACACGATGGACAGAGACTTAGTAGTTGGCAGGAAAAAAGACAGAGGTGCAAGGGGAGAGCCAACTGTGCAACAGCCCCGACAAACAAATTTCTCTGCAGCACCTGTGGAAGAGCCTGTCACTCTAGAATTGGCCTTTATAGCCACTCCAGGCGCTGCTTCACAAACCACTGACCACCTCCAGGCGCGTATCCATTGTCTCTCGAGATAAGGAGGCCCAAAAGAAAGAAAAAAAGAGTGCCACACAACACGATGGACAGTATCCTCAATGTGAAGGCGGGACTTCGTCTCCACAAGGACTGTGCCGTGGTGACTCCTACCGTCATGGACAGATGCATCTGTGGTAGGCAGATTGGTGAGGACGAGGTCAAGTATATTTTTCCCTCACCACCTGACGCAGACCCAGTCTAGCAGCTATGTCCTATACCCAGGAATAGTGATGGCAGTGTCTGGGACATAGTCTGTAAGGTATGATTCTGTCAGGCTGTTGCTTGACTAGTCTGTGGGACAAGCCCCCAGATGTTAGTAAGGAGGACTTTGCAGGGTTTGCCGTTGTCGTTTCCGGTGCCTGGGCTGATGCCAGGTGGTCCATCCAATTTTACTCCTTTTTATGGACTTCGTAGCATTTAGATACAACTGAGTGGCTTGCTCGGCCATTTCAGAGGGCATGTAAGAGTCAACCACATTGCTGTGGGTCTGGAGTCACATGTAGGCCAGACCAGGTAAGGACAGCAGGACAGCAGATTTCCTTCCCTAAAGCTCATTAGTGAACCAGATGGATTTTTACAACAATTGACAATGGTTTCATTGCCATCATTAGACTAGCTTTTTAATTCCAGATTTTTTATTAATTGAATTTAAATTCCACCTGCTGCTGTGGTGCGATTCAAACTCATGTCCCGAGAGTAATACCCTGGTTTACTAGTCCAGTGACAATACCACTATGCCACCACCTCCCCATACAGGAATCTGGTTCAGAGGTTAGGATGTTACAATAGTATATTACTTGAATCTGGTTCAGAGCTCACAGTTTGGCAGTGGTATTGTGTGCAGGAATTGGATTCAGAGATCAGGGTGCTGTAGTTGGATAGTATATGAATCTGGTTCAGAGGACAGGGTGCTACAGTGGTGGAGTGCAGGAATCTGGTTCAGAGGTCAGGGTGCTGTAGTTGGATAGTATATGAATCTGGTTCAGAGGACAGGGTGCTACAGTGGTGGAGTGCAGGAATCTGGTTCAGAGGTCAGGGTGCTGTAGTTGTATGGTGCAGGAATTTGATTCTTTTTTATTCATTCATGGGATGTGGACATCACTGGCAAGGCCAGCATTTATTGCTCATCCATAATTGCCATTGAGAAGGTGGTGGTCAGTCGCCTTCTTGAACTGCAACAGTCCATATGGTGAAGGTACTCCCACATTGCTGTTAGGTAGGGATCTCTAGGAGTTTGATCCAGCATCGATGACAGAATAGTAATATATTTCCAAATCACGATGGTGTGTGACTTGGAGGGGAACTTGAAGGTGGTGGTGCTCCGATGTGCCAGCTGTCCTTGTCATTCCAGGTAGTAGAGGTTGCAGGTTTGGGATGTGCTGTCAAAGAAGCTTTGGCAAGTTGCTACAGTGCAGATTGTCGATGGTGTACCATGTGGATAGTGAAAAGGTACTGGTGAGTCAGGAGATGAGTTACTCACTGTAAAATTATGACCAGTTCTTGTAAGATCATAAGATCATAAGAAATAGGAGCAGAAGTAGGCCATTTGGCTCCTCGAGCTTGCTCCGCCGTTCAATAAGATCATGGCTGATCTGATTGTGGCCTTAACTCCACTTTCCTGCATGCCCCCCATAACCCCTTGACTTCCTTATGGATCAAAAATCTGTCTAACTCAGCCTTGAATATATTCAATGAACCAGCCTCCACAGCTCTCTGGGGAAGAGATTTCCAAAGATCAATGACCCTCTGAGATGAGAAATTCCTCCTTAGCTCTGTCTTAAATGGAAGACCCCTTATTTTTAAATTATGCTTCCTAGTTTTAGATTCCCTCATGAGGGGAAACATCTTCTCAGCATCTACTATGTCACGTCACCTCAGAGTCTTATATGTTTCTCTAAGATCGCCTCTCATCCTTCTAAACCCTAATGAGTATAGCCCCAACCTGCTCAATCTTTCCTCATAAGAAAACCTCTTCACCTCAGGAATCAGCCTAGTGAAACTTCTCTGAACTGCTTCCAATGCAAGTATATCCCTCCTTAAATAAAGGTAGCAAAACAGTACACAGTACTCCAGGTGTGGTCTTCCCAATGCCCTGTGCAGTTGTAGCAAGATTTCCCTAATTTTATACTCCACCTCCCTTGTAATAAAGGCCAACATTCCATTTGCCTTCCGAATTACTTGTTGTACCCGCAAGCTAACATTTTGTGATTCATGTGCAAGGACACCCAGATCCCTCTGTACCACAGCATTCTACAGTCTCCCTGCATTTAGATAACATTCTGCTTTTCTATTCTTCCTGCCAAAGTGGACAATCTCACATTTTTCCATGTTATACTCCAGCTGCCAAATTTTTGCCCACTCATTTTACACATCTTTGCAGACTCTTTGGGCTGGATTTTATGGGCCCCCTTGAGGTGGGGTCAGAGGCGGGCGGGGGCGCCATAGGATTGTGCCTGGAGATGGGGTGGAGGGCCCATCACCTCCCTGTTGCTAAGTGATTTTGTCGGGGGCGGGAGAAGCTGATGACGGCCTTCCCACCCAAAGGCCAATTTTGGCCCTTAAGTGGCCTATTAACAGCCACCTTAAGGGCCTCTTTCCCTCGCTGCTGGAATTTAACCAGCCTCTCATGCCCACCCTCCCACCACCCCCTCCCCTTGCTACGGCATTCCAGACTGGCCCCGGCGACCCTGCCTCATTAACCTGAGGTCCGGGTCTCCAGCGCTGGGCCTAGGTCCAAGACCTTTGCAGTACCAGTGGCCTCTGCAGTAGCGCTCACAGTGGTGCTGCCAATACTACATACGAAGATATGAATTAGGAGCAGGAGAAAGGCCATTTGGCCCCTCAAGCCTGCTCTACCATTTGATAAGATCATGGCTGATCTGATTGTGACAGATTATTCACACCTAAAAACTTTAGACCTGGCATTTCCAGGCATTAAGGGGCCTCCTCTCAGTTTTCGAATACCCAATGAGGAGGCCGACACCAGAGAGGATATTTTAAATGTCAACATGGATTCAAGTAAATGATTCTTTCAGAACATTAATCTGACTTTTTAGATGATTTGAGAAGATTGTTTTGGGCCTCCTTATCTCGAGAGACAATGGATACGCGCCTGGAGGTGGTCAGTGGTTTGTGAAGCAGCGCCTGGAGTGGCTATAAAGGCCAATTCTGGAGTGACAGGCTCTTCCACAGGTGCTGCAGAGAAATTTGTTTGTTGGGGCTGTTGCACAGTTGGCTCTCCCCTTGCGCCTCTGTCTTTTTTCCTGCCAACTACTAAGTCTCTTCGACTCGCCACAATTTAGCCCTGTCTTTATGGCTGCCCGCCAGCTCTGGCGAATGCTGGCAACTGACTCCCACGACTTGTGATCAATGTCACACGATTTCATGTCGCGTTTGCAGACGTCTTTATAACGGAGACATGGACGGCCGGTGGGTCTGATACCAGTGGCGAGCTCGCTGTACAATGTGTCTTTGGGGATCCTGCCATCTTCCATGCGGCTCACATGGCCAAGCCATCTCAAGCGCCGCTGACTCAGTAGTGTGTACAAGCTGGGGGTGTTGGCCGCTTCAAGGACTTCTGTGTTGGAGATATAGTCCTGCCACCTGATGCCAAGTATTCTCCGAAGGCAGCGAAGATGGAATGAATTGAGACGTCGCTCTTGGCTGGCATACGTTGTCCAGGCCTCGCTGCCGTAGAGCAAGGTACTGAGGACACAGGCCTGATACACTCGGACTTTTGTGTTCCGTGTCAGTGCGCCATTTTCCCACACTCTCTTGGCCAGTCTGAACATAGCAGTGGAAGCCTTACCCATGCGCTTGTTGATTTCTGCATCTAGAGACAGGTTACTGGTGATAGTTGAGCCTAGGTAGGTGAACTCTTGAACCACTTCCAGAGCGTGGTCGCCAATATTGATGGATGGAGCATTTCTGACATCCTGCCCCATGATGTTCGTTTTCTTGAGGCTGATGGTTAGGCCAAATTCATTGCAGGCAGACGCAAACCTGTCGATGAGACTCTGCAGGCATTCTTCAGTGTGAGATGTTAAAGCAGCATCGTCAGCAAAGAGGAGTTCTCTGATGAGGACTTTCCGTACTTTGGACTTCGCTCTTAGACGGGCAAGGTTGAACAACCTTCCCCCTGATCTTGTGTGGAGGAAAATTCCTTCTTCAGAGGATTTGAACGCATGTGAAAGCAGCAGGGAGAAGAAAATCCCAAAAAGTGCAGGTGCGAGAACACAGCCCTGTTTCACACCACTCAGGATAGGAAAGGGCTCTGATGAGGAGCCACCATGTTGAATTGTGCCTTTCATATTGTCATGGAATGAGGTAATGATACTTAGTAGCTTTGGTGGACATCCGATCTTTCCTAGTAGTCTGAAGAGACCACGTCTGCTGACGAGGTCAAAGGCTTTGGTGAGATCAATGAAAGCAATGTAGAGGGGCATCTGTTGTTCACGGCATTTCTCCTGTATCTGACGAAGGGAGAACAGCATGTCAATAGTCGATCTCTCTGCACGAAAGCCACACTGTGCCTCAGGGTAGACGCGCTCGGCCAGCTTCTGGAGCCTGTTCAGAGCGACTCGAGCAAAGACTTTCCCCACTATGCTGAGCAGGGTGATTCCACGGTAGTTGTTGCAGTCACCGCGGTCACCTTTGTTTTTATAGAGGGTGATGATGTTGGCATCGCGCATGTCCTGGGGTACTGCTCCCTCGTCCCAGCACAGGCATAGCAGTTCATGTAGTGCTGAGAGTATAGCAGGCTTGGCACTCTTGATTATTTCAGGGGTAATGCTGTCCTTCCCAGGGGCTTTTCCACTGGCTAGGGAATCAATGGCATCACTGAGTTCCGATTTGGTTGGCTGTATGTCCAGCTCATCCATGACTGGTAGAGGCTGGGCTGCATTGAGGGCAGTCTCAGTGACAGCATTCTCCCTGGAGTACAGTTCTAGGTAGTGCTCAACCCAGCGGTCCATCTGTTTGCGTTGGTCAGTGATTATGTCTCCCGATTTAGATTTGAGGGGGGTGATCTTCTTGATGGTTGGCCCAAGAGCTCTCTTCATGCCATCATACATTCCTCTGATGTTTCCGGTGTCTGAGGCCAGCTGAATATGACTGCATAGGTGTTGCCAGTAGTCGTTTGCGCAACGCCTAGCTGTTCTTTGTGCAGTACTTCTGGCTGCTTTAAGTGCTGCGGATGTTAAATCGCTGGGGGCTTTCTTGTAGTTCAAAAGTGCAATGCGCTTAGCGGCTATGACAGGTTCCAGCTCTTCATTATGAGATTGAAACCAGTCTGCATTTCTCTTCGCACTTTTGCCGTAGGTGGTCAAAGCTGACTCATAGATGGCGTCTCTGATGTGGGCCCACTTGGTCTCAGCATCCCCTGTGGGAGTTACAAGTGAATTTAGAAATTTTTGTTACAGCTGTGGGTGAGAAATTCTGCTCGTGTTGATGCGCGGGTGGCCCTTCTGCTTGGAATGATGCAACTTCTTTAGTCTGAGTCTAACCTTGCTGCACACCAGGGAGTGGTCGGTGTCGCAGTCCGCACTGTGGAAGCTGCGTGTGATTTGAACACTGTTTAAGGCGGCTCGCCTTGTGACAATGAGGTCTAGCTGGTGCCAACGACGTGATCTTGGGTGCCTCCATGAAACCTGGTGACAGGGTTTAGTGTGAAAGAACGAGTTGGTGATGCAGAGGTTATGATAGGTACACAACTCAAGCAGTCTCTGCCCGTTCTCATTCATCCTTCCAACGCCATAGCGCCCAAGGCAGGAGGGCCATGAGTCATGGTCGGCCCCAACCCTGGCATTAAAGTCCCCCAGCAGGAATAGGTGTTCGGTGTTGGGGATGCTGCTAATGATGTTATGGAGTTGTTCATAGAACTGGTCTTCAGCTTCAGGTGCGGAACAGAGTGTTGGAGCATAGATGCTGAGTAGGTGTACTGGACCAGAGGTGGTGAGCAGTCGGATGGACAGTATGCGTTCCGAGCCATTTGAGGGAGGCTCTATCATGCTGAGCAAGGAGTTTCTGATGGCGAAGCCCACTCCATGCTGTCTTGGTTCTTCAGGATCCCTGCCCTGCCAGAAGAAGGTGTAGTCTTGCTCTGCTAGAGAGCCACTCGCGGGGAGGCGAGTCTCCTGAAGTGCTGCAATGTCCACATTGAGTCTACTGAGCTCGTTGTTAATGATGGCGGTCTTCCGAGAATCGTTGATTTGTGTAAGGTCTTCCGACAGGCCAGGACACATAGTTCTGACGTTCCAGCTTGCAAAGCGAAGGGCTGGTACCTTCTTTCCTTTTTTCATGTTGTTTGGTGTGGTGTATCAGTCCACCTTTCGGGCAATGACCCTGAGCTCCAAGCACCCATTGAAGCAGGCAGACTGTGGCGGGACAGAACCTTATTGACCGGGGGCTGCCCGGTTTGAGGCGGGCGGTAGCTGTCCTGTGAGGTGCAATGACCTCTCCCACCGACAAAGGCAACCCGTGGCGCCCAGTTTCTACGCCAATTTATCTGGACTTATAACCCGTAACTGCTGCCTTCCGTGTTGTTTCAGTCGCTGTGAGGCAACTATGGAGTGACCTCTCCATGGCGCATGCCTGGGCAAATTTATGGAGGTTGAGAGTTGCCCAGTCGTCAAAACCCCCCTCTCGGCCTTTCTGGTGGGGTCCAAAGGAGTGCAGGACACGACGTTTGGCACCAGTATGGCTGCAGGAACTGCCGGAAACATGCCAAAGGTGACACATGACCGCCTACGGGGTTCCGCTCCGGATTTTCTGTTAGGGTTTACTCCCTTAGCCTTGGTCTCTCCCGAGACGCCCACAAGGCAGTGGGGTTGTTGGGGCCCCTACACAGGTGTAGGATGGTGCCGGTGGGAGGAGGGGATGCAAGGGGGAGGGGTAGAGGGAGGGGGTGGGGGGGGGGGTGCGGGGTGAAGATGGTGCGAGGGGGGGGCGGGCTGGGACGGGGTTGTGAGGGGGTGAGCTGAGAGGGTGGAGCAGGGAAGGGGACGGGGGTGGGGGGGGGGGTGGAAGGGGGGTAAAGGGGGGGGGGAGGGGGGGTGGAATCTGGTGCAGGTAATAAGCCATTTCCTCAGTGCCCACCATCGACGTCCGGAAAGCTCATCCACGTCCTTCGGGAGGTGAAGCATCATTTGGCAGACTTAGAGGTGATTACATTTGCTAAGGGTTTTTTTTGCAGTGGTTTAAATAAAGGCATGCAGCATTGCCGACAGTGCGCTGCAGATGCTCTCCGAGCCATCTCCCGCGGGCGCTTTGAAGTTGCGGCCGGGGGGGCCGTTGAGAAGATATATCACACATTTTCATTGTTTTAATGTAAATCATGTTTTAATTGACTCATGAACATTTCAACTGAGTCTCTCTGACTCAGGATGAAGGACATAGGATGCAAGTCACTATGAGTTTCTGTGCTAGCACATCCATTGAAGAAACAGCCTGGACCATCTAAACTCTTAATACCAATGAAGGATGCACATCTGTCCAGAGCCTTTGATTTCACCTTTTGGGAATTTTTGATCTCCTTCATTACCTCATACCACTTTTCTTGTCATGCCAGCAATAACAGGAGTCTCAGACGTGGCTTGAAATGTTAGTATTTATTCAGTAATAATAAAGGCAAACAGTGCACAGAGAAAGTACGAAAACACCCTAGTGACCCACTCAGTGCTCCGTGCAAAGTAGTGGCTTCTGCGCTCAGCCACTCCAATATGATACTCCCCTTATGGCCTCAGAGGAGGGTTTTTTTTAATTCATTCATGGGACGTGAACATCGCTGGCTCGGCCAGTATTTATTGCCCATCCCTAATTGCCCTTGAGAAGGTGGTGGTGAGCTGCCTTCTTGAACCGCTGCAGTCCATGTGGGGTAGGTACACCTACAGTGCTGTTAGGAAGGGAGTTCCAGGATTTTGACCCAGCGACAGTGAAAGAACGGTGATATAGTTCCAAGTCAGGATAGTGTGTGACTTGGAGGGGGACTTGCAGGTGGTGGTGTTCCCATGCATTTGCTGCCCTTGTCCTTCGAGTTGTTAGAGATGCATGTGGCTGAGATGCATGTGTTGGTCGTCCTCATTGTGGAGGTGACCATGGGGCATCACAGAGGCTGCTGCACCTGCGACTTGCATCTCTTGACTTTCATCCTGGGTCAGAGGGACACAGCTGAAAGGTTCCTGAATCATGGCACCCTGACGACACCTTCGTGCCCTGCGCCATGCCTGGCCACCTCCCTGTGCAGCGGTGCACCTTGGTGTTCTGCAGTCACCCTCACCGTCTCCACTTCCTCCTCCTCTCGCACAAGCTGCTCATCCTCTTCCTCCAATGAGCTGTCTCCCAGGGCTTCACTGTCCTCAAGGTCCACACCTCTCTGGAGGGCCATGTTATAGAGAGTGCAGCACATCACCACAATGAGCAAGACCCTTGCAGTAGGGTATTGGAGGGCGACGCCTGATCAGTCCAGGCACCTGAATCGCATCTTGAGAAGCCCAATTGCCTGCTCAGTGGTGGAGCAGATGGCTTTGGTTATATTGCCTCCATGCCTGTATCTCAGTCTCTCATAGACGGGTGAGCAGTCATCTCTTCAAGGAATATCCCTTGTCCCCTGGGATCCATCCACAGACTTTGGGTTTTGAAATGAAGATCTGAGGCAGCCTGGACTGCTGGAGGATGAAGGAGTCATGGCGGCTGCCAGGAAAGTGAGCACTCACATGGAGGAAGTTCTTGCTGTGGTTGCAGACCAGCTGAACATTGAGGGAGTGGAAGCCCTTCCTGTTCATGAATCTGACTGGCCTGTCACTTGGTGCCTTGAAGGACACATGGGTGTAATTGATGATGCCCTGCATCTGCAGGAATCCAGCGATGGGGGAAAAACCCATTGCCCTCTGTTGCTGCAAGGCCTCATCTGTCGTGAAATGAACGTATTGCCCAGCTCTCGCAAAGAAGGCATCAGTGACCTGTGACCTGCCATTTTCAAGATGCCACAGAGTGATCCTAGGAAGGAGCCAGAAGCAAAAAAGTTCAAGCCCATGGTGGCTTTGATGGCTACTGGCAGGGCATGGTGACCAGTGCTGTGAGTTTGAGGTCTTCAGTGATGAGAGCACAGATGCCTGTGACCATCTGCCTGGAGAGTCGCAGTGTCCTGCAGCACTGAGTCTCGGTCATCTCCAGGTAGTTCCTTCGTTGGCAGTCGATCCAATACAGAGGATATGGCCTGTATATCCTTCCTGCACCACGTCCCCCTCCGCTGCCCCTCTGATACTCGGGGCTCCGCCCTTCCTGCAGAGGGTCTTGCGCCTCATCACCACTGGGCCCAAAATGTGAGAGTCGTGCCCCACATTTCCAGCTGTTGCCTTCCTTGCGTTCAACTGGTTGCCCAGTTGTCCTTGCCTGCCTTGGCACCTACTCTTCTGCCCCTGCAATGTCAGAAGGGCAACGACCCCTTGCACTACCCGAGCACTAACTGACCACTCTCCCCGCCACCTGTGCAGCGCCAAGGGCATCTGTTTCCCAATGGCTGAGTCCCCCTCTGCACCATCGAAACTTTTATGGCTCCGGAATAATTCCCTGTGGTGGCGATGACTGGCTCCCCCCTCTGTGCCTGTTTCCCTTTACCTAGTCTGCCCCAGGCAGCGTGTGTAGCCCGTGCACCTCCGTGAAACTCTCAACTTCTCCTATTAATGAGTTTTTAATGAGCTGTTCAAGCACCTTAAATTGCCTTTATTCTGGGATTGGGTGAGATCACTGTCCCGCCCTCTGCCCGCCCTGGTGTTGGGAAACCAGTACGTCGACCGGCGCTGGTATTTTTGTGCCACATCTGTCTCTGTTCTTGCCCCCAGCAGGCTCTGAAAATTCAGTCCTTTATTGTTTTAAAGTAAAACACTTTTTAAAGAAGGTTTACCAGACATATTGTTTTAATGTAAATCCCTTTTTAAACAAATCAGATCAACAAATCTTGTTAAAAGGTCAACGTGAAACATGATTGATCTTTTTGAAAAGTAAAATCTATGAATTGTTAGCATGATCTATCAGGCTTTTAAATATTTCAGTATAAAAAATAATTTATTTGACTTTCTCAAAATATGTATGAAAATGATTCTGATCAAAATCATTGTACTTTAAAACAATTATTTAACTTTTTAATGTTGTAAAATGTCATCCTATGTTCCAATGCCTTATCACGGAAGCAGCCTGGTTTGTACAGTTTTTGTGGCGCACACAGCTGCCTGCCATTTTTGCCTGCAATACACAGCGTTGCAGGACCTCACTGAGGTCAACACCGTGAGGGAATGCTAGTTCCTATAAACTGAAATTCTCATATTCTCACCATATTGATCGTGGTATGCATATTTTGATGCGGGCCTGAATTTTTCATTGGGCTTGAGGCCCCTTCCACAGGCCGAAAAGTCAGTGGCGAGCCCAACTCTGCTGAGCCTGGGGAGCCAAACTGGGATTTTTCGCTCCCCAGGCTTTAATTGGTCTTGGGCGGGGCTTCCACCCTCTTGATGCAGGAAGTTCTGCCTAATGGAACTGCCGGCCAATCAGCGGGCTAGCAGCTCTTAGTCCCAGCAGCACCACCGGGAATGGTGGCCACTTCTGGGACTAAACCGAGCCATCGGAGCCAACAGGAAGGACAGTCCCGGAAAAAAAGGTAAGTTTTTAGGGCCTCACCGGGGACAATCGGTCAGGCCCCAAAGAGGCAAAGGCGGTCAGTTACGGGGTGGGGTTTGTGCCTTGGGGTGGTTGGGGCTTCAGGGGCGACCCTTATTGGGGCACAGGGTGCCCGATCAGGAGGGCCCCCACCCAGCCCGCAAGGAGGACACCTGGTTTCACCAGGCTGGCTTTTTGAGGCCTCAGCCACCCACCAGCCAAGGGTAAAATACCCGAGGCAGCAGGCGGAGGCCCTTTAGTGCCAGTTAATTGGCCACTTAAGGGCCTTGATTGGCCAAGGGTGGGTGGGCCATATTTCACAGCCACCGCCCCACGTAAATTTGAAAGGGGGCGCCTCCCATTCAATTTTACGCACCTCCTCCCCTGCCACCAGCCCGCTCATTTGGCGGGACGTAAATTTCCAGCCACAATGTCAGCAGCAAACGCCGCCACTTTGTTGCTGACCACGAAACCTAGCCCAAATTTTTCTGAAAGTTAAATTTTGTAACATATGTAACTGCACAGACTAATATCTTTTATGTATTGTGCATATCAAACTAATTATGGTCAGTCATGTAGATTTATCCTGAAATTTTCATTTTTTATAGACTTAAAACAATGCATTGATGGTTTATCAGATTGTAACATAAAATATGTATAAACAACAGCTGTTTGCTGCAGCCTCTCCTGTTGTTCATTCGCAAGTGCAACTCCTTTATTAATTTTAATGAATTTAGTGAGTTGCTAATGTCTGAGTTAAATAATGATTTATTGATCTCCTGCAGTGATTGTATATCAGAACAAAATGCCAGAGACACTTGATTTGTTCACACACCTTCCAGATCCTGAAACAGGTGCATTTCCTGTTCTTAAATCAAATATTAAACTAACACTACATTTTAACTCGTAATCTGTGACCCATTATTTTAGCCCTTAATCATCAATATTCCTTATATCTGCTCCTCACCTGAAGTTGCTGTAGCATTTACGCATAAATAATGCTGAGCACCATTAGCCTTGCTGTTATTTTAACAGCAAATTCTGGTCTACACTGTATGTATAATACACAGGAGGCACTGCAGCCACTACTATGGTTACTTCAGCAGCAACTCTTTCTGTGACCTCTATCACCAAGGACAAGTGTAGCAAAGTTCATAGAATTATGGAATCATACAGCACAGAAAGAGGCCATTCATCCCACTTTGGCTGTTGTTATGACCGACTGCTTAAGACAAAGCCCCCAATCAAAATATATGATTCTGATTTTGGTGGGAGAAACGCACTGTTGATTCAGTCCCACCCCTCCACAGATCACCTAACCTATCATTTTAAACTTTCCAAATTAAAGATGGACCCAGCCAAATTGTACCATCTATTAACCCTCAAATGAGGCTAACCAAACCAGGTGTCTTTCGATCAACAAATTAACTGTTTAATTAGAAAAACTAAATTCTTAAACACTACTAAGATACAATAAACAATGTTTAAAATAGAAAAAATGTGTGTCCTTGCAGATTTACGCTCCTGCCGAAGTGGAATCTACCAACGTGGAACAGTCCAAGGTTGCTTGAAGTCCTCACAACCGTCCAGTGGGAAAAAAAGGTTCTTCAACAGTAGAACAGTCTGCAGTCTAGTTCAGCAGTTGAAGTGATGCTTTTCTTCTCCAGCGATGAATTCAGCAATTAACAACTTGCAAACTCTTTCTAATGAATCAATTTGGCTTTAGAATTTTTGAGGGATAAAAGATTGTCACAGTCTAATTTCCCTTCCTTCAGTTTAAATTATCAGAGAACTCTGTTCCGTTCATGCTGGTCCAGCTGTCTGTCTGTGTCAGTTAAAACAGTCTGTCAGTTAAAACAGTCTGTCACTTAAAAGCCATGTTTTTTAGTTAGTTTCACATGTCAATCGGCAACATTGTATCTTGTGTCCTTGGTTCTGAGTGGCGGTATCCCGGGGCAACCAGAATGCATTATTTGAATCACAGTCTCTGGAGCTTGTTGCCTTAAAGCAGTACTGTTCCTTTTCCAGCCTTAAAGGCACACCGCATACTTCCCGGAAAGAAAAGCTACAAGATCATAGCACTGTGCTGGCTCTTTGAAAGAGATATCCAATTAGTCCCACTTCCCTGCTCTTTCCTCAGAGCTCTACAATTTTTTTTCCTTTTAAGTATTTATCCAATTCTCTTTTGAAAGTTACTATTAAATTTGCTTCCACCACCATTTCAAGTGGTGCATTCCAGATCATAACAGCTTGCTGTGTAAAAATAATTCTCCTCATCTTCCCTTGCTTCTTTTGCCAATTACCTTCAATCTGTGTCCTCTGGTTATTAACCCTTCAGGCACTGGAAGCATCACATGGGAGTGGGCGGGCTGTTCGTCGCTCGCAATGGCGTCAGCTGCCCGTGCTCAGGCGCTGGCATCATTTTTAAAAAGCAGCCAGCCCTACTGGCATTTTAAAATTTTTAAAGAAAGATCCCCCAAAAGCAAATAAATGTATTATGCCCCTTTCCCATCCCCCAATAACAATTACAATAAGTATTTGTCCTTCCCCCCTCAAAACACCTACCTTTTACATCTGAGCTTCCCGGCCCCCGAAACTGCATAAAGTTTAAGGTTCAACCCTTCCCACCATTCCCTACACCCATTATGCATATTTGGTCCCTTCCCCCCATCCTCCCCCCAGAACTTATAAACTTATCTCTGCCCACCCACCCCCCCCACCACCCCCCACCCCACCCCCACCAGTGTGGTGCTTTGTTTCCTCGGATGGGGATCTGAAGGTGCGGGAGCACCAGCTGAAGATCACAGTGGGCCCTCTATATCTCAGGTAAGTGTATTTAAATGTATTAATTTTATTGATTGGAAGATGTTAATTATGGTTCCATTGCCCAGTGGCGGGGGTGCCGTCATGGAGCCTCACCGTCACCCGAAGGATCAGGCCAGGCCGTGTCAGCGTCGAGGTCCATGGCAGATCTCATCTGGAGTCATCTTCAGCCCCCTGCCATGTTGTCGAGGACTTCTTAAAATTCAACCCATAATGTATAACTCGGAGTCAGATGCCTAAGTGTTATCTTGGTATAGTGGAGGATTTTGGTTCAGAGACCGTGATGTAGCAGTGTTGGACTTCCAATTAAAAGCACCAGTGTTAGAGTACAGGGCACCAAGGATTGAAGTTTAGTTTTAACTGTTGTTTGAAATTGGCTTGTTTTAACTATTGTTCAAGTTTTAATGAGTCTCCTTCAGGTCTGTACACATCTCAAAATTTGCAGTATTGGAAGATCCTATTTCTGAAATAATTAAGAAGCTGGATGACCACATTAAGGGCGGCACTGCGGCATAAGGGCGGCACAGTGGTTAGCATCGCAGCCTCACAGCTCCAGTGACCCGGGTTCAGTTCTGGGTACTGCCTGTGCGGAGTTTGCAAGTTCTCCCTGTGACTGCGTGGGTTTCTGCCGGGTGCTCCGGTTTCCTCCCACAGCCAAAGACTTGCAGATTGATAGGTAAATTGGCCATTATAAATTGCCCCTAGTGTCGGTAGGTGATAGGAGAATGGTGGGGATGTGGTAGAGAATATGGGATTAATGTAGGATTAGTATAAATGGGTGGTTGTTGGTCAGCACAGACTCGGTGAGCCAAAGGGCCTGTTTCAGTGCTGTATCTCTCTATGATTAGCCCCATTCTGTCAACTGATCCAGGAAAACAATTGGCAATAGCATAGAAGATTCCATTGACCCACCATCCTGTGCTTGTGACTGAAGGATAAGCGCAATAGACAACAGCAGTTGAAGTCTCACAATATAACTAGGGTTACAACATATAAACTGAAAATCAGACAATATAAGAAAATACCACTTAAATACAATCACAGTCCAAACATATGTAAATACGACATGAACAAATTGTTATCTAGCCCCACATCTGCGTCTCAATGTTTACTGGTACAATCAGTTTTATTATAACTAATGTTGTTAAATGTTACTTTTCCTTCAGACTCCTCCTTCCACACACACACTTGTGGATTATATCTTTGTCTGTGCAATTTACTGGAGAATTAAATTCTCATTTTCATTCATGGCTTTTATGGGAACCTCAAGAGGTATGGATCCCACATAAACTCTGCTCCATGGTTTATCATCAAGTTTAGATTACGAAATTAAAATAAAAGTCACCAAGTATTTAAAGAAACATGAGGCCAAGCAGTGTCACAATGTCTTATTTGGTATACCCCCTGTAGAAAGTGTTAGTTATTGTAAGTAACGTTCCCTTTAACAACTTGGGTCTTATATTTGCAGGCTTCTTTGTGCAATATTATTATTGAAGGATGAATGAGAATGGGCAGAGACTGCTTGAGTTGTGTACCTATCATAACCACTGCATCACCAACTCGTTCTTTCACACTAAACCCTGTCATCAGGTTTCATGGAGGCACACAAGATCGCGTCGTTGGCACCAGCTAGACCTCATTGTCACAAGGCGAGCCGCCTTAAACAGTGTTCAAATCACACGCAGCTTCCACAGTGCGGACTGCGACACCGACCACTCCCTGGTGTGTAGCAAGGTTAGACTCAGACCAAAGAAGTTGCATCATTCCAAGCAGAAGGGCCACCCGCCCATCAACACGAGCAGAATTTCTTATCCACAGCTGTTACAAAAATTTCTAAATTCACTTTTAACAGCCCTTCAAAACACTCCCACAGGGGATGCTGAGACCAAGTGGGCCCACATCAGAGACGCCATCTATGAGTCAGCTTTGAGCACCTACGGCAAAAGTGCGAAGAGAAATGCAGACTGGTTTCAATCTCATAATGAAGAGCTGGAACCTGTCACAGCCGCTAAGCACATTGCACTGTTGAACTACAAGAAAGCCCCCAGCGATTTAACATTCGCAGCACTTAAAGCAGCCAGAAGCACTGCACAAAGAACAGCCAAACGCTGCGCAAACGACTACTGGCAACACCTATGCAGTCATATTCAGCTGGCCTCAGACACCGGAAACATCAGAGGAATGTATGTTGGCATGAAGAGAGCTCTTGGGCCAACCATCAAGGAGATCGCCCCCCTCAAATCTAAATCAGGGGACAAAATCACTGACCAACACAAACAAATGGACTGCTGGGTTGAGAATTACCTAGAACTGTACTCCAGGGAGAATGCTGTCACTGAAACTGCCCTCAATGCAGCCCAGCCTCTACCAGTCATGGTTGAGCTGGACATACATCAACCAAATCGGAACTCAGTGATGCCATTGATTCTCTAGCCAGCGGAAAAGCCCCTGGGAAGGACAGCATTACCCCTGAAATAATCAAGACTGCCAAGCCTGCTATACTCTCAGCACTACATGAACTGCTATGCCTGTGCTGGGACGAGGGAGCAGTACCCCAGGACATGCGCGATGCCAATATCATCACCCTCTATAAAAACAAAAGTGACCGCGGTGGCTGCAACAACTACCGTGGAATCTCCCTGCTCAGCATAGTGGGGAAAGTCTTTGCTTGAGTCGCTCTGAACAGGCTCCAGAAGCTGGCCGAGCGCGTCTACCCTGAGGCACAGTGTGGCTTTCGTGCAGAGAGATCGACCGTTGACATGCTGTTCTCCCTTCGTCAGATACAGGAGGAATGCTGTGAACAGCAGATGCCCCTCTATGTTGCTTTCATTGATCTCACCAAAGCCTTTGACCTCGTCAGCAGACGTGGTCTCTTCAGACTACTAGGAAAGATTGGATGTCCACCAAAGCTACTAAGTATCATCACCTCATTCCATGACAATATGAAAGGCGCAATTCAACATGGTGGCTCCTCATCAGAGCCCTTTCCTATCCTGAGTGGCGTGAAACAGGGCTGTGTTCTCGTACCCACATTTTTTGGGATTTTCTTCTCCCTGCTGCTTTCACATGCGTTCAAGTCCTCTGAAGAAGGAATTTTCCTCCACACAAGATCAGGGGGCAGGTTGTTCAACCTTGCCCGTCTAAGAGCAAAGTCCAAAGTACGGAAAGTCCTCATCAGGGAACTCCTCTTTGCTGACGATGCTGCTTTAACTTCTCACACTGAACAGTGCCTGCAGAGTCTCATCGACAGGTTTGCGGCTGCCTGAATTGAATTTGGCCTAACCATCATCCTCAAGAAAACGAACATCATGGGGCAGGACGTCAGAAATGCTCCATCCATCAATATTGGCGACCACGCTCTGGAAGTGGTTCAAGAGTTCACCTACCTAGGCTCAACTATCACCAGTAACCTGTCTCTAGATGCAGAAATCAACAAGCACATGGGAAAGGCTTCCACTGCTATATCCAGACTGGCCAAGAGAGTGTGGGAAAATGGCGCACTGACACGGAACACAAATGTCCGAGTGTATCAGGCCTGTGTCCTCAGTACCTTGCTCTATGGCAACAAGGCCTGGACAACGTATGTCAGCCAAGAGCGACGTCTCAATTCATTCCATCTTCGCTGCCTCCGGAGAATACTTGGCATCAGGTGGCAGGACCGTATCTCCAACACAGAAGTCCTCGAGGCGGCCAACATCCCCAGTTTGTACACACTACTGAGTCAGCGGCGCTTGAGATGGCTTGGCCATGTGAGCCGCATGGAAGATGGCAGGATCCCCAAAGATACATTGTACAGCGAGCTCGCCACTGGTATCAAACCCACCAGCCGTCCATGTCTCCGCTTTAAAGATGTCTGCAAACGCGACATGAAGTCCTGTGACATTGATCACAAGTCGTGGGAGTCAGTTGCCAGCGTTCGCCAGAGCTGGCGGGCAGCCATAAAGACGGGGCTAAAATGTGGCAAGTCGAAGAGACTTAGTAGTTGGCAGGAAAAAAGACAGAGGCGCAAGGGGAGAGCCAACTGTGCAACAGCCCCGACAAACAAATTTCTCTGCAGCACCTGTGGAAGAGCCTGTCACTCTAGAATTGGCCTTTATAGCCACTCCAGGCGCTGCTTCACAAACCACTGACCACCTCCAGGCGCGTATCCATTGTCTCTCGAGATAGGGAGCCAAAGAAGATTAATTAATAGTGAAGGGTCTGCATTTTTTTTCGGTGTTTATAGAAAAGAAATACATAATCAGAGAACAATAAACCCATTGTTACCTATTTTCAACAAACAATCTGAAAGGAGAATGTTTTGTGTGCTAATTCTTTTATTAATGGAATTTCTTATTTTCCTCCTGATCTCTCCCAGTCCTTTTTTAACTTTACGTTTTATGCTTGAAAGCTGATGGAGAGACAGATGCAGGAAAACCCACACCAACAATGGCAGGCTGACATGCAGTGGTCAGTGTACAGTAGCTCCATTTATAAAATTAGGATCACATTGTAATGTAAATATTATTGGGAGTATTTTAACCTGAGTGGGAAACCAAGGGATTGGGTGTCTCAGTCAGGTAGCCCAATATTCCTCCCTATTTACTTCAATGACAAGTAAAATCAGATGGGGTGTAAATATCGCACCCGACCTCATCAGTTTCCCGATGGGTGGATTAGGGTAAATTCACATTCCCACCACCACCCCCCCCCCCCCACCCCCACCCCATGACTCAAATTATTAGCTTTTTTAAGATGCGGAGAGTTTCCTGAAGCAGGCATACAGCAGTAAATAAATCTATACCTTCAGTATTTGGATCCCTTTCAAATACTTATGGTGAATTTCCTCCAATAAGAGTGAATGAATATTGGGTATACCCCAATTTAAGTTGCAGGGAGCTCATATGCCACTGGACTTCCAATAACATTGCATATATCACAGGTCTAGCTTCAGGACTGTTTTTGTGTTGTCAGTTTTTTTGAAGTTGTTGCTAAGTTTCCAGCTTGGCATGCCTGCAATCTGTTGCTTAAATTAAACATTGCTAATTACTGGTGTTAAGGCAACATCTTTAAAAATTCTCATCCTCAAACCGATGTCATTCCAGCCTAGTGATGGGTTCCCAGAGTTGTGACACATCATGGAAACATAGAAACATAGAAAAATAGCAGCAGGTGGAGGCTATTCGGCCCTTCGAGCCTGCACCACCATTCAATAAGATCATGGCTGATCATCCAAACTCAGTACCCTGTTCCTGCCTTCTCTCTGTATCCCTTGATCCCATTAGCCCCAAGAACTATATCTAACTCTTTCTTGAATATATTTAATGATTTGGCTTCAACTGCTTTCTGTGGTAGAGAATTCCACAGGTTCACCACTCTCTGGGTGAAGAAATCTCTTCTCATCTCAGTCCTAAATGGCTTACCCCTTATCCTTAGACTGTAACCCCTGGTCCTGGACTCCCCCGCCATCGGGAACACCCTTCCTGCATCTACTCTGTCCAGTCCTGTTAGAATTTTGTAGGTTTCTATGAGGTCCCCTCTCATTCTTTCAAACTCTAGCGAATACAAGCCAAAGCGACCCAATCTCTCTTCATACGTCAGTCCCGCCATCCCAGGAATCAATCTGGTGAATCTTCGCTGCACTCCCTCCATAGCAAGAACATCCCTCCTCAGATAAGAAGACCAAACCTGCACATAATACTCCAGACGTGGTCTCACCAAGGCCTTGTATAATTGAAGCAAGACATCCTTGCTCCTGTACTTGAATCCTCTCGCTATGAAGGCCAACATACCATTTGCCTTCTTAACTGCCTCTGCACCTGCATACTTACTTTCAGCGACTGGTGCACAAGGACACCTAGGTCTCGCTGCACCTCCCCCTTTCTCAATCTATCGCCGTTCAAATAATAATCTGCCTTTCTGTTTTTGCCACCAAAGTGGACAACCTCACATTTATCCACATTATACTACATCTGTCATGCATTTGTCCACTCACTCAACCTGTCCAAATCACACTGGAGCTTCTCTGCATCCTCCTCACAGCTCCCACTCCCACCCAGCTTTGTGTCATCTGCAAACTTGGATATATTACGTTTAATTCCCTCATCTATATCATTAATATATATTGTGAATAGCTGTGGTCCTAGCACTGATCCCTGTGGTATCCCACTAGTCACTGCCTGCCATTCAGAAAGAGACTTGCTTATTCCTACTCTTTGTTTCCTGTCTTCCAACTAATTCTCTATCTGTGTCAGTACCTTACCCCCAATCCCATGTGCTTTAATTTTGCATGCTAATCTCTTATGTGGAACCTTATCGAAAGCCTTCTGAATGTTCAAATACACCACATCCACTGGTTCTCCCTTATCTATTCTACTAGTTACATCCTCAAAAAATTCCAGTAGATTTGTCAAGCATGATTTCCCTTTCATAAATCCATGTTGACTTTGTTCAATCCTGTCATTGTTTTCCAAGTGCTCTGCTATTACATCTTTTATAATGGACTCTAGCATTTTCCCCACTACTGATGTCAGGCTAACTGGTCTATAATTCCCTGTTTTCTCCCTGCCTCCTTTTTTAAATAGTGGGGTTACATTAGCGACCCTCCATCAGTTGGAACTGTTCCAGAGTGTATAGAATTTTGAAAAATGACCAGCAATGCATCTACTATTTCTAGGGCCACTTCCTTAAGTACTCTGGGATGTAGATTATCAGGCCCTGGGGATTTATTGGCTTTCAATCCTGTCAATTTCCCCAACACCATTTCCCTACTAATACTGATTACATACAGTTCCTCCTTCTCACTAGACCCTATATTCCCCAACATTTCTGGGAGGTAATTTGTGTTCTCCTTTGTGAAGACAGAACCAAAGTATGTATTTAATTGGTCTGCCATTTCTTTGTTCCCCATTATAAATTCTCCCATTTCTGACTGCAAGGGAACCACATTTGTCTTCACTAATCTCTTCACATATCTATAGAAGCTTTTACAGTCAGTTTTATGGTCTCTGCAAGCTTACTCTCATACTCTATTTTCTCCTTCTTAATCAATCCCTTTGTCCTCCTTTGCTGAATTCAATGAGACAATCTGCCCCAATTTACATATATAAATGCAACAGAGTAGACTAAGTGTTCAAATGCTGACTGCGTAAAAACTCTGTATTACAAAATAATGAGTCTTATGTGTGGAAAACAATTAGTTGGGATTGAACAACACAGTCTTCAAGATAAGATGGACATTAACATTTAATTGAGCTGTTTCATTGCTCAGGAAATATTCTGCATAATTCTGAACTGCCCACTCAAAGGTTTTGTGCAATGTTGTGGGTAGAAATGTGGAACCCAGGGATGGGACAGTCTTAGATTTCTGCATGAAACCTGCATCGGGAGGCCCAACAGGATTTGAAAATTACATGTCAGCCATAGTTCAGTTGGTAGCACTCTTGTCTCTGAGTCAGAAGGCTGTGGGTTCAAATCCCATTCTGGGGGACTGTGAGCACAAAATCTTCAGTGCAGTTCTGAGACATTGCTGCATTGTTAGAGATGATGTGCTTCAGAGGAGGTATTAAACTGAGATCTCTCAGATAGACCTAAAAGAACCCATGGCACTATTTCGAAGAAGAGCAGGGGAGTTTCCCCTGGTGTTCTGGCCAATAGTTATCCCTCAACCAATGTCAGTAACATATGGTCATTATTACACTGTTGTTTGTGGGAACTTGCTGTGTGCAAATTGGCTGTTGAGTTTCCTACAATGCAACAGTGACCACATTTCAACAGTATTCCTGCTCTTCTGGCCCCACAAAAATTAAATATTTATTTGGCCACTTTCTATGTGGTGCCCTCCAGCTATCTCTTTAGGTGCGCGTTGGTTAGGCTGCTTAATGGTTGGTACAAATGAGCAAAGCATGTACAGCACATTCTCTGCTAGTTTGTCCTGAAAATTGCACTCTCGGTCCCACTATCACATATTTAAACATTTTCATGCTGGAGACAGGCCCACCTAAAAATTGTATCATATGGCTTTTGGGAATGAATGGAGTGGCCTATCCCTTCAGAATATTATGTTGCCATTTTAAATCATTATCAAAATAGTATATAGTTCAGGAACACAATGTACAGATCAGGTAACTCTGTTAGAAGTTGCACTTTTGTGCATTACTTAACTTACAGCGAGTCTGTTAAATAAGTCAATTTGCATTGAGTCAAGGTTCAGAGAATGAAATAAAACAGTAAGGATATCAGGAATCCAGTGTACAGACCAGGTACTTCAGTTTGAAATTGTGCTTTGGCATATTTATTTAATTGATAGATAGGGTGATAGATAGGGTGCTGGAGAAGTCAATTTGCATTGATTGAAAGTTGAGAGACAAAATAGCATGTCACAATTAAACTTTCATTCAAATTGCTATTTACAGCACATTAATTATTAGAAGAGGAAGACAAAACTTACATTCATATAGATCCCCAAAGCACTTCCTTTGAATTAAATTTGAATTGCAGTCACTGTTGTTACTGCAATAAATGTGGCAAACAGCAAATGAGATGAGTATCTAGCTAATTTGCTTTAGGATGTTGGATGAGGAACAAATGTTGATATGACACCAAGAGAACGCCATGGCCGGGATTTTATGTGATCCCCTTAGGTGGGGTCGGAGGCGGAGTGGGTGGTGGGAGGGGTGCACAGAGTATTGCGACGGGTGGTGGGGGGGGTGGAGCAACGGCTTTCCCCCACCTTCTCGGCCTGGCGCCGGGAGCCCTCACTTCCAACACAAAATCCAACCCCTTGCGTTTCCTCAAATGGGTTGTTTTTAAGTCCAGCTGAACAGCTCTGTTCAATGACCATCATGGCTGATCTGTGACCCAACTTCACATACCCACCTTTGTCACATATCCCTTCATACATTTGGTTAACAAAAATCTATCAATCTCAGATTTAAAATTAACAATTGATCTCATATCAATGGCCATTTGTGGAAGAGTTCCAAACTTCTATCACCCTTTGTGTGTAGAAGTGTTTCTTAATTTTACACCTGAAAGGTCTGGTTCTAACATTTAAACTATGCCCCATAAATCTAGGCTCAGAAATAATTTCTCTCTTTCTACCTTATCTGCTCCCTTAATATCGAAAACTTCGATCAAATCACCCCTTAACCTTTGAAATTCCAGGGAATAGAACCCTCGTTTGTGTAATCTGTGATTATATAGTTAGGACTCATGGAATATTACCATGGATTTAGAATTGGTTAATCGACAGAAAACAGAGAGTAGGAGTAAATGGGACATTTTCAGGTTGGCAGGCTGTAACTAGTGGGCTACTGCAAGGATCAGTACTTGGGCCTCATCTATTTATAATCTATATTAATGACTTAGATGAGGGGACTGATCTCCAAGATATCAAGTTTGGTGTTGATACAAGTTAGGTGGGAAAGTAAGTGGTGAGCAGGATGCAAAGAGGCTGCAGAGAGATATAGACAGATTGGGTGAGTGGGCAAGAACACGGCAGATGGAATACAATGTGACAAAGTGTGAAGTTATCTACTTTGGTAGGGAAAATAAAAAAGCAGAATACCTTTGAATGGTGAGAGACTGGGAACTGTTTGCATTGCACGAGGAACCTGGGTGTCCTTGTATATGAATCACAGAAAATTAACATATAGGTGTAGTGAGCAATTAGGAAGTCAAATGGTATGTTAGCTTTTTTTTACAAAAGGATTGGAACACAAGAATATAAAAGATACAGGGCATTGGTGAGGCCACACCTGGAGTACTGTGTGCATCTTTGGTCTCGTTACCTAAGGAAGGACATATTTACTCAGTGAGAGTGCAACAAAGGTTCATTAGACTGGTTTCTGGGATGACACAATTGTCCTATGAGGAGAGATTGAGTAGACTAGGCCTATATTCCCTAGAATTTAGAAGAACGAAAAGCGACTTAATTGAAACATATTAAATTCTTAAGGGACTTAACAGAGCAGATTGTTGAAAATGTTTCCCCTGGCTAAGGAACCTTGAGTATGGGACCTCAGACTCAGAATAAGGGGTCGGTCATTTAGGACTGAAATGAGGAGAAAGTTTTCACTCAAAAGGTTGTGAATCTTCAGAATTCTCTACCCCAGAGAGCTGTGCATGCTCAGTCATTGAGTAAACTCAAGACAGATGTCAACAAATTTTTAGATAGTGAGAGAATTCAGGGATATGGGGATAGCGCAGGAAGGCGGAGTTGAGGTAGATGATCAGCTGTGATCTTGTTGATTGGTGGAGCAGGCTTGAATGGCCAAATGGACAATCCAGGTCCTATTTCTTATGTGCTCATGTAATTTCTACTTGCAATTTAACCCTTGGAGTCCAGGCATCGTTCTAGTAAATCTATGCTGCACTCCCGCCAAGGCCAATATATACTTCCTAAGGCGTGGTACCCAGAACCATTCACTTTATTCCAGGTGTGATCTAACCAGGGCTTTGTGTAGCTGTAGCATAACTTCTATCCCCTGTATTCTAGTTCTCTAGATATAAAGGCCAGCATTCCATTAGTCTCTTCGATTATATTTTCTCGCTATTCATGACATTTTAATGATGTATGTACCTGCATCTCCAAGTCTCTTTGGACTTCCACTGTTTCTAGCTTTTTACCATTTAGAAAATACTCTTTCTATCCTTTCTATGTCCAAAGTGGTTGACCTCCCATTTGCCTATATTGAAATCCATTTACCACACCTTTTCCCATTCACTTTACTAATGTTTCATTGTAATTTTATGCTTTCATCTATACTGCTTACAATGCAGCCTGTCTTTGTGTCAATGGCTGACTTGGCTATGTGGCTTTCTGTCCCATCATCTAAGTCATTAATAAATATGGTGAATACTTGAGCACTGAACACAGATCTTTGCGGAACTTCACTAGTAACATCCTGCCAATTAGAATACCTGTCCATTAGCCCTACCCTCTGTCTCCTGCTGCTCAGCCAATTTCCAATCCAGGTCAATAATTATCTCTTGTAAGGGACATTATCCTGTGGCAGTCGATACATGTAACATCCATAGACATTCCCCTGTTCATTGCTTTAGTCACCTCTTCAAAAAATTCAATCAATTTTGTCAGGCATGACCTATTTTTAACAAATCCATGTTGGCTGTCTCTGATCAGCTGAAAATTTTCTAGGTATTCAGTCACTCTATCCTTAATTATCGACTCTAATACTTTCTAGATAACAGATTTCAGGCAACCTGGTCTACAATTCCTTTGTTTCCCTCTTTCACCTTTCTTAAAAAGCAGAGTGACATGCACAATTTTCCAAGCGAAAGGAATGTTTCCCAAATCCAGAGAATTTTGGAAGTTTAAGGTTAGGGCATCTACATATTCTCACTTACTTCTTTAAAAACCCTGCAATGGAAACCATGATCCTGGAAATTTATCACTCTTTTGTGCCATTATTTTCTTCATCACTGTTATTTTGCTTACATTTATTTTGGGGAATCCCTGTCCCGATTCAGTATTAGTTCCCTTCAGATTTTCGGCATGCTGACCCCTTCCTTTATTGTAAATAATGAAGCAAAGTCTTCATTCAACATGACCAACATTTCCTTATTTCCATTGACAGTATAACTGTAACTGGTTTTCAAGGAGCCCACATTGCTCCTGACCACCCATAGGCTTTGCATTGATTTTAATATCCCTTGCAAGTTTTTTTTCCATATCCCTTTTTTATAGCTCTCATTACCCGTTTTGTCACCCTTTGTTGTTGTTTGTATTTCTCCCATTCTGCAGGATTTATGATTTCTTTAGCATCTCTGTTTGCCTTTTCTTTTACAAAAAGGAATGTATGATGAGACCTAGACTAGACAAGTGAATGAGTCTGCACAATACAAGTTGCACAATACGCTGCTTTTTGGAAAGGTTACAACTGTTGAAGAATACCAGAGAGATTACCCTGTTGTCTCTATGCCAGGAATGAGAGTTCAAGATACACAGCCTTATGTTAATGGACATATTAAAGGAAATTATACTCTCATACAACACATACTATGATGTAAAGGCTGTGGGAGACTTCAAGTTACAGTTGCTGAGCTCATTCACAGCTTGGTCAATCCTATTCTTCCTAACTTTGTGTTCCACTAATGCTTTCATTGCTGAGATGTAGTATTAGCTCATATCTCTTCCGAAATTTATTATTAGTTCACACTAACCTATATTAGCTTTGCATTCCAAAGATTAACTGGCCCAGAAAAACGTTGGTGCCTGTGCTGATATTGCTTTTACTGCTATAATTCTAGTTAACATACTACTGAATTTGGAAAAAATTTAGTATAAATCATCACAGGAAGTGATGCAAGCTAATGTGTGATACTGTAGTTGGAACAGTGTTGGTCAGCTGGTAGTTAGTGTACTGAAGAGCTCTCCTGTAATTTTGTTATTCTGTAATAAAGAACCCTTCATTTAACTCACCATTCATTCTCATGTGTTGAGAACCCAATAACACATATATAGTGGCAATGGAACACAACAGGGTACATGTGATGCAGCGGTGCACAATGCGTTAGCAGTGTTCAACACAGCGACAGCAATCACAAGCGTGACATCTCCCGCGTAAAGCCATAAAAGCCTGGAACAACACGGAAGCTAGCTGGAAGAAACAGCTACAGCGTGTCATAAGATCGAATTCAAAAACCACCCTTGAGAATCAGTACTGCGAGAGAGAGTGAGTATTAAAAAGGGGAAGATTTGTCAAACGGTAGTCGGCCAGAAAGGCAGTATTCTGGCAGGATCAGGCTCAAAAGAGAGGAACAGAGAATCGATCCCCGGGGCTAGGAGACTGCACCGCCATTAAGCGTCATGGTTTTCCTGGTAAAAAGAGCTTTGTGGTGGAGTCTCCCCATGCAGATGCTGAAAGCCCATACTGCAGATACAGAGTTTAGGGCATGGCAGAGGTCCAGTGCTGCTGGCACAGCAGACCAGCATTTTTCACTTGAAGAAAAGCTATTAAAAATAAAATAATTTAAGAGGAAAGCTCTGGAATAAAAATTCTTGTGAGCAACAAGTTTGGATGCCATGACCACAAAATATCCAGCCATGAGTTGAAAGGTTCCTGATGTCTTTCACGAATTCCAACTATTTCAACAGGACATGGAGTTATGTTTTCTAGATCTTGCAGTCACAGAATTCACAAGCAAGCAAGAAAGGTAAAGATTACAATTGGCAATGAATGTCTCCATCGCATCAACACTTCTGGAAGACCAGTTAAGAGTCAAGGTCAACTTCAGTAATATAAAAGCAAAATACGGTGGATGTTGGAAATCTGAAATAAAAACAGAAAGTGCTGGAAATACTCAACTCTTCTGGCAGCATCTGTGGAGAGTGAAACAGTGTTAAGGGCTGGAATTTTACGCTGGGCGGAAGGGAACCAGATTCCGACATAAATGTCGGTGCTGAACCCGCTTCCGCCCAGCCTGGGGATCCGTCCCGTATTTTACGGATCCCCAGGCTTTAACTGGCCCGAGGCGGGACTTCCATCCACTTGAGGGAGGAGGTCCCGCCTCAGTGAGCTGCCGGCCAATCAGTGGGCTGGCAGCTCTTAGTCTCAGCAGCGCCACCAGGAACGGTGGCCAATGCTGGGACTGCAGCCCAAAAGGAGGAGACCAAGGAGCTGGGACTGAAGGTAAGTTTGGGTTGCCTCACCAGGGGAATCGGTCATGCCCTGGTGAGGCTAGGGTGGTCGTTTGGGGGATGTGGGGGGGCGGTCTTGGATCCCGGGGTTGGGTTGGGTGGCAGCTATAGCTGGGCGGCCTTTCACGTCCCCGGCACACCCGCTTGCCACGGGTAAAATACCTCTGGAGGCCGGCGATGACCCTTAAGTGGCCGTTAAGTGGTCACTTAAGGGTCTTGATTGACCTCGGGTAGGCGGGCCGCTTCTCAGCTCCCGACCCCCGCCGGACCTCCGTAAACTTGGTCAGAGCGGAATCGGGGTGGTTAGGCCTCCCGGAGCCTGACGCTCAATTTTATGCCGCCCCCACGCCACCATCCGACCCGCTGGGACGGCGTAAAATTCCGGCCAATGTTTCAGGTCAGTGACTTTTCATCAGAACCTGATCAGAAGGTCAACTTCAGGATCCATCAACTCGAACGGATGGCCTATAGACAACAGCCCAAAAGAAAATATTGACCAGTTTGTCAGTAAATGTCAAGGAAAAAGCAAAGATTGTGATTTCTCAGATGCAGAACTCTCCGAGAGAATAATGGAGCTGGTAATCATATCAACTCAAAAAGAGGCATTCCAAAAGGATCTGCTTGATAAGGAGAAAGGATACAACACCAACAATCTGCTCACTTATGGCAGGAAATATGATGCCAGAGTGGCGAGCAGGCAATATATACAGCAACAACCATCAGTGAGGTAGCCAAGACACCTCAACAGGGCAAGGCATGCGGTAAGTGCGCTCTAATGCATCAGCCATGTAACTGTCCTTCATTCAGAGATACCTGCAAGGTGTGTGGTTCAATGGGGCACTGGGCAAGACTGTGTAGAAAATTTGGCATTGAAGAAACAGTCAGAAGCCACAGTGAGCCACAGCTCAACAAAAAAACGAAGTCGTCTAGTGGCAAGAATAAAAAAAGAGTTCACCAACTACCAAGTCAAGCACAGGCATGTCTATGAGGTAGGCAAAGACCTGGACAGCAAAAACAGCACTGAAGGTGAAGAAGCTTTCCATACAGTAACAGTTGCACAGCACATCGATGCAAATCATACGACTGGAACACATCACTACAGTAAAAATCAAATGTCTGAACAAAAGAGGCAAGTACAAACTATGACTGAAGATTGGTACTGAAGCAAGCACCAACATTTTACCACTTTAGATAATCACAGACAGGTACCTAGCGAAGTGGGAGCCGATGTTACAGCCAACAAGAACTAGACTCATCACATATAATGGTTCTACAATCTATTATATGGGAGCATTGATGTTAAAGCGCAGATATGGAAGTTCGTCATGTTCACCATAAGTCTTCTATCTTGTTGACTCAATGGTCCAGCGGTGACAAGACTACCAGCATACAGAAAACTCCAAATTGTGATGATTCACAGGATCAGTAAAGCATCAATGCCAGACAGTCAAGGCAAGTGCGACCCTTTTGTGTTTATTCAAGACCTGTAACAGAAATACCAGATAGATTTGACAGTGCGGGCAGTTTTACAGGAGATACTGTTCCTCACTTGAAAGGTGACACACAGTTCCTTTCATAGATCCACCACAGAAGTGCATTTTCCACATAAAAGACAAGCTAAAGGTTGAGCTTGACATGATGGAATGGAAAAGCCATTATTTGCCATGTTCAGCAACACACTGACTGGTAGCTCTATAACCACTGTAATTAAGAATGTTGGTACCATTAGAGTATGCCTGGATTCCAGAAGATTGATTCAAGCACTCAAAAGATGTCCTCAGAAGATTCCTACTTTAGAGGAGTTCAATCCAAAGTTTGCTAGAGCCAGGCTCTTCTCAAAATTGGATGTGAAACATGGATACTAGTCAATCCACCTTTCCGAAGATACACAGGAACTAACAACATTCAGAACGCCATTTGTGAGGTCTTTCTTTCTATAGTTACCATCCGGTCTGACAGTGAATCAAGACCTGTTCCAACAGCATATGGATCATATTAATGAGCGTGTTCCTGGCTGTGTTTGCATTGTGGATGACATAGCGATCATGGGAAGCACCAAGGAAGAGCATGGAAAGAATCTTCACATTCTAACGAAGATGGCTAGAAGAGACGGTCTCGTGTTTAATAGTAAAAAATGTCCTATCAATGTGAGCCACATCAATTTTTTTTTGGCTCAATCTATTCTGACATTAGAATACAACCAGATCCCAGTAAAGTTGAGGATGTACACTCACTGCCTACTCCTCAAGATAAAGAAGTGTTTGGGCCTGTTTAACTTTCTAGCACTATATATCTCGAATTTCTCTGAGAAAGCATCATCACTGCATGAACTTCTCGGAAAGATACACCATTCTTGTGGCACGAGGATCATCAGCACGTATTCAATTCATTAAAACAATCACTTCCTGCTGAAGCATGTTTATGATATTACGAGCAAATGAAAGTAACTAATCTCAAAGTAGATGCTTCACAAAAGGGTCTCAGAAGCATGTTTGTTACAGGAAGGTAGACCAATTGCATTTGGTTCTAAAAGTTTGTCAGCCACTCAGGCAAACTCTTTGAACATAGAATGAGAAACATAGGCATTAATGTTCAGTATCACCAAATTCCATACGTACTTATTTGGCAAATGCTTTGTTGTCGAGACTGATCACAAGCTGTTGGGAATGATTTGGCAAAAACCATTCACCAGCGTGCCATCTTGACTCCAAAGACTACTAATTAAAGTACAGGAGTATGATTGTGAGTCCCGATATAAAGCTGGAAACCTCATGGTTACGTCTGACACATTCAGAAGGCTACCCAATCCCCAAGAAGACTGAAGATATACCATTAGATGTCCAAGTGGACGAAGTTGATGTGGAACTGGAAGAAGTGATTTGATAGAGGTATTCAAAATCATGAGGGGTCTGGATAGAGTAGATAGAGAGAAACTGTTCCCACTTATGAAAGGATCGAGAACGAGAGGGCACAGATTTAAAGTATTTGGTAAGAGAAGCAAAAGTGACATGAGAAAAACGTTTTCACGCAGTGAGTAGTTAAGGTCTAGAATGCGCTGCCTGAGAACATGGTGGAGGCAGGTCAAATTAAAGCATTCAAAAGGGAATTAGACATTTATGTGAAAAGGAAGAATGTGCAGGGTTATGGGGAGAAGGCAGAGGAATGGAACTGAGAGAGTTGTTCTTTCAGAGAGCCGGTGCGGACACGATGGGCTGAATGGCCTCCTTCTGTGCTGTAACGATTCTGTGATATGTACAACATATACCTAATGCAATTTGGACTGGAAAAATTAGAAGAGCTCCAAGGATACTTTTAGCGATCCTGTCCTCAGGCCAGTCCAGGCTACCAGAGCAGACTGATCACGTTCTGAGAAAAATCAAAGTGTGACATCACAGGAAAACAAGTAGTTGAGTGGTTGGTGAGTTTTTTCTTGTTTATTTTTCAAAACTCACATAATTTTAGTAATTGCAATGTTTTATTTACTAATAGTATGAAAGCTTAATAGATTGGCTTGTGATTATGTCCTATTAAATAAATAAATAGTTTTATAAAGTGCAATCAGGATGATAGGGCAGATGATGTTTTGCAGCTGTAGTATGTGGGAGCTGTTGGACACCAGTGTGATCCATGGCAAACACATCTGCAGTAAGTGTCTGTGGCTGGAGGAGCTTTGGCTCAGAGTCAGTGAGCTGGAGGCTGAGCTACAAGAATTGCGATGCATCAGAGAAGGGGAATGTTACCTGGACAGAGAGTGCTGGAAATACTCAGCAGGTCTGGCAGAACTTCTGTAGAGAGAAACAGAGTTAACATTTCAGGTCAGTGACCTCAAAGGGATGAGGGGGTTGTCCGATGATGAGAGGCTAAGTAAATTGGGCTTGTATTCTCTGGAACTTAGAAGAATGAGAGGTGATTTCATTGAAACATATAAAGATTCTAAAGGGGCTGGATAGGGTAGACAGTGAGAGATTATTTCCGTTGGTCGGGGAATCTAAAACACTGGGGCACCATATCAGAATAAGTGGTGAATCATTTAGCACTGAGCTGAGGAGAAATTACTTCACTCAAAGGGTTGTGAATCTTTGGAATTCTCTAGCCCAGAGGGTTGTGAATGCTCCATCGTTGGGTTTTGACAGGGTGGATGTGGAAAGGATGTTTCCTCTTGTGGGAGAACCTAGAACTAGGGGTCACTGTTTAAAAATAAGAGGTAGAGATGAGGAGAAATGTTTTCTCTCAGAGGGTCGTGAGTATTTGGAACTCTCTTCCTCAAATGGCGGTGGAAGCAGAGTCCTTGAATATTTTTAAGGCAGAGGTAGATAGATTCTTGATAAGCAAGGGGGTGAAAAATTATCGGGGGTAGGCAGGAATGTGGAGTTGAGGTTACAGTCAGATCAGCCATGATCCTTTTGAATGGCAGAGCAGGCTCCACGGGCCATATGGTCTACTCCTGCTCCTATTTCTTGTGCTCGTATTCTTATGATGTCATCCTCAACATTCTCAGCAATGCTGGATGCACAGGCTTGTTTGGAACCACCAAAAGTAAGCCATGAATTGCGACCCCCATGCCCAAGAAACAGGACACATTAATTTTTAGCCTGTTTCTTTAATGCCATGTTGAAGAGGTGTTGCATTGTCAGAGGTGCTGTGTGCCTAATCATGTGGGTGCATAAAGTCCCGTGGCACTATTCAAAGAAGGGCAAGGGAATTGTCCTGGCCAATATTTATCGCTGAATCAACATCAATAAAATGGATTATCTGGTCAGTTGTTTGTGAAATACTCCTGTATGCAAATTGGCCGTCTACCTACAACACAACAAATTGGTTGTGAGATGCTTTGGAGTGTCCTGCGGCTGTGAAAGGTGCTCTATAGTTGCATGTTCTTTTGATACAATTCGAAAACTATAGAAATATATTTTGTTGCTGAGGTTAAAGCAAAAACATGGTTAAAACATGCTGTACTCTACAGATCGACCTGCTTAATTCTATCTTTCTTTTCTTGCTCCTTTAGCTTTTCTTGTACCTGATTTAACTCCAAGTCACCCTATTTCCATCTCTGTCATTCCTCCATTCTGATGAAAGGTCATTGACTTGAAACGTTAACTCTGTTTCTATTTCCCCAGATACTGCCTGACTTGCTGAGTCTTTCCAAATTTTCTGTTTCTATTTCAGATTTCCAACAGCCACTGTACTTTGCTTCAGTCATTTGGTGCTAAATCATTATAACCTGTTGGTTAAGGAGATGCACTTTTTGTCCCATTATTTATCAAAGTCCCAGATGCCCTTTGCCCTCGCCATGCAATTATCAGTTCACACTTCCAGCAAGTTACAATTATATTCCTCTGAAAAGTGCAGAATAAAGTCTAACAAATGGCATATGCCTTGAGATATCCCGCTCCACCAAGATCTGACTCAAAGTTTATTGATCTTATATTCTTATCCTCTATTTCTTCAGAAACATAATAAATTAAATAACTTGCATCTACATTAGTCATTCCTGTCAGCATTTTAAAAATCTGGACCATGCCAAGGCCAACCAATTCAGTTCTTTGACTGAGTCTTCCTTGTTGTTGCATTCAAAATCCTATCCAGTGCATCATTGCCCTATTGCTGACAGTATGAACAAAATTCGGTTGTGAGAGATTAAGTGCTCAGTCGCTACATTTATTGAACTGTGGCTCTATTATCTCAACAGCTGAATAGTAAACTCCTGCAACCTTATTGTGATAAGGGAGCTAGGCTTGTTTACATTATGGAGTGCAACCGATGGCAATCTTTGTTTTAAAAATGTGGACTAGTCTGGTGCCTTTCTGAAGAGGCCACAGAGTAAAATTTAATGGGTAATTTTAAACCAAATGATGGGTGGGGGAGGGGGGGTGTTGGTTACAACTTGAGAATTTGAAACCCAATCCCAACCCGCTTTCAACATTCCCAATTCCAGTTTTAACGCAAGCGGGTTGCGGGGAAGGAGACTAACTTGCACTCAAGGGGTGCGTCTGCTATTTAACTATGTTAGTAGAAATGTCGAAACATTGAACATTTATGGAGGAGAGGGAGGCCATTCAGCCCATTAGGTCTGTGCTAGCCAAAAAATAACTATCCTGCTTAATCCCACTTTGCAGCTCATGGTCTTTAGCCCTGTCGGTTATGGTACTTCAAGTGCTTATCCGAGTATTTTTTTAAATGCCACGAGGGTTTCTGCCTCTACCACCCTTTCAGACAGTGGGCTGGATTTTAAGAGACTGCTGCCGATCTCATTGGCGAGCTCACAAAATGGTGGCCTGCCCGCACGGGCCACACGCCAAACAGCCACCGTGATCTCCTGCGTGGCAGCTCATTTAAATAGCCGGGGCAGCACGCCCACCCCAATCATGTGGAGGGGGCGGGCTGTCCGTCCCCAGCAATGGCGTCAGCTGCATGTGTGCAGGCGCTGGCGCCATTTTAAAAGGGCAACAAGCCCTGCCAACTTATTTAAATTTTTAAAGAAGTTTGTCCCCAAAAATGTATAATAAATTTCTAACGCCTCTTTCGCACTTCCCAATAACATTTCCAATCATTATTTGCCCTTTCTCCCAAAACACTTATCTTTTAAATGTGACCTTTACCCCGCCCCCAAGACTGCACAAAGTTTAGAGTTCACCCCTTCTCACCATTCCCTACACCCATTATGTTTATTTGATCCTGTCTCCCACCCCTCCCAACAGAGAGTATTAACTCTTCCCCCCTCATTATCAGTGTCACGCCGCCTTTCCCCTGGACGGGGAATTGAAGGAGCGGGAGTGCCAGCTGTCACGCCAAAGAGCTCTCAAGATTGCAGGCAAGTCTATTTAAATGTATTCATTATATTAACTTATATATTTAAATTAATGTCGCACCGCCCAGCGGTGGGGGGGGGGGGGGCGGTGCCGCCATGGAGCCTCATCGTCGCCAGGAGGGTTGGTCTGAGCCCTCCCGGTGTCGAGGTCCGTAGTGGGCCTCATCTGGACCCATCTTCAGAACCCCCCTGCCATGGATCATGACATCGGTAAAATCCAGCCCTGTGAATTCCAGATCCACACCATCCTCTGGGTGAAACAATTTCTTCTTGATCCTCTCTCATCCTTCTGTCAATTACTTTAAATCTATGCCCCCTGGTATTGATTTCACTGCTGATGAGACTGTAGACTTGATTATGTGTAGGAGATGGAACTCCTGGTGCCTGGCCAAAAAGGCAGGGGAACCTTGCCTCTGCCTTTTCGCGCCACCCTCCGGAACGATCCTCTGTTTTTTAAAAATCTGAGTTTCAGCAGCCGGGATCCCTGTCCCTTTAAAGACAAGGATCCCGCCTCCATGAGCTGCCAGCCAATAGAGATCTCAGCAGTATCAGCAGCGCCACCAATTCGGCAGAGGCCTGAAACCCAGGTTCGGCAGTGGAACCCCAGTCCCGAGATTACCGGGGCCAGTCCGGAAGTACCTGATGGGCGTGAGGGGGAGACGAGGGAGTGGTCGTGCAGTCCAAGGGGAGGGTCTCTCGGGTGAAGTGGTTTCTGGCGGGGGTCCTTCGTGGGCCAGAGATTGTCCATGGAGGGGGGGACCCCCCACAAGGCTGCAGGGAGAATACCTCGTGTTACAAGGCATCCTCCCCACATAGCAGAGGCCCCCCCACTGCTGGTAAGAGCACAGCGCCGACAGGAAGAGGCCCAATTGGCTGTTAATAGGCCACTTAAGGGCGTCATAGAGTCATAGAGAGGTACAACACTGAAACAGGCCCTTCAGCCCAACGAGTCTGTACCGACCATCTACCACCCATTTATACTAATCCTACATTAATCCCATATTCCCTACCATATCCCCACCTTCCCTCAACTCTCCTACCACCTACCGACACTAAGGACAATTTACAATGGCCAATTTACCTACCAACCTCTAAGTCTTTGGCCTCATTTGTCTTCTGGGCGGGAAGGCCATTGTTGGCCTATCCTGCCCCCTGGGAAGATAGCTTGCAGACAGGGAGGCGATGGACCCTTCGTCCCCCATCTTTTTTTTTCCAAAAATATACTTTATTCATAAAAATCTGTAAAAAATACATTACAAAACAGTTCAAAATAGCACCAAGTTGACATTCCAAAAAGTGCAAAGGAAATCAGTTTTCTTCGATACAGGAGTGAGTTGCCTCACAACCCTTCCATTCCATTTTACATGCCATGTACACTTTACAGCAAACCTATATTTGTTGTATACAGCCCAAGGGGTTTCCCATGGGTCCAGCCCCTCAGTTCACTATGGTAAGAGGATCTTACACGGTGGTCTTTCCCCATTGAGCCTTTGCAGCAGCTGCCCCAAGCTTTAGTGCATCCCTCAGCACGTAGTCCCGGACCTTGGAATGTGCCAGTCTGCAACACTCGGTCGTGGACAACTCTTTTCGCTGGAAGACCAGCAAGTTTCAGGCAGACCAAAGAGCATCTTTCACCGAATTGATGGTCCTCCAGCAGCAGTTGATGTTTATCTTTGTGTGCGCCCCTGGGAACAGCCCGTAGAGCACAGACTCCTGTGTTACAGAGCTGCTTGGGATGAACCTCGACAAAAACCACTGCATATCTTTCCACACTTTCTTTGCAAAGACACTTTCCAGAAGGAGGTGGGCAACTGTCTCTTCCCCACCGCAGCCACCTCGAGGGCAGCGTGTGGAGGGGGTGAGACTCCAGGCGTGCAGGAAGGATCCTACGGGGAGGACCCTTCTCTCCACCAGCCAAGCTACGTCTTGGTGCTTATTTGAAAGTTCTGGTGATGAGGCATTCTGCCAAATGACTTTGGCAGTCTGCTCGGGGAACCATCTGACCAGATCCACCATCTCCTTTTCCCGTAGGGCCTTGAGGACATTCCGTGCAGACCGCTGCCTGATGGATTGGTGGTCAAAGGTGTTTTCCCGCAGAAACTTTCCTACGAAGGATAGGTGGTACAGCATGGTCCAATTGGATGGAGCGTTCTGCGGCAATGTGACCAGACCTATCCTTCGCAACAGTGGGGTCAGATAAAACCCCAGCACATAGTGACACTTGGAGTTTGCATCCTGGGGCTCTACACACAGCTTGATGCAGCCATACACGAAAGAGGTCATCAGGATGAGAACGACGTTGGGTACATTTTTCCCGCCCTTATTCAGAGGTTTGAATATCGTGTCCCTCTGGACCCGGTCCATTTTAGATCTCCAAATAAAGCGGAAAATGGCTCGGGTGACTGCCACAGCACAGGAGTGGGGTATGGGCCAGACTTGCATCACATACAGCAACAACGTGAGCGCCTCGCCCCTGATGACCAAGTTCTTACCCACAATGGAGAGAAATCGGTGCTCCACATGCTCAGTTTATGGTGTACCCTGGCTACTCGCTCCTTCCAGGTTTTTGCGCATGCCCCAGCCCTTCCAAACCATATCCCCAGCACCTTCCGGTAGTTTGACCTGACAGTGAAGGGGACAAAGGATTGGTCGGCCCAGTTCCCAAAGAACATGGCCTCACTCTTGCCGTGGTTGACTTTGGCTCCCGAGGCCAGTTTGCACTGGTCGCAGATGCTCATCAGTCTGCAAACAGACAGCGGATCCGAGCAGAAGACAGCAGCGTCATCCACGTATAGGGAGGTTTTAAGCTGGGTGCCTCCACTGCCTGGGATTGTCACTCCTCTGATGCCCGCATCCTTCCTAATGGACTCAGCAAAAGGTTTGATACAGCAAACAAACAAGATAGGGGAGAGAAGACAGTCCTGTCTGACTCCAGATTGGATCGGGAAACTTTCTGATTGCCACCCATTGATTGAGACTGCGCTACTGATGTTTGTGTAGAGCAGTTTGATCCAATTGCAGATTCCCTCCCAAACCCCATTTTGGAGAGCATGTCCATCATGTAGGTGCGCGATATCCTGTCAAAAGCCTTTCTGATTTCTGCCCTCTCCCCTTTCCGCTTGTAGATGAGGGCGATGATGCCTTCGGTCCTCCATCACCAAGTGCAATGCCTTGTTAAAAAAAATTCTGCTTTTCTATTCTTCCTACCAAAGTGAATAACCTCACACTTCCCCACATTATACTCCATCTGCCCCTTGTTAATCATTCATTTAACTTAACTTGTCTGTATCTCTTTGCAGCCTCTTTGTGTCCTCCTCACAGTTTACATTCCCATCTAGCTTTTTATTAGCAGCAAACTGAGATACAATACTTTCAGTCTCTTCGTCTAAGCCACTAATTTTTTTTATTTGTTTCATGGGATGTGGGCACGCTGGCTAGGCCAGCATTTATTGCCCATCCCGAATTGCCCATGAGAAGGTGGTGGTGAGCTGCCTTCTTGAACCGTTGCAGTCTATGTGGGGTAGTTACACCCACAGTGCTAGGAAGGGAGTTCCAGGATGTTGACCCAGTGATGGTGTAGGAACGGCAGTATAATGCCAAGTCAGGATGGTGTGTGGTTTGGAGGGGAACTTGCAGGTGGTAGTGTTTCCACGCATCTGATGCCCTTGTCCTTCGAGGTGATAGAGGTCGCAGGTTTGGGAGGTGCTGCTTGAGTCGCCTTGGTGTGTTGCTGAAGTGCAACTGGTAGTTGGTACATACTGCTGCCACTGTGCTTTGAAGGTGGAGGGAGTAAATCTTTGTTGATGGGGTGCCAATCAAGTGGGCTGTTTTGTCCTGGTTGGTGTGGGGCTTCTTGCGTGTTGTTGGAGCTGCACACATCTGGGCAAGTGGAGAGTATTCCATCACACTCCTGGCTTGTGCCTTGTGTAGATGGTGGACAGGCTTTGGGGAGTCAGGAGGTGAGTTACTCGCCACAGGATTCCTAGCCTCTGACCTGTTTTTGTAGCCCTGGTATTTATATGGCTACTCCAGTTCAGTTTCTGTTCAATGGTAACTGCCAGGATGTTGATTGTGAGGGATTCAGGGATCATAATGCTATTGAATGTCAAGGCGAGATGGTTAGATTCTTTCTTGCTGGAGATGGTCATTGCCCGGGACTTATGTGATGCAAATGTTACTTGCCACTTATCAGCCAAAGCCTAGATATTGTTCAGGTCTTGCTGCATTTCTACACGGACTGCTTTAGTATCTGAGGGGTCGCGAATGGTGCTGAACATTGTGCAATCATCAGTGAACATCCCCACTTCTGACCTAATGATTGAAGGAAGGTCATTAATGAAGCAGCTGAAGATGGTTGGGCGTCAGACACTACACTGAGGAATTCCTGCAGTGATGTCCTGATTAACCTCCAACAACTATAACCATCTTCATTTGTGCTAGGTACGATTCCAACCAGTGGGAGGGTTTTCCCCCTGAATCCCATTGACTCCAGTTTTGCCAGGGCTCTTTGATGCCATACTCGGTCAAATGCTGCCTTGCTGTCAAGGGCAGTCACTCTCACCTCACCACTTGAGTTCAGCTCTTTTGTCCATGTTTGACCCAAGGCTATAATGAGGTCAGGAGCTGAATGGCCCTGGCCGAACCCAAACTGAGCGTCACTAAGCAGGTTATTGCTAAGCAAGTGCCGCTTGTTAGCACTGTCAATGACACCTTCCATCACTTCACTGATGATTGAGAGTAGACTGATGGGGCGGTAATTGGCTGGGTTGGATTTGTCCTGCTTTTTGTGTACAAGACATACCTGGGCAATTTTCCACATTGTTGTAGCTGTGCTGGAACAGCTTGGCTAGAGGCATGGCAAGTTCTGGAGCACAGGTCTTCAATACTATTGCCGGAATGTTATCAGGGCCCATAGCCTTTGCAGTATCCAGTGCCTTCAGTCGTTTCTTGATATCACACGGAGTGAATCAAACTGACTTAAGACTGGCATCTGTGATGCTGAGGACTTCAGGAGGAGGCCAAGATGGATAGAACCATAGAAAAATTATGGCACAGAAGGAGGCAGTTCAGCCCGTCGTGTCCGTGCCAGCCGAAAAAATCATCCACTCAGCACTTCTGGCTGAAGATTGTTGCAAACACTTCAGCCTTATCTTTTGCACTGATGTGCTGGGCTCCCCCATCTTTGAGGATCGAGATATTTGTGGAGCCATCTCCTCCACATAGTTGTTTAATTGTCCACCACCATTCATGAATGGATGTGGCAGGATTGCAGAGCTTAGATCTGATCCGTTGGTTGTGAGATTGCTTAGCTCTGTCTATCGCCTGCTGCTTATGCTATTTGACATGCAAGTAGTCCTGACTTGTAGCTTCACCAAGTTGGCACCTCATTTTGAGGTATGCCTGGTGCTGCTCCTGGAATGCCCTCCTGCACTCTTCATTAAACCAGTGATGATCCGTCGACTTGATGGTAATGGTAGAGTGAGGGATATGCTGGGCCATGAGGTTACAGATTGTGTTTGAGTACAATTCTGCTACTGCTGATGGTCCTCAGTGCCTCATGGATGCCCAGTTCTGCATTGCTGGATCTGATGAAAATCTATCCCATTTAGCACGGTGGTAATGCCACACAACACAATAGAGGGTATTCTCAATGTGAAGATGGGACTTTGTCTCCACAAGGACTGTGTGGTGGTCACTCCTACCAATACAGTCATGGACAGATGCATCTGCAACAGGCAGATTGGTGAGGATGAGGTCAAGTATTGTTTTCCCTCTTGTTGGTTCCCTCACCACCTGAAGCAGACCCAGTCTAACAGCTATGTCCTTTAGGACGTGACCAGTTTGGTCAGTATTGGTACTACCGAGCCACTCTTGGTGATGGACATTGAAGTCCCCCACCCAGAGTAAATTCTGCGTTCTTCCCACCGTCAGTGCTTCTTCCATGTGGTGTTCAACATGTACTGGTTCATCAGCTAAGGAGGGGCAGTAGGTGGTAATCAGCAGGAGATTTCCTTGCCCATGTTTGACCTGATGCCATGAAACTTTATGGGCACCAGAGTCGATGTTGAGGACTCCCAGGGCGACTCCCTCCTGACTGCATAACCACCTCTGGATGGTGATGGCTGTGTCTGGGATGTTGTATGTAAGGTATAATTCCATGAGTATGACTATGTCAGGCTGTTGCTTGACTAGTCTGTGGGACAGCTCTCCCAACTTTGGCACAAGCCACCGGTTGTTAGTAAGGATGACTTTGTAGGGTCGACAGGGCTGGGTTTGCCATTGTCATTTCCAGTGCCTAGGTCGATCCATCCGGTTTCATGCCTTATTGACTTTTTAGCGGTCAGGCACAACTGAGTGGCATGCTAGACCATTTCAGAAGGCATTTTAAGAGTCACCCACTTGAGTCACATGTAGGCCAGACCAGGTTAGGACAGCAGATAGCTTTTTAATTCCAGATTTTTTTTATTAATTGAATTTAAATTCCACCTTCTGCCATGGAGGGAGTCATACCCATGTTCCCAGGGGAATACCCTCGATCTCTGGGTTACTAGTCCAGTGACAATACCACTACACCACCGTCTCCCCTAGAATGTAAATAGTTGAGGCCCCAACACTGATCCATGCGGCACTCTACTAGTTATGTCTGCCAACATGAGAATGCTTTGTTTATCCCTACCCTCTCCTTTAATCTGTTAAACAATCCTCTGTCCATGCTAATGTATTACCCCAATTCCATGAGCTCTTGCCTTGCGTATTAACCTTTTGTGTGGCAATATGTTTCTGTTATTCGTTCTTCTATTAATATTGCAACCATGAGCCATTAGTAAGGTTAAAATGCGTCCACCAGTAAATAGTTCCTCATCTACCCCTTAGTGAAACACAAACAATTATCCCAACTATACTGAAAAGCCCTGGCTTAGGATTCTGGCTCTCATTTGCAAACAACCTCAGCTCCTAATATCAACAATTACCTTCCAAATTCAAAAATGCTGTCACTGTTGCTGCTTCTCATTTCAGTTATATCAAACTATTCTTTTTCTGATAGCAGCAACAGATTGGAAGATTTTAGTGCAGCCCATAATAATATATATCGTGACTCCATACTTAATCACTGCAGAACTGGGAAGCAATTCTGTATTCTCCGACTTTGATGTGAACTTGTTAGGAACTATTTTCGCTGCAGAACTAAAAGATCACAGACAACAACAAATAATGACCTATCTCTAGAGAATCTTCAATTACTTCCTAAAGCCAGCCAAGTAAAACATAAAATGAAACTGTGTCAATCAACGATATAGAAACCATTTCTCACCCATAATGAAACCAAAAATGAGAGTTACTTTAATACATGATTTCATGCATAAAAGAGAGGACAAAGGTTCTCCAGAGCATTTTTTCCCTGACTTCAGGGTGGCACAGTGGTGCTGTGGTTAGCACCGCAGCCTCACAGCTCCAGCGACCCGTGTTCGATTCTGGGTACTGTCTGTGTGGAGTTTGCAAGTTCTCCCTGTGACCGTGTGGGTTTTCACTGGGTGCTCTGGTTTCCTCCCACAGCCAAAGACTTGCAGGTTGATAGGTAAATTGGCCATTATAAATTGCCCCTAGTGTAGGTTGGGGATGTGGTAGGAATATGGGATTAATGTAGGATTAGTATAAATGGGTGGTTGATGGTCGGCACAGACTCGGTGGGCCAAAGGGCCTGTTTCAGTGCTGTATCTCTGAATAAATAAAATTCTAAAAGTTTTTCCCCCATTTTTATATGAAGCCTGATAGGACCACTAGGGAGGACATACCTCTGGCTTCAGACGAATTGTACCTATGGACAATGAAAGAAACTAAGGAAGAAATAGCAGAGGCACTAGCGTGGAAGTTAGGAACATAGGAACAGGAACAGGCCATTTAGCCCCTTGGGCCTGCCTGCCATTCAATCAAATTATCTCTGATCTATCATTTAACTCCATATCCCACTTTTGCCTCACATTCCTTAATACCTCTGGTTAGCAAAAATCTATCCACCTCAGATTTAAAGTTAACAATTGGTCTAGCATCAACCTTAATTTGTGGAAGAGAGTTTCAAAATTCTACCAGCTTTTGCATAAAGAAGTGTTTGTGAATTTCACTCCTGAAAGGTCTGGCTATAATTTTTAGACTATACCCCAATCCTGGGATGGGATTTTCAGATCGGGGGTTGGGGAGCGAACGCAAACTGGGACGATTTCGGGTCGTGGAACATCCCCTGGGGAAACAGAAATGATGCACAATATTCTTGAGGATAACCACTTATTGATGCAGAGATGGATTTGCTGTCCAATAAGCAGCTACGGGAGCGGGAATGGTGGCTGTATTTCTGAAGTGTGGGCCTAATTTAAACAGACCACGGCTGCCGTTTCTGCCGCTGCTATTTAAATCATTCTTGCCGGCTACCGTCCAAATAAACAATCCACTTCATGTACTCACACTCTCCCATGCACCAATTTCAGCAGATGGTCATCAAACCTGACAGTGTCATGCTGCCAACATTACCTCTGATAATGTATCGCGTTATCCTCTCTTTGATGGATTGCGACGGGAGAGATCACTGTTCGCGATGTCTCACTGGAGATCACTGCCCCCATTGAACACCGTTGTTGAGCGTCTCTGCAGTACTGCTACTTCAACGTGTTCTGCTGTGGTCTTCAAATACACCTCACTGCCACCATATTAAGTTATTGCTTTCTTCAGCAATAGGGTACCAAACATTCTTGAGCTGAGCGGTAAATACTAAGTTCTTTATTGTGAAGTTTACAAGAGAACTCTATCATACACGTGTGACTAGGTGACGAACATGACTCCAACTGCTCTATCACATGTTGTTGACATCACTTCCCATGATGTACTGTTAAAGTGATATCACAACATTTAGGACTGAGATGAGGAGATTTTTTCACTCAAAGGATTATGGATCTTTGAAGATTTTCCCCCCAGGAGTCTATGGATACTCAGTTGTTGACTATATTCAAGACAGATATTGATAGATTTTTCAGTACTAAGGGAATTAAGTGATATAGGGATAATGCAGGAAGCTGGAATTGAAGTAGAAGATCAGCTACGATCTTATTGAGTGACGTAGCAGGCTCAAATGACCATATGGTCCACTCCTGCTCCTATTTCTTGTGTTCTTATGTTCTTATAATATTCCTGTGAAGTACTTTAAACATTTTACCACATTAACTGCTCTAACTAAATGCAAGTTATTATTGTTGTTTGATACATGGTGTTTTGGAATGTTTAGTTCCCATTCCTGTGCACGTTAAAGCCAAGTTCCACCACTGTTACAGCCACTGTATCATAATCCCATCTGGCAACATGTTCTTATGGTTCATCAAACTATTTGTAATACCTTCATATTAACATGCATACATTCCTACTTGCTGGCCTTGCTTTTTCATCTAATTCCTTCTCTTTCTGCACTATTCTTTATTCTGTTGCTCTTTGTTCTTCCTAATTTTCTATGCACCATGTCTCTCCTCTCTGCTACAATGCCCTTTACCCCTCTCTCCTCTCCCTGCCAAAATTAGCTTAAACCATACCGAACCCTAACCCCAACTATGTTGAAGGCACTTTGTAAATGCAAGATGCTGAATATAATTTGTTTGGGTCTCCACCTATTCTTTTTCTTTGTCCTCCCCTCCTACTCTGTTGAGTTTCATTGACGAGCTCACTGGTTTCCCAATTTTCTATTATAATGAGGAGTCCACACTCAAATAAAAAAACTTGCTTTTCTCTTTGCAGATAACATACTTGGTTTGTATTTCCAGATTTTTTTGCTTCTATCTTGATTGTTAGGTGCTGTTCGAGTTTCAAGAAAGGCTCGCCAGAAGGTAAAGGTTGAATTTCTTGCTACACGATGACTCCTGTTTTACGTAAAGGGCTGTGCTTCAGCCCCTATTCAGGCTACCATTTCCTTCAACACCATGGCTCCACTATTCCCCACCTTCCTCGCCATCTGCAATGTCTCAACACAGATTCTCTTAACCAAAATCCTGCAATAAAAGCCACCAAAAAAACTTTGCCATAACATCCTTATCCAACCACATTTCTAATCATACAAACAGAAATAAACTATGCATGCTTGTCTATTCCCTCAGTGCCTAACTTTCCTGAATTAGTGCTCCGATGCAATGTTATCCCAGTGGCTGCAGCATAGCTGGTGGAAGGCTGTTGCCTTTCACTGGAGGAGACTGCCGATGGCCTTGCAGGAAATGCAGGCATACCTGGCCCTACCAGTTCTGCTTTGCTCCCTGCAATTGTGTACAATCTTGCCCTGAAAGGGTGAGGGAAGAATGTCAATGATTATGTTGCAATGTATTTATGTGATGTGTCTGACATAGCTGAATGGTTTGAGGTATGTAGAGGCTGCGAGAAGTGGATGTGAGGCTGGCATCATTGGTGAGAGTGTGAGGGTGAGGTGGAGCATCTGAATGTTAGGCCTGAGACCTGACTGCTAGGGACTGTGAGTGATGGAGGTCTGGTGCATTGAGCAGAGTGAGAGATTGGTGGTGTGGTGGGTATGAGGTGTCATGTGAACATGCATTCACTAACCTTGACCACCTGTGTGAGGCTATTGAACTCCTAGGCCATCTGCTCACATTCCTTTTAGAATACAAAAGTAAGGAGATTATGCTATAGTTATACAGGGCACTGGCGAGACCACATCCGAGTCCTACAAAAGCAGGGATGTAATGCTGGCATGTATAAAATGCTGGTTAGGCCACCGTTGGAGTATTGCGTATAGTTCTGGTCACCACATTACAAGAAGGACATAATTGCTCTGGAGAGAGTACAGAGGAGATTTACAAGAATGTTGCCAGGGCTTTAAAGTTGCAGCTATGAGGAAAGATTTCCTTCGAACAGAGGAGGCTGAGGGATGACTTAATTGAGGTATATAAAATTATGAGGGGCCCAGATAGAGTAGGCAGGAAGGATCTGTTTCCCCTAGCAGAGAGGTCAATTACCAGGGGGCACAGATTTAAGAAGGTTGGTAGAAGAAGGATTAGAGGGGATATGAGGAAAAACTTTTTCACCCAGAGGGTGGTGGGTGTTTGGAATTCACTGCCCGGATTGGTGGTGGAGGCAGAAACCCTCAACTCTTTTAGAAGGTACCTGGACATGCACCTGAAGTGCTGTAACCTGCAAGGCTATGGATCAAGTGCTGGAAAGTGGGATTAGGTTGGACGGCTAGGTTTTTCAACTGGTGGAGACGCGATGGGCTAAATGGCCTTCTTCTGTGCCATAACCGTTCTATAATTCTATGATTCTACTTCTGGAGTACTGTGTACAGTATGGTTTCCTTATTTAAGGAAGGAGGTAAATGCATTGGAAGCAGGTCAGAAAAGGTTTACTGGACTAATATCTGGAATGGGCGGGTTGTCTTATGAGGAAAGGTTGGATAGGCTAGGCTTGTATCCTCTGGACTTCAGAAGAGTAAGAGACAATTTGATTGAAACATATAAGGTCCTAAGGGGTCTTGACAGGGTGGGTGTGGAAAGGAGGTTTCCTCTTGTGGAAGAATCTAGAATTAGGGGTCACTATTTAAAAATAAGGGGACACCCATTTAAGACAGAGATGAGGAGAAACTTTTTCTCTCTGAGGGCTGTGAGTGTTTGGAACTCTCTTCCTCAAAAGACAGTGGAAGAAAAGTCTTTGAATATTTTTAAGGTAGAGGTAGATAGATTCTTGATAAGCAAGGGGTGAAGGGTTATCGAGGGTAGGCGGGAATGTAGAGTTGAGGTTACAATCAGATCAGCCATAATCTTGTTGAATGGCAGAGCAGGCTTGAGGGGCCGAGTGGCCTGCTCCTGATCCTAATTCATATGTTCGTCTGTTCTTTGAGGGCCTCCTGGTCTCCCACAAAAAACTGGTCTCTCTCCTCCTGCCAACTTCCATTACTGAGGTTTCCAGCCCCATATCTGTGAATCTAAGAGCCCTGTCTCTTCCCTCGTGCTTTATCTGTTGGGCTTTAACTTGCGGCCAATTGCAGTACTGGCACTCCGAAACAGCGTCCTTGTAGCGAGTGCAGCTCCCCTTTAAGAGGGACAAGCTGTCTTTAACAGCAGCCAACTAACTGGAGCACATGTCACGCATGCTGCTAGGCCCCCTGTTAAGCCTACAGCCAGCCAGCAGCGTGTGTTCTGCTCGGCTGATTGCTACAATCAGGCAAATGAGGAGGTAGCATAAAGTTTGCGTGCTGCCTGCCTCGACAGGACCAACCATGCTGAGATTGCGAATCCTGACCCCCACGCACAAAAACAGGAGCAAACGAATTTCAAGCCATAAATCAGATGCAGCTACACTTTAGCAGCAGAAAAATCCATTTTCCGTGACTGGTATAATGCCCTTATTCTTATTGAACCGCACAAAAGCTGTTTTATAAAGATGAGAGAATTATGCCATCTTGATTGCCCATCTAGAGAAAAAAATCTTTTTCTAACTGTGTCTCTTTGCTTCTTACCCACGCTATAATTATTGCAAATAACTTTTGTGGACATTCAGCTTCCATTTTTTTTCTCCTCTCTCCTCTCCCTTTAACCATTTACACACTTTTCTCATTGCAGTGTCTGTATCATTCTATCCAGCTTATTTCTGTTTTTGTTTCTCATTTTCATGAATCTTTCTTCTCCTATCCTTTTATATGTTTCAAAGTCTCCTTGTAGTTCCTTTCCATATGTGCAGAATATTTATTTCACACTGTTTTAAGGGCTAGGAGAATGGGAACAACATATACTGGGGGTAGGAGATGAAAATGAGAGTGGGGAGATGCCATTAGAGGTGCCATAACATGGATAGTTGAGAAAGAAAGTTGGCTATGTGTTTGTCCAGGAACACCTGTTTGTTGGGGAACAACAGGGGCACAGCCAGAAGCAAGTAGTGGTAGGGTAGGTAGGAATGGATGGAGGAAGCTGCAGCGTGGGAGGAAGTAGTGTGGAAAGACTGTACTTGGGAATAATCATAAGCATTGGTGTGAGAGCAATGGGATTTGGAGACACGAGGTGAGATTGAGATGTGGGAGGATTTGGGCCTTGCTGGGCTATAGCAGTTATAATTCTGAGGGTGGCATGGTGTATAGATACTGAGAGTACTCAGGAGGTAGAACAACTGGGACTATGTGGATTCTGTGGGTGGTCAGGAAATGAGTTGGCAACATTGGGGGCTGGGATAATGAAAGGCACTGGATGTAGGACCAGTGGGGTAGCTGATGTGGAGGAGTGGACTGTAATACAATAGAATGTGGATAGGTGGATTCGGCTGAAGAAGAATTCAGGTGGTTTCTGGGAGCGCTAAGGGGAAATGAAGGTTGGAAGCACTGGTGGGGGGAGACAGGAGTGGAAGAAGGGTGATTTCAAGCAGCCCAGGGCCAAAGTAATGATGTAAACTGAGAACAGAACATGAGTCCACCAGGAAGCACAGCTGTGATGCTAGGTTGAGAAGGAACAGTTGAGGAAGCTGTTAATGTATTGTTAGATTGAGAGAAGGCCAGAATGTCAGAGGGCACTGAGCATGATTGAAGCATGGGTACCTCAATGCTTGGCCAAGCTCAAGCTGATTTTATTGGAGCAAAACACCATGAATATGACCACGAATATGGCAGAATTCATCTTTCAGTGGTTTCGGAACTGTTTTATTTCAAGCCTATGTAAAATGAACTCTAGTTAAATTGACCAATATTGCTAAACGTGCTCAACAATCAACTTCTCTGTTACTCTCAAATTTTGTCTCCTTCCTCCCTCAATACTTCTCTCAATTTATAACTCTTTCCTACCTCAATTTTTTCCCTCCCTCCTCAGATTTTCTCTCTCTGCACCTTTGTTTCTGCTCCAAATACAGTATAGAACAGTTAACTGTTGAGTAAATCTTTCCCTGTCATTACGTGTCTCTGTCCCACTCCACTTATTACTTGCTTAACTATACTGTTTCACTTTCACTCTCTCTTTCCTGCTCCCAATATGCCGTAGAAATTGTTTTTAGCCTTTGAAAAAGTATAAATGTCTAAGCTTTCAATCTTTTTAAGTGGATGATTGGTTTGGGAAATAAAAAATTTCATTGGTGCAGGAGAGAGTGCTCTCTAAACTTATGGTGAAGGCAAACTGTTGATGTGAGTGGAGAAAGGTTGGCCGGAATTTTACATCGGGCCGGAGGTCCCTCTCACTGGCAAAAAAATTCAATGGCGAGACTGCCTCCACCAGGCCTGGAAGCAACACTGTGATCTACAAGTGTGGTGAAAGTGACTGCCCTTGACATCAAGGCAGCGTTTGACCGAGTATGGCATCAAGGAGCCCTAGCAAAACTGGAGTCAATGGGAATCGGGGGGAAACTCCCTGCTGGTTAGAGTCATACCTAGCGCAAAGGAAGATGATTGTGGTTGTTGGAGGTCAATCATCTGAGCTCCAAGACATCACTGCAGGAGTTCCTCACGGTGGTGTCCTAGACCCAAACATCTTTAGCTGCTTCATCAATGACCTTCCTTCAATCATAAGGTCAGAAGTGGGGATGTTCACTGATGATTGCACAATGTTCAGCACCATTCGTGAAGCAGTCCATGTAGAAATGCAGCAAGACCTGGACAATATCCAGGCTTGGGCTGATAAGTGGCAAGTAACATTTGCGCCACACAAGTGCCAAGCAATGACCATCTCCAACAAGAGAGAATCTAACCATCTCCCCTTGCCAGAGGGCAGCGCAGTGGCGCAGTGGTTAGCACCGCAGCCTCTCAGCTCCAGTGATCCGGGTTCGGTTCTGGGTACTGCCTGTGTGAAGTTTGCAAGTTCTCCCTGTGACCACGTGGGTTTCCGCCGGGTGCTCTGGTTTCCTCCCACAGCCAAATACTTGCAGGTTGAAAGGTAACTTAGCCACTGTAAATTGCCCCTAGTTTAGGTAGATGGTTGGAGAATTGTGGGGATGTGGTAGGGAATATGGGATTAATGTAGGATTAGTATAAATGGGTGGTTGATGATCGGCACAGACTCGGTGGGCCGAAGAGCCTGTTTCAGTGCTGTATCTCTCTGTGACTCTATTCAATGGCATTACCATTGCTGAATCCCCCACTATCAACATCCTAGGGGCCACCATTGACCAGAAACTGAACTCGAGTAGCCATATAAATACTGTGGCTACAAGAGCAGGTCAGAGGCTAGGAATCCTGAGGCGATTAACTCACCTCCTGACTCCCCAAAGCCTGTCCACAATCTACAAGGCACAAGTCAGGAGTGTGATGGAATACTCTCCACTTGCCTGATTGGGTACAGCTCCAACAACACTCAAGAAGCTCGACACCATCCAGGACAAAGCAGCCCGCTTGATTGGCACACCATCTACAAACATTCACTTCCTCCACCACCGACGCACAGTGGAAGCAGTGTGCACCATCTACAAGATGCACTGCAGCAACGCACCAAGGCTCCTTAGACAGCACCTTCCAAACCTGCGTCCTCTACCACCTCGAAGGACAAGAGCAGCAGATGCATGGGAACATCACCACCTGCAAGTTTCCCTCCAAGTCACACACCATCCTGACTTGGAACTATATCGCTGTTCCTTCACTGTCGCTGGGTCAAAATCCTGGAACTCCCTTCCTAACAGCACTGTGGGTGTACCTACCTCACATGGACTGCAGCCGTTCAAGAAGACAGCTCACCACTGCCTTCTCAAGGGCAATTAGGGATGGGCAATAAATCCTGGAATAGCCAGTGACGCCCACATCCCATGAATGAATTAAAAAAAAACGGCCCAGGCCCTTAATAGGCCTCAGGCGGGACTTCCACCCCTCTGAGGCAAGAAGTCCTACCCCTAAGAGCTGCTGGCCAATCAGTGAGCTAGCAGCGCTTCAGCCCCAGCAGCTCCACTGGGAGTGGTGGCCACTGCTGGGACTGCACCCAGCCAGGACCGGCAACATGGACGAGTCCCTGGAACACAGGTAAGTGTGTGGGCCCTCACAGGGGACAATCAGCTAGGCCCCAGGGAGGGATTGCTCAAGAGGTGGGGTGGTTGTGCTTCAGTGGGGATGGCTTGTTCCGGGGTGGGTGGGGGGGTGCCCGTCTGACAGGTACGGGGAGCCCGATCATGTAGGCTCCCCCCACAGACCGCAAGGAGACGGCTCAATTTTACTGGTGGCCTTCTGAGCTACTGAACTGCTCGCCTGCCGCTGGTCATGTATCAGCAATGGCAGGAAGAGGCCCTTAAGTGGCAATTAATTGGCCTCCCACTCAATTTTACCCCCCTCCAGCCCACTCTGCAGTGGGTGGGGTGGGGGGGGGGGTGTAAAATTCTGGAAAACTAACTCTACAGTTAGCTGTTCTATACTGTATTTGGGAGATCCCTATACGAGGGTCCCAAAGGGAATGACTGGGTAGGCAAATTAGCTTCAATATAAAATAAATGATGTAGTTTAACACAATTCTATACACAACTTCAAATCAACTTCAAAAACAAGAAATGGATTTGAAGTTTTTGAGTAAAGTGCAAGGTCTGTATGAATGAATGGCAGTTACCTTTTATTATTCCATTGTTGGAAACAATAATGAATTGTAATATTTAAACTCATTTTGTATATTCCACAGTACGGCTGCAGAATACATTTACCTGTCTGTCCAAAACTACAAGTCCCCACTATTGTAAGTTCTAATTATTCGGCGATTAGGGCACTTTATTAAGTAATCTGAAAATTATATCCAACTTACATTTAATATTATGGTAATTATAAAATAGACTTTCCCTTTGATCACATAATTACACAGTTTCTTTGTTAAATTGATATCGTTTTCATTTAATTACAGATAATGGGCGGAGAAAAATCAGTGAGGACTAGGGTAGAGGTGCAGCTTAGCAGGTAAGGGGCGGAAGAGATGCAGCATTAGTGGGTAGTTTATTTTGTTTCTTCCTTTTTCTTATTGCAAACTGCTGTGGCCACAGCAAATATTGAAAACTGCTTCAAGCTCAAGCAGCACAGTGGCGCAGTGGTTAGCACCGCAGCCTCACAGCTCCAGCGACCCGGGTTCAATTCTGGGTGCTGCCTGTGTGGAGCTTGCAAGTTCTCCCTGTGTCTGCGTGGGTTTCCTCCGGGTACTCCGGTTTCCTCCCACAAGCCAAAGACTTGCAGGTTGATAGGTAAATTGGCCATTAGCAATTGCCCCTAGTACAGGTAGGTGGTAGGGAAATATAGGGATAGGTGGGGATGTGGTAGGAATATGGAATTAGTGTAGGATTAGTATAAATGGGTGGTTGATGGTCGGCACAGACTCGGTGGGCCGAAGGGCCTGTTTCAGTGCTGTATCTCTAAACTAAACTAAACATGCTGACACTTTTGCTCAAAGATTATTTGTTTCATTGCAATCATTGCTATTTATACTGAATGATAATTTGTAACTTATTACCATAAGATAACGGTACATATATTCTCATGGCTCTACATTATCAAACTTACTAATGGCGTCAGGGAGATTTGGTCAGACTATGTAGGTATTTGAATACCATGTAAACCAACATTCAAATTGTCCCACCTGTGATTCAGGTTTCATCACATGAATCTTAGCATTAAATGATGTTTTTTAAATAGGTTTTCAAAAATTATAATAATCCCAATAATTAGCAAGAAAAACATCAAATTTGACAAGAGTAAAACTGTAAAATATTAGTTAGAGTAAGGCAGAAACCTCAGTGCCAATGAGTAAAATAAAATAAATCTAAAGACGCTATTTAATAATCTTAAAAAACTGATTCAGCACCAACATGTAAAATATTGATAGTACAAAAATACTTGGTGTTTTCCTCAATAACTGAAATTCACTATTATTTGGTAATGGATTTATGTTCACATTCATTGGCCGGAATTTAACGCTGGGCGGGAGGCCCTGTCCACCAGCCAAAAAATCGGTGGCAAGCCCGCCTCCACCGGGCCTGGGGAGTCACGCTGGGATTTCTCACCCACCAGGCCCTTAATTGGCTTTGGGTGGGAATTCCTCCTCCTTGAGGCAAGAAGCCCTGTCCTGGGCAACCAGCAGGCCAGCAGCTCTTAGTCCCAGCAGCGTCACCAGGAGCGGTGGCCACTGCTGGGACTACACCCAGCCAACAGCAGCAAGAGGAAGGACAGACCCGAAACAAAGGTAAGTTATTGGGGTCTCGCTGGGGACAATCGGCTAGGCCCTGGCGAGGCAAGTGGGGTCGGTTGTGCGGGGGGAGTGTTGTGCGGTGGGGATGGCTGGGGCTTTGGGGGTGACCCTCCATGGGGCACAGGGCGCCTGTTCAGGAGGGTGCCCCCCATCAGCCCGCAAGAAGGCCGCCAAGTTTTACCTGTAAGTGTTCTTGGTGCCTTTGCCATCCGGCCACCACGGGTAAAATACTAGTAGTGGCAGGAGAAGGTCCTTAAGTGCCAGTTAATTGGCCACTTAAGGGCCTTGATTGGCATGGGGTGGGCAGGCCGTTTCTTGCCATCGCTACCCCATGTAAAATTGCAGTGGGGGCTGGAAGGTGTTGGGAACTGCCTTCCCCACCTCCCACTCAATTTTATGGCACCCTCACCACCAGCCCTTGTTGGGGGGCTGTAAAATGCCCGCAATAGAATAGGATTTATGGCATAGAATGAGCCCATTCAGACCATCAAGTCCATGCTGGCTCTCCACAGAGCAATCCAGTCAGTCCCACTCCCCCACTTGATCCCTGTAGCCCTACAGGTTTATTTCCTTCAAGTGTCTATCTAATTTCCTTTAGAAATCGTTGATTATCTCTGCTTCCACTATTCTCGTGGGCAGTGAGTTCCAGGTCATTACCACTTGCTGCGTAAAAATGTTCTTTCTCACATTCCTCCTGCATCTCTTGCCCAAAACCCTCAATCTGTGTCCCCTAGTTCTAGTACCATCAGTTAATGGAAACAGTTTTCACTTGTCAAACTTATCATAATCGTCTACACCTCTATCAATCTCCCTTCAATCTCCTTTGCTCCAGGGAGAACAAACCCAGCTTTCCCAACCCAACCTTGTAACGAAAATCCGTCATCCATGGAATAATTCTGGTAAATCTCCTCTGCATCCTCTCAAGGACACTCACGTCCTTCCTAAAGTGTGGTGACCAGAACTGGACACAATACTCTAGTTGGGGCCTAACCAGAGCTTTATAAAGCTTCAGCATAACTTCCCTGCTTTGTATTCAATGCCTCTATTTATGAAGCCAAAGATCCCATATGCTTTGCTAATCACTCTCTCAATATTTCCTGCCACCTTCAAAGATCGATGCACATGCACCCCCAGGTCCCTCTGTTCCTGGGCACTCTTTGGAACTGTGCCATCAAATCTATATTTCCTCATCCTATCCCTTCTGCCAAAATGCATCACCTCACATTTTTCTGTATTAAATTCCATCTGCTGCTTGTCTGCCATTCTGCTAGACTATCTATGTCCTTTTGCAGGCAGTTCGTATCATCCTCACTGTTTGCCACTCTTCCAATTTGGTATGAAGGGCAAATTTTGAAATTCTGCTTTGTATTCCAAGATCCAAGTCATTTATATACAGCAGAAAAAGCAGTGGTCCTAGCACTGACCCTTGGGGAACACCACTGTTTACTATCCTCTAGTCTGAAAAACAACAATTTACCATGACTCGATGTTTTTTGTCCAATTAGACACTGATTCTCCTATTCCATGAGCCTCAGTTTTGTTAATCAGCCGTTTATGTGATACTTTATCAAGCACTTTCTTAAAATCCATATAGGCAACATCCACTTCATTCCCTTCATCAACCTTCTCTGTTACTTCATCAAAAAATTCAATTAAATTAGTCAGACATAATCTGCCTTTTACAACATTGTGCTGGCTAGCCTTAATTAACTCAAACCTCTCCAAGTGCCAGTTGTTTTTTTTTCCTGATTATTGTTTCTAAAACCTTACCCACCACTGATGTTAAACTAACTGTCCTGGAATTGCTCAGACTCCATACTATTGGACTACGCAAACACAAATGATTTGTCTTATGTTTTACTCCATTTTCTTCTCTTGCTAGAAGTAATTTGTAGTTTATCAATGGTGCCCTTTTGATCGTCTTTTCTTCATGTAACACATGTGATTGGTGCAAATATCCAAATAAAAATAATGGGCAGCAGGTCAAAGCAGTGCCAATTCAACCAATCAGAGGAAAGAGAAAAGTCAAATGACCTGCTGGGCTCAGGAGTATGATGGTAGGTTGCAGCTGCCATATTTTGGGAAAATTTGAGGCATTATTATTTGCACGAGAACACATGACAGATATTTTTTAAAAATCATTTCCTATATTTTCCATTATTGTTATCCTATTTTCCTTTTTCAAAAAAATTGCTTCACTTTTTAGTTTTCTCTCTAAATTATTTTTGATGCCTGGTTTATAAAAAATGTAAAATGATTCTCCCACACAATCAGGTCCTGTCCATTTAGGCTCTCTCCCATGGGGAGCGCAAGTGTACTTTCCTATCTGAGTCTGAGTGCACATCGATACCCCAGCCCAGCCAGTCTCCCTCTCTGACCTTACCTCCACATCCTGCCCATGACAGTTGCTCACCCACCTTATTACATATGCCAAATAATAATAGTTCTATCCAACAATTCAGGGTGGGATGGGGCAGAGGGAGGGAAATTATAATAAACATAGTTCCAAAAACCTTCCCTCCCTTCCATAAATAGCAAGGTGCACTTTTTCCCCCTTAATTCAACAAGTTCATCCATTTAAATGATTTCCCACTTGCATGAGGTATAATCAACTGGATGTAGCAAAACAAAACAAAATGCTCATCGGTATGTAAGGAATAACACTTTTGTGTGGATTAGAGGGCAGTTGTCAGCTGCAACACTATTATGACTCTGACAATAGTATGATATTCAAATTGGTAGCATCAAATTAAAGTATTATCATGCTTTGGATTTATTTTTCTCCATCTGGTGTTTGAGCTCTTTTTCTTGGGCTCAAAAGGACACCAACAATGAGTGAGTGAGTTATCAGCCATTTAATTTTCCTGATGTGATAGCTGGAATCAATTTGTTAGCTGCCACTCAGCACAGTTGGAGATAAGAACAAGAGGGGTTAAGCCATGCAACTGGTGCAGTTTACAATAATAGCCTCTTGCCTCTTGGATAGATATACTGCACGAATAGATTGAGACAAAAGGTTACAGCTGAGGAAAACTTGCATATTTATTTTTGGCTCTTAGTATTATAAGGAGAAATCATGAAATCAGATGGTCATGAGTTTTTTCATCATAAAGCAATAATAAAATATAACCAATGAAAATTTATTTCGAAAATCAAATGTATGTAAGTGGTATAAAAAAAATCTTCCCATTGATCAGGAGTTCCAGGTAATCTTCACATAATTGTTAGTTATGTCTTTCATTTTTGTAAAAGAACTGTTGTGTCTCACGATTACTGATGCGATCCATTATATGTGCATTGAAAGCCTGTAGCTAACTTCTGACCTGAGATATATCTTAGGCACTGAAGAAATATTTGAACATCATGCTTTGACAGCTTTTTGCCTACCTCTGACTTGATTTAAAATAGCGTAGCTCTTCTAACATTCAAAGGAAAGTATTGAAATGCATATATAACATAATATTCCTTAGCAGTAAGACACAAAGCTGACATTCATCACCTGAGAGTGAGCAATTTGAGTGAGCAGGAATTGGACAGGAATAAATTGTGTATTAAGGACTATGTTCTCTGGATCACCTGGCCCCTTGAAAATTTCATAATATTTTCATTATCTGTAGGTATTAACAATTTATATTGAAATTCTCTTTCTGGTCACTAATTGATATTTTACAGAACTGCTTGCAGGCAAAGCTGAGAAATCTCACCTTGAAAATTACAAGACATCCCTAATTCCCTTTGTCAGCTAGTTAATTGCATTTAGAAAGGAAATGAAACTGCACATAATTCAAAAAGTCTAATTTTGGTGAGGAGTTAAAGGCTTAAATCTCTGATTATCTAATTAGAATTACAATGGATGAACATAAAACAAAAGGTACTTTGAATTGCAATGTAGTAATTTTAACAGCAAGTCCTCTCATGAGGTAAATATCAAAGAAAAGGTCATCTAAACCAAACTGGTAGTGTCAGCTACTTTTTCCTAGCAAGCATTATTCTGTTTGATGTTTCCAGATATTGCTGTATGAGCAAATAAGGAAAAGTCAAGGGCTGGCTTATCTAATTCAATTTCAGTGTTTTACTTGCAAAGGACATTTCATCCTATGTTGTATACGGTAACTGTGATATCCCCAAAAATACCTTGGTAAAATGTTAACCAGGGTAGAAAACATAATGTTAAACAGCTACTAAACTCAGTATCACATCTGTATACAGAGAAAAAGATAAAGACGTGAGTAGGCAAGAATTTTAGATCTGTCACCATATTTACCTCTTAGAGCAAATTTGCAACAGCAAAGTCAGGTCATCAAAATAAAGGTTGAGAGAAGGGTATCATATTTATATTTATTGACTATGTGAAATGATGGAAGATTATATGTTTCTACTGTATCTGAGCACAATTGTGATAAATACTGTAATCAGTGTAATTAGTAATGTTGGCAACAATCTCCTAAAGTGAACAATTTATTTTACAATCACAGTTTGAGCAAAATAAGAAGCAAATAAAGAATGTACCATATATATATTATATATATACACACATATTTATATATACACACACACAAAGCTAACATTATTTTCATTAAAATGAACTGGGTAAAATCAGATGTGAACCAAAATCTGTGCAATATAGGATAACATATGTTTTTCAGTTTAAGAGCTTTAATAATTCCTGCTCGTCTTATGCCGCATCCTTCAGATGAGACCAAGTTCCGTCTATCAATTCAGGTGAACCTTAAAGGCCCCAATTTGAAGTACAATAGTGAGTTCAGGCTAACACTGACCGCATTTCAAATCTAGTTTGTGTAAAGCCCTTGAGATGTTTCCCAGAAATCTGTTAAGGCAGTATAAAAACATATTTTTTTCAGTTTCTAAGATATCAGCAGCTTGCTGTTTCAGTAATCAAAAAATAATCTCAGACTGACAGTAACATTTATTAAGAGACTCGCTTTATAATGTTTCTTTCTCATCTTTCAAGTAATGCAACAAGGATATTAGGAACAGCAAATACCAACCACCCACTTCAGAGAATGTCAGGGTGTCAGGGCCACATCACCTGATTAATACTTTGCAGATGATTCCCTGAAGTTTGAGACGTTCCTTATAACTCAGCTAGCACTACCTAGGCATGGGTGCAGACTCCTATAAGCAGTTTTCATTCAGAAAAAAAAGGTATCCATAAGATCAACTATTGGGGCTAATTCAGGTACTCTCAACAAAGGCATTGGGGATTTAAATGAGAAATGAGAAATAAAAAGACTATGGAATAAAAGATTGACTAATTGTGATTATATAAAGAAACTAATGGCAGGGGATGGATTTTGGAGGCAACTATAGGAGGTGATTCGTGACCCACTGGGAGCACAAAAAGGATAGAGCAAGAGCTTTGAGCAGTGCAATACCAAAACCTTGATCCATGCTCCCTGTGAGCATGTCACTCAACTGGACGTGGAGAACATGGAACCACTGTGTACATTCCATCATTAATGCAAACACAAGGATTGTTCAGTTGCACCTTAACTTATTAAAGTCCTAACTTCCTCCAGCCTTTCAACTAATCTTCAAACATTAAGTGATATAGTAAATCAGGTTGTATTAAAGGCACAGGGCGGCACAGTGGTGCAGTGGTTAGCACCGCAGCCTCACAGCTCCAGGGACCTGAGTTCGATTCCGGGTACTGCCTGTGTGGAGTTTGCAAGTTCTCCCTGTGTCTGCGTGGGTTTTCTCCGGGTGCTCCGGTTTCCTCCCACAAGCCAAAAGACTTGCAGGTTGATAGGTAAATTGGCCATTATAAATTGTCACTAGTATAGGTAGGTGGTAGGGAAATATAGGGACAGGTGGGGATGTTTGGTAGGAATATGGGATTAGTGTAGGATTAGTATAAATGGGTGGTTGATGTTCGGCACAGACTCGGTGGGCCGAAGGGCCTGTTTCAGTGCTGTATCTCTAATCTAATCTAATCTAAAAGCAGGGGATGGTCAAAATGGCCCAGGCGAAGGTGTGGGCCAATCTCCAGAAGCCAAACAACGGCTATTTTATTCTCATTTTCTGTTGGGAGGTCGTTGTTATATAGTTGGGGAGGAGGATTTACGTGAGCTGAGCAGAAGTGACTTGTGAAATATATTTTACAATTGCTGAGCCTCTGCTGTGCCGTTGGTTGGCACTTGAGTAAGGCCATGTTCACCTTTGCTGGAGGAGATGGTGGCATAGTGGTAATGTCATTGAACGAGTAATCCAGATGCTCAGGCTAATGCCCTTGGGACATGGGTTCATGGCAGCTGGTGGAATTTAAATTCAATAATAAAAATCTGGAATTGAAAGCCAGTCTCAGTAATGGTGCCATGAAACCATCATCAATTGTCATAAAAACCCATTTTGGTTCACTAATGTCCTTTAGGGCAGGAAATCTGCTGTCCTTAACTGGTCTGGCCTACATGTGACTCCAGACCCACAGCAATGTGATTGACTCTTAACTGCTCTCTGAAATGGCCTAATAAGCCACTCAGATGTCAAGGGCAATTAGATACAGGCAACAAATGCTGGCCTTGCCAGCGACTTCCACATTCCATGAAAGAATTTTTAAAAATCAGCCGAGCACAATTTTAAATATGCTTTAAACTTCTCACAAATGTCAGAAAGCATCCGTTTGTTAAAATACAACTCCGGAACCACTACATGGCAGACCAATATAATTATCACTCTTCTGATATCATATACTGCAGCAGAACAGCAAATGTATAATCACTGTATACTGTTAGGCCATATACCAGAAGAAAAATAGGTGGTAAGAGATGGAATTACATCAACAACATTATAACCCAGGACTAACTGCATACTGAAGTTAATAGCCAACCTATGCTTTTCTTGCTGTCCAATGTTCAATAACTTCCTTTGACATTGGTCTGTCTACCATGTTAACAGAGACATCAGCTCATCTAAAATAGTGCAACACCTTTATTGAAATAGTGTAAAGGACTTCCATGCAAACATGTTCATTACTCACAAAAAATCGCTTGAATCATCAGTCACCAGCAAAGGCCACTTGAGGACCTCCAAAACTTCTAATTATCCACTCATCCCTAACATGAAGAATAAGACATACCATAGGATGAATTTCGTGAGGCTTCATGGCATCCAGTGGTGCGCCTATAATTTTCCAATATGCGCTGCCTGTATGCCAGTGCAGTCTTGTAAAAAGACTGCATTCAGTCTCTCTGCTAATGTCATCTTTATTTCGCTTCCCCATTGTCTCACCTACTGTTCTGTTCATGACATGACCATCTAATAAATTGGTGAAGAAGATTAAAAAGGATGTTACTTTGATTATCTCTCTCATTGAAAATCTGAATCGAGCAAGGACATGTAATGTGTGTGAAATGTACATCACACATTATTCATGAAAGCATCACATGTACACCTGAGGAAAAAGGTAACATAATGCAATAAGGCATTAAAAACCTTGCAGTTCTGGCAGTTAAGTGTCGAATGAATAGTAACATAGATAAATGGGAGGTGAGGCATTTTGGTAGGAAAAATAGAAACATCACCTACACTTTAGAAAATAAGAAACTGAATGGGTCGGAGAGCAAAGGGATCTAGGGATACAGATGAAAAAGTCATTAAAAGCATCACTGTAGGTATGCAAAGCAATTACATAGGCATATAGGAGCAGGAGTAGGCCATTCAGCCCTTTGAGCCTGCTCCGCTATTCTAGATCATAGCTGATCAATTACTTCAATGCCATACTCCCACACTATTCCAATATCCGTTGACGTCACTAGCAATTAGAAATCTATTGATCTCTGTCTTGAACGTACTCAGTGACTGAGCTTCCACCACCTTCTGGGGCAGAGAATTCCAAAGATTCACCACCCTCTCAGTGAATAAGTTCCTCCTCATCGCAGTCCTAAATGGTCTGCCCCTTATTCTGAGATAGTGTCCCCTGGTTCTAGACCCCACAGCCAGGGGAAACATCCTTTCTACATCCACCCTGTCTATCCTTTTAAGAATTTTATAAGTTTCTATGAGATCGCCTCTCATTCTTCTAAACTCTAGAGAATACAGGCCCAGTCTACTCAATCTCTCCTCATAGTACAATACCACCATCCCAGGAATCCGTCTGGTGAACATCCGCTATACTCCCCCAATGGCAAGTATATCCTTCCTCAGGCAAGGGGACCAAAATACTAACAAAGCATTTCCAAGGGTACAGGATTCAAAAGTAGTAAAGTTATGTTAAACTTATATGAAACTAAAGTTAGATGAGCCTGGCCAAGCCACATTTAGAGTACTGTGCACATTTCTGGTTTCTATCCTATAGAAAGGATGCAGTTTTGTAAAAAAGATTTACAATAATGGTAGCAGAACTAAGAGATTAGAGCTATTGGAAAAGATTGAACAAGTTGAGGCTTTTTTATTTGGAAAAGAGAATGCTTATAGGAGACCTGATAGAGGTCTTTAAAATTATGAATGAGTTGTTCAGAGTAGATGTGGAGTGAATGTTTCCACTTTGGGAGAATCCAAAACCAGGGGGCATAAATACAATACAGGTTCTGATGAAAGGTCATCGACCTGAAATGTAGGGCTGGATTTTGTGCCCACAGTGGGGCTCCCAGCGCCAGGCTAAAATGACAGGGGGAATCCTGCCTCAGCCAGATGGAGCCTCCCTGGAGTGATTCTACAGCGCTAGGCCAAATAAATATGCCCAGCGCTGGTATCCTTGTCCTTTTAAAGATGGGGATTCTGCCTCCAAGAGCTGCCAGCCAATCACAGGGCAGGCAACTCAGCAGTATTGGCAGTGACACCAGGAGCGGTGGCCATTGCCAATACTGCAGGGGCCTTGGACCCAGGCCCAGTGCTGGACTCCAGATCCAAGGTAAGTGAGGTGGGTCACCAGAGCCTGTCTCGAAGGCCCCAGCAAGGAAGGTGGGAGGGTGGGCACTAAATGCAGGGGGAGGGGGCTTCAGGGAGTTGCAAGTTTTCCTGGTGGGACCCTTCCAAGGGTCACAAATTGCCCATGGAGGAGGGCCCGCCCCCAGGCCCACAGGGAGGTCACCTCGTTCTACTGGGTGACATTCCCGTGTGGCAGAAACTCACCCAACCCCCCCCCCCCCCTCCCCCCACCATCCCCCACCCCCGGCAGGTTAAATCCCAGCGATGGCAGAAAGAGGACCTTAAGTGGCCATTAATAGGCCACCTAAGGACCTGAATTGGCATCTGGTTAGGAAGGCCATCGCCGGCCTATCCCACCACCAACAAAACCACGTTGCAATTTGGAGTCAATGGGCCAACCATCCCCTGCCTCCCTTCACAATTCTATGGGCCCCCCCACCTCATTGCCCATCTCGGGGGGGGGGGGGCCATAAAATTCAGCCCTTAACTCTTTTTTCTCTCACCACAGATGCATTCAGACCAGTTTAATAATTACAGTATTTTCTGATGTTCTTATAGGCCACAAATACAAGATAGTTACGAAAAAATAAAGAGAAATTCCTTCATTCAGAGAGTGATTAAAATATGGAACTCATTGCCACATGAAATGGTGGAGGTGCATAGCTTGGATGCTTTCAAAAGAAAAGTAGATAAGTGCATGAGAGAAGAAGGATTGGAAGAGATGCTGAAAGGCTGTGATGAGGAATGAGAGGAGATTTGTACGGGGTATAAAAATGAGCACAGACTAGACCTGTTTCTATGCTGTATATGCTATGTAGTTCTAGTATATTACCTATGAGCCTGACTGACTCAAATACTATATTCATAAAAAAAGGAACAAGTCATGGTTAACCGAGCAATGCTAACATTATGACCAAGCAGCTAGCAAAAAACACTCATGGCAAAACAGCAAACTACTAACAAAAAGAAACTGGCAAGGAGTACACGGTAAGTAATGTAAATACTTAAGGAATTTCTTTACACTACGTTTAGCTGCTATTGCCCTTCTTCACTCAGATCTGCACATGCGGCTTTAAAAAAAATTCTAACACTTAAAACAATCATACAGAAAATGATTACTGAACTGAACATCATAATGTGATTTTAGAAATATGTGCAGAATTCACAGCCTCGTGACTGATCCTTCAATTCAGCTTCACTTTCTGAGTTGGATATTTAAACTTGAGCTTGAGTGCATGGTGATGATAGTGAGCAAATTCTGGATGTCGTTAGAAGAGATGCAACATGGATGTTGTATTTTACTGTTCTGTCCTGTGAGACTACAGTTTCTGGAATTGCCCGATATTAATAAAACTTACCTTATTCTCGACCCGAACTTGCCCCCCCAACCTTCTAACTTTTGCCCTTCAACCCCTTCCCACCATCTCCACAGCCAATAAAAAGTGTTTTCCCCCCTCCCCCTCCCTCCCGCCCTGAAAATTTTATTCCTCCCCCCACCCCCCCTCCCCACCAGTGTCTCACCTTGGAACTCGGTACGGAGCTCTGAAGGCGTGCAAGCTACGTTCGGCGGCCATAATGTTGGTATGGACTGGCCGCCGCTTGCAGCGAAGTTAATTTACATCTTTTTATTGTTCATTTAAATATTTAGATGAAGGCCCCGCAGCCGGTAATTTGCAGCGGGCCCATCTCGACATCGGGGGTTGAGGTGGCCTCTCCCTGCTGAATTTTACGGGCCCCCCCCTGCTGTGACCCATGGCGAGGGCCTGGTAAAATTCAGCCCAAAGAATAAATTAAAAAAATAAAAATCTGGTATCCAACAATTCACAATCTGAAGGAATTAGACTCCATATTTTTAATTGTTCATTTTCTGGGTATGAAAGGTTGATTTGCAATCAATAGTGTTATGGTCAGGTGATGAGGGCTCGAAGGGCTTCCTTCTTTTCCCTCTTCTTGTTTGACCACAACAGGTTTAATACTTTTTTTAAAGTGGATGTACTGGCCAACTCAGTGGGTGTTTAATTACTTACTTGCTATGATCATAACAAGAACCAATTGGACACGTTTTATTGAGTTTAACAAAGAAAGAGGTTAACTTTATTGTACTTAAACCAAACTAAGTAAAATAATAATAAACTGCACACCAACTTTCACATGCACATACACACCAGAGATTCACACACAGACAAATAGGTTACAGAGTGGGGAAGGGTAGATTGTTTGAGTTAGAGTCCATAGAAAAAAAGGGTATACAGTCTGTGGAGTTTGGTGCTTCAGCTGCTTATTGCTGAATTCGGTGGTCTTGAGGCGTTTAGTTTGAAGGGATAGATGACTGATTTGGTGGGTCTCTTGGAGACAGCGATGCAGATGATTTCCTCCAAAGGGGTTTCTGATTGTAGCCGGAGTATGCAGAGGTGGTCAGTCAGCAGGCTGGTTTTGAAGCTTGCAAGCTGGACTGGAAAGAGAGAGAGGGACCCCCACTTGGGTCTGCACGTGTCTAAGTCCAGATGCTTCTCAACCTGCTGCAGAGAAAGACCAGCTTAAAACCACAGATGGGGGGAGGGTCTTGCCACATGACAGTCACCCAGTGAGTCAAACATGGTAGTTCGCAGGGGTTTTATTCTTTCTAAAAAGAACTGGCAGTTCCCTTAAACTTCCTGGGTCTTGGTTCCTGCTGGAATGAGAAGACATTTCATCTCCACCTCACAAGCCTTCCAATGTAGGATACAGTGTTGCAAATTAGGTGGCCATCTTAAGCTGCTAGCAAAGTCATCTTTTATCTGTACCTTTTTAAATTTCTTTAAAAAATATAAATTCAGGTCTCCAGTCAGTGGATTAAAGAAAATTATCATTCAACAAAGCACGTCAGCGTGACACTAGCAATTATCATGTCATTAAAAGAGTTTTTACACTGTTAACTGCCAAATTTATCTTTCTGTTGTAAGCTTAATAGGCAATTATTGAGCAAATGCAACAATGTCATAAAACTCACAGAGATGTTCAGGGCAAAATGCAGCTTTTGTGAATTTAATGGCGCACTGGCGCAAATCATCCAGCAACTTGTGAGAATTCACATTTCATGAGGTGTCTCTTCCTCACCAGATGTTGCAGGCCAAGTTGCACAGTGATAGCAGCAAATTCTGGGCCATTAAATTCTGGTAGAAGTGTGTGCTGCAGAATATTTGCCTGCCCCCAGAGTGACGTACTTTTGCAAACTGCAAGATGATGAGAGATTATTTGTTCAGTTAGCAGATTTACGGTTTTGGAACTTTGCTGCCCCCAAATTGATTGCCAAATTTTCCTACAATAGTAACTGCGTGTCCCAGGTACTCCATTGGCAGTGATATGCTTTGTGATATCCTGAAGTCATTAAAGGTGTTATATTCATGCAAGACCTTTCTTTCTAAATTATTTGCATATGTCAAATCAGAATGTCAACAATCTTTGTCTGAAATGCCAGCTTTGATTCAAAAGTTTACAAAAATTCCTCAGCTGTATTACCCATAAAAGATTCTGCAAATTGCCTTTCATCAGTTACAGGCAAAGAAATATTTTGTCCTCGAGTCCTCATAGAAAACATTCCCATACATGTCCTTATGATGGAGGCAAAATAAGCAAAGTTTTTATACCCTGCTGTTGTATTAGGTCTTTGACTCCCCTCAGGTATTTTACAGCCCAACCACAAGCTTATATCCCAATCGGCCACTTGTTCGCACCCTTTCTGCCTGCCTGTTACCCCTGTTGACATGCATCAATATCCAGTTTTCCATTCCCTTCTGGTGCATTGCAAACATTGCAGATTGTATTTAGTCAACCTGCATGCTTCTGCATATATAACTTAACCTGAACTTGCAATTTATAGCAAGTTGAGCATAGTGCTCACGGTGATAGTGCAGTGGTGCTTTTGATAGATTCTTATTTTTTCAGCATTTTTGAACAGTTTGAATTATTAAATACATTTCATGAGCTAACATTTTTGTTTGAGCTAGGTTTCTTTGTTTCACAGTGGGGAAACTGATATTCTCATCAAGGAGATATTTATGAGGCACTTTGATTTGTTCAGGTATTACAGGCAGGGTCATTCAGTTAGCGAGCCAGATGTGGAGAATGGCAAAACATTACCTGTCATTGTGCTGGTCATTGGAGACTTGAAAGTGAGAGAAGCTACACAAGTATAGTGCTAGTACATAGGAATAAGTATAGGCCATTCAGCCCCTCGAGCCTGTTTCCCCATTCAATTAGATCATTGCTGATTTGTACCTCAACCTTATTTTCCAGCCTTGCTGTCTATCGCTTCAGAACCTTACCTTACAAAAAATCAATCTTGGTCTTGTAAGACCAACTGTCCCAGCATTCAGTTTCTTGGGAGAGAATTCCTAATTTCTACTACCCTTTGTGTGGCGAAGGTATTTACTCACCAAGACATCTTCAGGAATAATTGCTGCAGGGAAATAATGGGATATAAAGGTACATTTATAATCATGTAAGCAACAGAGTAAAATAAGATGTATAAACACATAAAGAACATTTTACATCTGCACTGTAAGGTGGAGCAATGTTACAAAAGATTAGGGCTCATGGGATTGGGAATAATATATTAACATGAATTGAGGATTAACAGACAAAAGAGAATAGGAATAAAAGGGTAATTTTCAGGATGCAGAGCGAAATTAATAGGGCACCAAGACGATAAATGTTTGGGCCTCAGCTATTTACAAACTGTATCAATGACTTAGATGAAGGGACCGTGTGTAATGTATTCAAGTTTGCTGATGATACGCAAGAACATAAGAACTAAGAGCAAGAGTTGGTCATACGGCCACTCGAGCCTGCTCCGACATTCAATAAGATCATGGCTAGTCTGATCTTGGTCTCAAGTCCACTTTCCCACCTGTTCCCATAAGCCTTGACTCCATTATCATTCAGAAATCTGTCTATCTCAGCCTTGAATATATTCAATGGCTCAGCCTCCACTGCCCTCTGTGGTTGAGAATTCCAAAGATTAGTGACCCTCTGAGAGAAGAAATTCCTCCTCATCTCCATCTTAAATGCTTGACCACTTATTTTGAAACTATGCCCCCTAATTCTAGGTTCCCCTACGAGGGGAGACATCCTCTCAGCATCTACCTGTCAAGCCCCCTCAGAATATTAAATGTTTCAATAAGATCACCTCTCTTCTCGCTAGCTATACCAATCTGGATGGGAAAGTAAGCTGTGAGGAGAACATAAAGAGGCTGCAAAGAGATATTACCCGGTTATGAGTGGGTAAGAAGATGGCAGATGATGTATAATGTGGGAAAATGAGAAATGATCCACTTTGGTAGGAAGAATTGAAAAGCAGAATTTTTTTTAAAGAAATCAGCGCCCAGTAAATGTTTGCATTCAAAGAGATTTGGGTGTCCTTGTACATGAATCACAGAAAGTTAACATGAAGGTACAGGAAGCTAATAGAAAAGTAAATGGTATATTCGCTTTTACTGTAAAAGTATTAGAGTACAAGAGTAAGGGGCTGAAAAATTCTGCTGTGTAGCTTCCTTTTTTCGTGCTACGAGTGCTGTTCCAGTTCCAAAATGTTGTCCATGTCGTGCATGCATACTTCTGCTGCAGGTCACAACAAATGTCGTCTTGGGTAGAATGTTAGCACTGGTGTAGTATATGCCGGAAGTATGTAAAGTAGGCAGATTTTGATTTAGTCACAACGTAACACTGATTTGATGCACGCGGTGCCAATTTGGAGCTCAACAGTCCAGCCACCATTCTCTGTTAACCTCAGACGCAGCAGGAAGAACCTCTCACCAGTGCGATTGAAAGGGATCGTCAGCCTCTTTCAGCTTAGTTACTGATTGATTTCTATTGGCTGTTACTGAGTTTGTTGAAGTGTTTGAAGGTTGGTACTGCTATTTGAAGTTTCTGTAGTATACAGGGTGTATATGACAGGGTGCTGAAGGCCTTGGTCTTGACTTCAAGCATTCTGGACAAAATATTTATGCCCAGACATGGGTCCAGTAGTTTGCATCCCCCTTGGACTACAACATGACTTGGAGAATGAGCAGAGGTGACACAGAGCAAGAGAATCTGCTGAAAGATGAAGGAGGAGAAGGGCTCTCAGTAGGAGACTATATCTGCCAAGGGTCTTCAGGAAGCAATTCTCCTACCTTAACCTCAGCAAGGAACAGTGTGTCAGATGTCTCTGCTTCACTAAAAGAGGTGCTCACTGAAGTCTGCCACCTGCTGCAGGCACAACTTCAGCTTCAGAGCAGAACAAGAACGCTGTTGACACTACCTGTGAACGTGAATGTGTCTGGCTCCTTCCAGGTCAGAACCGGTAATATTTGCAACATCTCCCAGTTCGCTGTCAACTATTGCATAAGGGAAGTCACTGAGGCTTTGTATGCAAAGAGAGATGAATACATTTCATTCTCTCTGGCTAAAGAGAAGCAGTTGAAGCAAGCACTTGACTGTGCAAGGATTGTAAGCTTCTCCATGGTGCAGGGTGCCACTGAATGCTTACATGTTGCTTTACATGCAAACTCTGAGATGTACCACAACTGAAAGGGATGCCACTCTCTCAGCGTCCAGCTGATGTGCAACCACAGTAAGTACACAATGCAGGTTAATACCTGATATCCTGGAGCAGCCATGATGCCTTCATTCTGTGGCAGTCCTTTTATTAAAATTAATTCACAGGATGTGGGCATGACTGGCAAGGCCAGCATTTATTACCCATCCCTAATTGCCCCTGAGAAGAAGGTGGTGAGCCACCTTCTTGAACTGTTGCAATGATATAGTGTAAGTACATCCAAGATGCTGTTAGGAAGGGAGTTCCAGGATACTGATCCAGCAATAACGATTAATGCCAATATATTTCCAAGTCAGGATGGTGTGGCTTGTAGGGGAACTTGCAGGTGGTGGTGTTCCCACATCTGCTGCCCTTGTCCTTCTAGGTGTTAGAGGTCACGGGTTTGGAAGGTGCTGTTGAAGGAACCTTGGCGAGTTGTTGCAGTGCATTTTGTAGATGGTACGCACTGCTACCATTGTGCATCAGTGATGAAGGGAGTGAATGTTTAAGGTGGTGCCAATTAATGGGCTGCTTTGTTCTGGATGGTGTCGAGTTTCTTGATCGTTGAAGTTGCACTCATCAAGGCAAGTAGGAAGTATTCCTTCACGCTCCTGACTTGTGCCTATAGATGATGGATAGGATTTGGGGAGTTAGGAGGTGAGTTGCTCACTGTAGAATACCCACCCTCTGACCTGCTCTTGTCGCAACAGTGTTTATGTGATTGGTCCAGTTAAAGATCTGGTCAATGGTAATCCGCAAGATGTTGATAGTGGAGGATTCAGCGATGGTAATGCCGTTGAATGTCAAGGGCTGATGGTTATATTCTCTCTTGTTGGAGGTGGTCATTGCTTGGCATGAATGTTACTTGCCACTTATCACCTAAGCCTGAATGTTGTCTTGATCTTGCTGCATGCAGACACAGATGCTTTGTATCTGAATGGGATGGAACATTGTGCGATCATCAGCGAACTTCTGAACATATGATACAGGGAAGGTCATTGATGAAGCAGCTGAAGTTGGTTGGGCCTTGGACGCTACCTGAGGAACTCCTGCAGTGATGTCCTAGGACTGAGATGATTGGCTTCCAACAACCACAACCATCTTTCTTTGTGCTAAGTATGACTCTAGCCAGTGAAGCATTTCCCCTTCTTGAGTCCCATTGGCTTCTTGGTGCCAAATTCAGTCAAATGCTACCTTGATGTCAAGGGCAGTCATTCACCTCAGATCTGGAATTCTGCTCTTTTGTCCTCGTTTGGACCAAGTCTGTAATGAGGTCTGATGCTGAGAGGTCCTGTTGAAACCTAAGTGAAGCATCGGTTACTGGGTTATTGCTGAATAAATGCAACATGATAGCACTGTCGATAATATTTTCCATCACTTTTCTCTACCATCTGCGTTTGAGCTAGACAACAAACCAAAGGGTGACAAGGGCGATCTGCTGACCACATGGCTCATGTGTGCAACCCAAGCACACATAGGCAGCATGTATATAACAAAAGCCATGCAGCCACATGAAAAGTGATCGAGCAGACCACTGGGGTGCTTAAACAATGCTTTCACTGCCTGGACCACTCCGGTGGAGACTTGCAGTACTCGGTAGAGAATGTGTCAAGGTTCTTTGTAGTCTGCTGCCTGTTGTACAACCTCACCATCATGAAATCACAGCCCTTGTCACCAGGAATATGAAAACCAGAGGAGGAGGAAGAGGAGTAATAGGAAGAAGGAGGAAGCAATCTGAAGGTCATATCTCCCAGAGTGGGCCTGTGTCAGGTGGTGAGGGAACCAACAAGAGGAAAAACGTACTTGACCTCACCAATCTACCTGTAGTAAATGCATCTGTCAATGACAGTATTGGTAGGAGCGACCACCGCACAGTCCCATCTTCACACTGAGGATACCCTCCATTTTATTGTGTGACTCTACCATCATGCTAAATGGGATAGATTCAGAACAGATCTGACAGCTCAAAACTGGGCAACCATGAGGCGCTGTGGGCCATCAACAGCAGAACTGTATTCAACCACAATCTGTAATCTCATGGCCCAGCATATCCCTCACTCTACCATCAAGCCAAGGAATCAACCCTGGTTCAATAAAGAGTGCAGGAAAGCATGTCAGGAACAGCACCAGGCATACCTAAACTGAGCTGTCAACCTGGTGAAGCTACAACCCAGGTCTACTTGCATGTCAAACAGCGGAGGCAGCATGCCATAGACAAAGCTTAGCAATCCCACGCCAATGGATCAGATCAAAGATCTGCAGTCCTGCCAAATCCCAGTTTTAAATGGTGGTGGACAATTAAACAACTAACCAGAGGAGGAGACTCTGCAAATATCCTCATCTTCAATGATGGAAAAGTCCAGTACATCAGTGCAAAAGAAAAGGTTGAAGCCTTTGCAACCATCTTCAGCCAGGAGTGAAAAGTGAATGATCCATCTTGGCCTCCTCCTGAGGTTCCCAGCATCACAGATACCAGTCTTCAGCTGATTGGATTCACCCCACGTAATATCAAGAAACGACTGAAGGCACTGATACTGCAAAGGCTGCGGATCCTGACAAAATCCAGCTGTGGTACTGAAGACTTGTGCTGCAGAACTAGCCATGACCCTAGTGTTATGACCAGGTGAGCAATGCCTAAGGGTCTTTTGGTATCTTTACCTGGTCTTATTGTAATAGAGTTTAATTTTAAACACACTGTTTTGAGCTCCGCTTTTTGTGAATCCTTGTTCACAGTTTGCAATTATAAGGCAAAGAACTGAGCACAGGCAGGCTTCCTTTGATTTAAAGCTGAAAGAAGAAATTTATTAAAACCTTAAACTCAAGCGGTTCACGCCTACGGATATACGGCACACTCCCGCTAGCATGCACACATAATATAAACATGCAGATAGGAATGGAAAAGAGCAGAAGAAAAGATAAGTAGAACATTTTGAGGCAATATCTTGTTACTGTTTCTTGAGCTCACTGTAGTCCTTGATTGAAGATATGGTCTTGCGATTCGTTGGGGCCCAGTAATCTTCTTAAAACTTTGTTCACGTGGCAAACCCTTCTCTCTTTGAATTTCATGTGTTTTCATAAGATTCAGTTCCATGGGAAGAGATGAAGGCAGGTGGACAGGAAAGGCTATAGTTCTTGCTTTAGTTCCAGGAGAGGTCTTTACTCCATGAGCACACGGTTTTGTATCCCTGGCAATTCCTTTGTTGGGAGTTCAAAAACTCTGCAACAGCCAGTCATGTGACCAAAACTGGTCTGTACAGGAGAAACAGGGACTGGCTCCCTTTGTTTCCACATTGTCTGGTACTATGCAAATGTCCTTCCAGTCAGAGATTGCAATTTTTAAAGTTTTAATGTTCATGTGGCGAAATAATGCGTGCCTCAGTCTTGGCAGGTGGGGTTTGCCTGACACTAGCCAAGCTGTTCCACTACAGCTACAACACAGGCATCTACCCGAAAATTTGGAAAATTGCCCATGTATGTCCTGTCCAGAAATGCTGGTACAACCCAGCCAATTACCGCCCTATCAGTCTACTCTCGATCACCAGCAAAATGATGGATGGTGTCATCGACCAGGCACCAGTTAAGCAGCAACAACCTGCTCATTGATGCTTAGTTTGGGTTCTGCCAGGGCCATTCAGCTCCTGCCCTCATAATAGCCTTGGTCCAAACATGGACAAAAGAGCTGAACTCAAGAGGTGAGGTGAGAGTGACTGCCCTTGACATCAAGGCAGCATTTGACTGAGTATGGCATCAAGGAGCCCTAGCCAAATTGAAGTCAATGGGAATCAGGAGTAAAAACCCTCCACTGGTTGGAGTCATACCTAGCACAAAGAAAGATAGCTGTGGTTGTCGGAGGCCAATCCTCTCAGCCCCAGGATATCAATGTAGGCCCAGCCATCGACAGCTGCTTCATTAATGAACTTCCCTCCATCATAAGTTTAGAGGTGGGGATGTTCAGTGATGATTGTATGATGTTCAGTACAATTTTCAATTTCTCAGATACTGAAGCAGTCCATGTCCATATACAGCAAGACCAAGATAATGTTCAGGCATGGGCTAATAACTGGCAAGTAACATTTGTGCCACTCAAGTGATGATCTCCAAAAAGGGAGACTCCTTGACATTCAAAGGCATTAGCATCACTGAATCTCCCACTATCCACATCCTGGGGGTTACCATTGGCCAGAAACTTAACTGTGACTACAAGAGCAGGTCAGAGGCTGGGAATTCTGTGGCGAGTAACCCACCTCCTAACTCCCCAAAGCCTGTCCACCATATACAAGGCACAAGTCAGGAGTGTGATGGAATACGCTCCAGTTGCCTTAATGAGTGCGGTTCCAACAACATTTTTTGAAGCTCAACTCCATCCAGGACAAAGCAGCTCACTTGATTGGCATCCCATCCACCACCTTCAACATTCACTCCCTTTACCGATGCACAGTCACAGACTGTATGTACCATCTACAAGATGCACTGCAGCAACTCACCACACTTCCTTCAACAGCACCTTCAAAACCCGCAACCTCTTCCATCTAGGAGGATGAAGGTAACAGATGCATGGGAACACCACCACATGCAAGTTCCCCTCCAAGTCACACGACATCCTGACTTGGAACTATATCGCCGTTCCTTCACTGTCGCTGGATCAAAATCCTAGAACTCCCTTCCTAATGGCAATGTGGGAGTACCCACACCAGATGGACTGCAGTGGTTCAAGAAGGCAGCTCGCCACCACCTTCTCAAGGGCAATTAGGGATGGGCAATAAAGCAATGCCCACTGAAACGAATAAAAAAAAAATCACATCCCCTTTCTGGCCGGGTTGTCCACAATCAACCAATCCAAGTGCAGTACTGGTGAATGCAAGTCCAATTCCCCAATAGTCCCATGCCTTACCTTCCCTCTGTTACTGATGAACATTCTCTTGGCTATATGCTGAAATAAAAGCCACCACAAAAAATTCCAAACCAAATTTATAAATCATACGATTCAAAGTTCCATACCAAAGTCAACTAATCACCCTTGCTTTCCACTAGTGCTTGTCTTTTGTGTGCCTTTTCCTCTCCTAGTGCTCCTTTGCAGTGCAGTCCCAGTCGTTGCAGTATGGCTGATGGAAAGCTGTTGATTTTCAGTTGAGGAGACTGCAGATGGCCTTGCGGTACACCCTCAACCAGCTCTTGCCTTGAATGCCCTGGCTTCAGACTGAATCACCTAGGCATGGGAGGCAGCTGTCTGGACTAGCTGACTGGCAGACAACGCCAAAGGCACTGACAGAGTGGCAGAGATTGGAGGAGGAATATTGTCATCCTGAAAGAGGACAGCTGGCTTGTGCTTGATGGAGCCGTGATCACTTCCCCAGGGTGGCACCTCAGTAACCCTAGCAATGTTTTGGAAAACAGTTTGCTGGACTGCTATGACATCTGTAGCTATGATGGTGTCAGTCTGAGCTTGTGTGGCAGCAAACTGGGCTTGCCTGAGAGCAATCTGAGCTTCCACTGCAGTACCCAAACATTGGGTGGCTTCTGCTTGTGCTGCAAAGGAAGCTGACACATCAACCATCAGATGCTGCATTGTGAATGTGTCCACAAGTGCTTTCATGGAGCAGGCCACCACTTCCATGCTGGGGAGGATGGGCTCCAAGCTCTCTGAAAAGCCTGAGCCAGGTTTGTGCCAGACTCCTTCATGCTCCTTATTACCGACTGCAGGCTTTCTGGCAGGCCTGCCCATGCAGTAAGGTTTTCATTGAGCATTCTCATCAGCCTTCTTCTGTAGGCTGTGTCACCACAGACAGATTCCACCTCTAGACTTTCTCTAAAGTATGTGCTGTGCCAGTATCTAAGCTGGTATCTAAAAGTGTGTGAGCAAGGGTGTATGGCAAGGCCATCTGCAGTCTCCTCAACTGAAAATCAACAGTTTTTCATCACTGACTTTCAGTTATTGCACCATTGCCTAGGCAGGTTGCAGTTATTGCATATCTGTAAGGAGCAAGGCACAAGGGTAGGATTGTGGTGAGGGGCAGGAAAGAAAGCAAGAGGTGCATGCTTACATCATCTGAAGGTTGCAAATCAGAAAAGATTCTGGGATGAGGGGGAAGTGTAATGTGAAAAGGAGAATTAGGTATGAGCATACCATCACCTTTGATGATTTCATCTCTGTAGCTGGTCTTGGCCTCAGTCATGGCCACTTTGATAAAGATGAGCACCATCTCCTGGCTGGTTAGGTGCTGCTTTCTCCCAATATGAGCCACCATGCCCTGCAAGAGAGAGAGAAGTGTGTCAGTGAGTGTGGTACAATGTGTTCAGGTGATGTGGCTGTCATGTTTGAATATCTGCCAGTGTGTGCAAGCTCCAAGATGTGGGTATTGTTATGTTTTCGCCAGTCTGCCAGATATTTTATATATCTGATTTATCTCAGAGCAAATCAGATATGACATCAGTTCTAAATCAACAATTAGTTTATTTACAGCACTTTAAAATATCTCAGCACTTACAAGATTTCAGTACAATGCCTTTCAGAACACTCTTGTATTTACTAAAACCTTCCAGCCTGCCTTTTTAGTTTCAGTTTCCAAACTAGGCTTAAGCAATCAAGCACAATGAACACTGAGCAGTGAACAGACTAATACAATCAAACCCAGATCAATCAAACCATTGAACACTGCAAGTTTGAGGCTTGCGGTCGTGCTAAGTGTGAAGATGAGGGGAATCTGTGAATGTTAGCATGAGTCATGATTGATAGAAATTGTTGGTAGGTGAGTGATGCAGGTGTGGTAAAGTCAGCAGTCTGTGAGGCGAGCAATTCAATTTTGAAATTGCATTCACTGATCTTGACCACTCATGTGAGGTAAATTAACTTCTCATGGCATTGCATCCAGGTCCTTGGTGCTAAATTGCTGGCATTCACTATGACTGCTATCTGGTCCGAATGTCTTTGCAATGTCTGTCTGCAGGGCCTCCTGATCCCTATGGATAGAGAAGATCTCTTCTCCCCCTCCACCAAAGCCTTTAGTGGAATGCTTGAGACTCTCTTCCAGAAACAGTTCCAGCACTTGTTCAAGCCAGAATACACCTCCACTTTAAGATGTGCAGGCTGACTTTAGGTAATGCATGCAAACTTTCAGTGGTGTTAGGCTTGCACAAACTTGGGCTGCTGAGGCATGTAGCCATTTTGTGCTGGGTGCATGCAGCTCGAATGCATAAAAACAAGCAACACAAAGTTTATAAAAGCAAAATACTGCGGATGCTGGAAATCTGAAACAAAAACAAGAAATGCTGGATTCACTCAGCAGGTCTGGCAGCATCTGTGGAAAGAGAAGCAGAGTTAACGTTTCGGGTCAGTGACCCTTCCGAAGAAGGGTCACTGACCCGAAACGTTAACTCTGCTTCTCTTTCCACAGATGCTGCCAGACCTGCTGAGTGAATCCAACACAAAGTTTATGCTCTGCCTGCATTGGAAGGAACGGGTCTGGGTTAATCATGCATCGCGATCCCTGTTCCTGTTTTCAGGAAATAAAAAATTTTGTCCCGAGGAAGGCTTGCTGCACTTATATAGGGTTTTGGTGAGACCACACCATGTAATATGTACAGTTTTGGTCTCCTTATTTAGGGAAGGATATACTTGCCTAATAGTGGGCACAACAAAGCAGGTTAATTCCTAGGAACATAGGAGCAGGAGTAGGACATTCAGCCCATCGAGCCTGCTCCACCATTCAATACGATCATGGCTGATCATCCACTTCAATGCCCTTTTCCCGCAATATTCCCAGATCTCTTTATGTCATTGGTATTTAGAAATCTGTCAATCTCTGCTTTCAACATACTCAATGACTGAGTTTTCAGAGCCCTCTAGGGTAGAGAATTTCAAAGATTCACCCCTCTGAGTAACAACATTTCTCCTCATCTCTATCCTAAGTGGCTTCTCCCTTGTTTGGAAATTGTGTCCCCTGGTTCTAGACTCCCCAACCAGGGGAAACATCTTACCTGCATTGACCCTGTCTATCCCTTGAAGTATTTTGTAGGTTTCAATGAGATCACCTTTCAGTATTCTAAACTCTAGAGAATACAAGCCCAGTTTCCCCAATCTTTCTTCATAGGACAGTCCTGCCATCCCAACAACAAGTCTGGTGAACCTTCATTGCACTCCCTCTATGGCACTAATATCCTTCCAAAGGTAAGGGAACCAAAACTACACACAGTACTCCAGGTACGGTCTAACCAAGGCTCTATACAATTGAAGCAAGATTTCCCTACTCCTGTACTCAAATCCTCTTGCGATAAAGGCTAACATACCATTAAGCTTCCTAATTGCTTGCTGCACCTGCATTTTAGCTTTCAGTGACTTATTGATGAGGATGACAGAGTTGTCCTATGAGGACAGATTGAGTAGAATGGGCCTTATATTCTCTGGAGTTTAGGAGAATGGGAGGTGATCTCATTGAAACATATAACATTTTCAGAGGGCTTGACAAGGTAGATGTTGAAAGATTGTTTCCCCTGGCTGGACAGTCTCAAAATAGGCATAATCTCAAGATAAAGGACTGAGATGAGGAGAAATTTCTCCACTTGGAAGGCTGTGAATTCTATCCCCAGAGTGTGGTGGATACTCAGTTGTTGAGTATATTCAAGGCTAAGATTGATAGAATTTTGGACACAAAGGGAATTAAGGGATCTAGGGATAAAGTGTGAAATTAGAGTTGATGTAGAAGATGAGCCATGATCTTGTTGAATGCTGGATCAGGCTCGTGGGGCAGAATAGCTATTCCCTAAAATAAAAGCAAAATACTGTGGATGCTGGAAAACTGAAATAAAAACAGAAAGTGCTGGAAATACTCAGTAGGTCTGGCAGCATCAGAAAGAAACAAAATTAATATTGCAGGTCTGTGACCGTTCATCAGAACTGTGTTCTGCCAATGTGTTTTGTTGAATAATAATTTTCTTTATTATACTGACTGGAGATCTGAATTTATATATTTTTTAAAAGACATTTTTAAAAGACCAGCTAAAAGGATGATTTTGCTGGCAGCATAAGTTGGCTACCTAGTTTGCTACATTGTATCCTCCATTGCAAAGGACTGTAAGGAGGGAGGCAAAATGTCTGTGCATTTCCCAGCAAGAACCAAGACCCGAGAAGTTTAAAGGAACTACCTGTTCTTCTCAGCAAGCAGAGAAATACTGCTAACAGCTATGTTTGAATCACTGAGTGACTGTCATGTGACAAACCCTGCCCCACCTGTGGTTTTAAGTTGGTGTTTTCTCTGCAGCAGAGGAGAAGCAACTGGACTCAGATATGAACAGACCCTAAGTGGGGGTCCCTCTTTCTCTCCAGTGCGGCTTGAAGCCTTTCAAATCCTGCCTGTTGACTGACCCACTTTGCATACTCCGGCTACAATCAGAAACCCTGTTGCAGAAAATCATCTGCATCACTGTCTCTAAGAAACCAACTGAACCAGTCATCTACCTCTTCAAACTGAAAGCCTCAGGACCACTGAATTCAGCCAGCTAAATCACCAAACCCCACAGACTGTATACCTTTATGTTTCATGGACTCTAACACAACCAATCCACCTTTCCCCACTCTGTAACCTATTTGTGTGTGTGTGCAAACCTTCAGAGTGTTTGTGTGAGTGAAAATTGGCGCATTGTTTATTATTTTTATTACTTCAGTTCAGGTACATCCACTTTAAGAAAGAATTAAACCTGTTGTGGCCTAACAAGGAGAGGGAAAAGAGGGAAGCCCTTCAACTCCTCCTCATTTGACTGTAAAAACTGGCAAAGGTTAGAAGTGTAATAGGGTTCGAGCAAGTGAAAAGGGGGAGGGGGAAGAAGAACAAAACTGAAGGTGTGTGATAGGGCAGGAGAGATTAAATGACAAAGATGTCATGGAACAAAGGCAAAGGGAGTGCTAATAGTTGTAAAAGACAAAACATTAGTCCAGAGAGACTGTTAATGACAGAACAACAAACAGCTCTGTCGAAAAATACAAACATGAAAAATAAGTTTAAGACAGGCACATGGTTAAAAAATAAAATAATATAAAAAAAAGGCAGTCATGCTCTGAAGTTGTTGAACTCAATGTTGAGTCCAGAAGACTGTTGAGTGCCTAATTGGAAGATAAGGTGCTGTTCCTCAAGCTTGTGTTGAGGTTCACTGGAACACTGCAGCAGGCCATCTCTCCTGCCCTCTGCCCTATCACACACCTTCCCTTTTGCTCTTCCTCCCCCGTTTCACTTGCCCAAAGCCTATTACATGTCTAATCTTTGCCAGTTCCAATGAAAAGTCCCAGACCTGAAACCTTGTGCTGGATTTTGTGCTGGAGGTGGGAGTCCCAGTACCAGCCAAAAAAGAGATGTCCCCCACCTCTGCCTTTTCGGCCCCCCCCGGAAACAGCCTCCAGTCTTTTAAAGTCAAAGTTTCAGGAGGCGATCCACATCCGTTTAAAGACAGGGATTCCGCCTCCAAGAGTTGTCAGCCAATCAGAGGTACAGCTCAGCAGTACTGGCAGTACCAGGAGTGGTGGCCACTGCTGGCACTTCAGAGGCCTCAGACCCAGACACAGTATGGAGCAGGGAACTCCCCCCCCCCCCACCACAAGCCCACAGGCCAGTTGCCTTGTCTTACAAGCCAACCTCCCCGACTGGCAGAGTTTCCCTCCCGCACTGCCCGCCCCCCCTCCTCCACCGCCGGAAAGATCCCAGCTGCAGTTAGTAGACTGTTAATAGTCGTTAATAGACCACTTAAGGGCCTCAATTGGCCTCTGGACAGGAAGGCCGATATCGGCCTATCCCACCACCGGGAAGATCACTTGGCGACGGGCCCTCTGTACCCCACCTCCCATCGCGATACTCTGTGCTAACCCACCCACCGCCTCCAACCCCACCTCGGCCTTTAACTCTGCTCCTCTCTCCATAGATGCTGCCTGACCTGTTGGGTATTTCTAGCACTTTCTGTTTTTATTATATATTCGCTATTCCCTATGTTCTTTTGTAAATTACTAAAAGTAAGAGGTTTTGGGAAGGAAAGAAAAATGTTACTTGCTACTTAAACAAGCTTTGTAAGAGGTTCGCAATAGTATTGCAAACATTGCATCTTTGAAGCTTTTATTCTTCAGTATCAGTGATATGATGCTATTAAGCTTGCTCCAATGTGGTGATGGGCAAGCCACGATAATGTTTAGGCTACAGTGGGACTCTGGTAAGCATCAGAAGTGGCACTCTCGTTCTTGGACAACCTTTCACAAACACCATGTGAGATCCACTACTAGACCATCTATTTATAGAAGTATAGAATCAAAGAACACAGAAGGAGTCCACTCAGTCCATTGTGCCTATGTCAGCTCTTTGGAAGTGCTATCCGATTAGTCCCACTCCCCTGCTCTATCCCCATAATCTTGCTTTTTTCTTTCTTTTCAAGTATTCAATACTGTTTTGGAAGTTACTATTCAATTTGCTTTCAGCAATTTTTCTGGCAGTTCATTCCCAATCAAAACAATTCACTGTAAAAAAATTCTCTTCATCTCCCTTCTTAAATCTGTTTCCTCTGGTACTGACAACCCTGCCAGTCGGAACAGTTTCTCCCTACTTACTCTATCAAAACCCTTCATAATTATGAACACCTTTATGAAATATCCCCCTTAACTTTCTCCACTCTAAGAGAAACAATCTCAATTTCTTCGTAAAAAACATTTCAACAGCTTCAGTCACACTCCAAAAGTCACATTCAGATGCCCGATATTATTTAAAACATCGATAAATCAAAGATGAACAATCTTATGAAAGGATTAAAAAAAACAATTATCTCCACAGCACAAAAGCAAAATACTGTGGATGCTGGAAATCTGAAACAAAAATAGAAAATGCTAGAAATACTCAGCAGGTCAGGCAGCATCTGTAGAGAGAAAAAGAGAGATAATGTTTCAAGTCTGTAAACTTTCATCAGAGCTAAGTCTGATGAAAGGTCACAGACCCAATTATTTCCTGCTGTTTGTTTCTGATTTGAAATAACAATGAGAGGAGCTAAGAAGCTGCCCATCTACAGAAACCTCCAACAACAACAACCACTGTAACTATTTAGTTAACTTAGCTGCAGGAAGCACTGAACAGTAGTTTTAAAGGAATAGGTCAGACTGCCACCCAAACATAACGGTGTTCCAGACCCCAAGCTGTCCATGAGCATCACCATGGGAGATCAGCTTGTGAATTTAGGAATAATAGAAAGTGGTGAGTTTCATACTTTATTTCAGTCTCTAACTTCTGTTATATTCATGAACGTTATAGTTTCATCTTCACAGTTCATAATATGATCAAAATTATTATATTGATTGATTATATAACCATTTATTATTTTATGTTTGTAACTTAATCTTAACCATCCACTATTGCATTTTCATTTGCTTTTAATAAAGTTGTTATGCATGTGTGGTTTGTTAGCATGAGCAGAATTAAGTTCCTGCATTATAAGTGTGTTATTGTGATGGTACCAGTATTATTAATCTAGTTAATGACCATAACCACAGAAATCCTCATTTCTAGCCTGAGATACTGCTAAGCAATTAGAAATGAATAGAACGGTTGCCAAAAAAAAAATGGGGGGGCATGAAGCAACTTCCTTTTTGTGTTTTGGCAACAATATTGGAAGCTGAGCTTTGATTATGTGCTAATGCCTGGTTACATGTTACTGAGCTGTCAAACTAAATGGTCAGTAAGCTTAGGCTGTGGAACACCCTAACTTGCATATTTATGTCAATAGCAGAAGCGCAATAGTCAGAAAGCCTTTTAAATGTTCCAGTATTAGATACTTAGTTGGTAGAAGGAGTAGTTGTGGAGCTAAAAATAGCTACTTGTGGGAGACTAAGCAGTTCACCATAGAATATTAGTGCAGGCCTTGCTTGATTATAGGCCCACTCGGCTCACGATCAACAGATGCCAAGATCAGTAGTACAGTCATGTAACACAGATGCAGAGCTATCATGAGACAGTCAAGGAATATGGATCAGATTTGCAGTGCCATTGGCCCGGATTGGTTATTCGCTTTAGTAACTATGGGCTGGATTTTTTGTAGGATGTGGGATTCCTGGCGCTGGGCCGAGAAGGCGGGGGAACCCCTCCCCCCCCCCCCCCCCCACTCTGCGTTTTCATGGCCCCCCCCCCCCCCCCCCCGGAGCGATCCTCTGGTGTTTTTCAATTGAATATTCACGAGCCAGGATCCCTGCCTCTTTAAAGACGGGAAACCGGCCTCCATGACCTGCTGCCCAATCAGAGGGCCAGCAGCTCAGCAGTATCGGCAGCGCCACCAGGAGCAATGGCCTTTCCTCGGACTGAAGCCCAGCGCTGGAAACACAGACAAGAAGTAGATGAGGCAAGGTCGGCGGGGCCAGTCTGAAAGGCCCTGGTGAGGGGGGAGTTAGTTGTGAAGTCCAGGGGAAGGGGTTCTGGGGAGTAAAGTTGTTCCTGGTGGGGGTCCTCCATGAGCCACAAATTGCCCAAGGAAGAGGGCCCCCACACAAGCCTGCAACAAGGGCGCCTCATGTTGCAAGGCATCCTTCCCGCAAAGCAGAGGACCCCCCCACCCCAACCAACCACTGCTAAGATCCCAGCGTTAGCAGGACCACACCATTAATAGGCCACTTAAGGGCCTCAATTGGCTTCTGGGCGGGGAGGCCATTGCCGGCCTGTCCCGCCAGCAGGAAGATCGCTTGGTGACGGGCAGGCAACGGGCCCTCTACCCCACCACCACCCCACCACCCATCATGATACTCTGTGCCCCCTGTCTCTGACCCCGCCTCATGGGGCCACTCAAAATCCAGCCCTATGAATTCACATCTTTTTAAAGGGGACTTGGCAAAAAGAAAATCGCATCCAGTGTGGTTGATTTTTCTTGTATTTGTAATTAGACTTTTTTTGACAGCTGCCTGGGGTGTATTTTAACATTAGAGTCTTCTTATGGCGTCTTTTGGAGCTTTATGGCTCTTGATTATCTTACAAAATGATAAGGTAACAACAAACTGATGGTCAGCTCCCACTGTCCCTGTTCACCTATCTCAACTCCTGAATGCTAAATTAAAATACAATTCTAGTTACCTTATGCTGCTGTGCTAGCAGTTACTTTAGGAAAGAAAATATGAAATGAATTATTGTTACAGTAAGATTTAAAATATCATTAATTTTAGCTCTCCAAAGTCTCAATGTGGTGAAGGCATTACATGGTGGGATACTAATAATCAAGACCTGGAAGGTTTACTCCATGATTTGTGTGGAATTAGCTAATCTCAGGTGATCGCAGAGCAACAGCCAGCATTCCCATTGCTGAATGCAACCAATTAATTGCTACTGAATAACGTATGTGTGGGCATCATGTGAACACAGAATTGGGTGTTTCCAGTGTTAATAGTCTTCCAAAAGTCAGTGGCCACATAGGGGACATACTGGAAATTTGCCAACAGCCATGGAAATGTATTCAGAAAGGAGGTTTTTTTTTGTAATGCTCCAGCAAGCTCAGTATCAAATATGGGGTGAGTGGGGTTGCAGGATGCATTTGCATAACTTTCTTTCATTGTTCAAGGCTATAACTATGCAGAAATGAGAGATGGAAGTCTCTAATGGCTGGCATCACATTCCTAATATGTGGGTCATCTGTTGCTTCAACAAGAAAATAGGAATTATATACAGAAATTTTCTTGAAGCTATGCATTTACATTCGGATATGATTTCCGTGAGAAGCTCCCTGCAGAATATTAATTTTTATCATATCGGAACACTATTTTTAAATAATATATTCATGATTAGATCTCAATTGGATTTAGCAGCTTCTGTGCTATTTCTCCAATTTAGCAGGGCTTACTGGCTGACGGGATCTTCTTTTAAATTTGCTGTTGCACAGATTGATCTTTGCATTGCAATTTCTGGATGTCATCCAATTCTGCAGTATCATTATCATAGATTTAAAATGGGTTACAGGAAGAAACTCATCATCCACATGCTTTTATTGTACGCATCTTTATTATTGCTACAATGTTGCTGTATGGATAGAAAATGATGGACGTCTTTGAATACTACAGTACTGTCTGAAAGGTTGAGACTGCAGCTGTTTGGATTCAAGCCATATTAGTTTAAACTTTGTGTTATTCTGATCAACATCTGGTGACATTGTAACTAATATTTGTGGCCTCTCAATACTGTTCTCGTGACTGATTGTTAATTCACTTAATGAACTGTTTATTTATCACAGAAAAAAAGTATAGTGCACCCTCTGACTCTAATGTATAATCTAAGATTTGAGATACCAGGTAAGCGTTCTTACCAAATGCAAATATATAAAAAAATCTTGGGCCCAGAATTCCACAGTCTTTTTCAAGCAATAATGTGTCATTCTGGCATAAGGAATTAGAATGTGGTGCATAAATCAGATAGATCTAAATTACACTGGTTCTAAAATACATGCTAATTTCCATTAGATTTGGTTACTGATAGAAGATGGGACTGTCCCTAAACTTGTACGTACTTGAAAATGACCGGATACGTTCACCGTTTACATCAGATAGCACCTGACTTAAGTTAAGGTGGTAAAAAGTGAGTAACTTAACTGCAGGCCTTGTCAAACCAAAAAGTAGTTGAGTTCATTGGCTTTGACCCTCTGCAAACTTTGCCTGAACTATCAGCTTTGACTGGAGTAATTACAAAAGTCTTCTCTCAGCCCTGCTGCCACAAAAAGATTCTGCAAACAGTCCCGTAGTTTGAAGCAATGAAATTGTTTCCTTCCCAACCTTCTGTCATGAAGTGCTTACCAATGTGTTTACTATGGCTATTCCTACATATCTCATTATAATGGAGGCAGAACAGGAACAATAGGAAGAGGAAATGACAGACAAAAGCAATATTGATACTACATCAAAGCACAAGAAGACCAACTCGAAAATACCCTTCCAGCGGTTTATGTAGAATATGTCACTTCATTGAGAATGTGTCAGAAGAAATCTGCTTAAGGAGACAATGGTTTCATTAGGAAGCATAGAAGGAGACATTTGGTCCATTGCAAATGGATATCTGAAGGTCCCAACAATCAAAAAAAGTGAGCAGGTATAGGCTGGAAAACTGAACTCCATAGGGACAGCATGTTCCGAAGAAGGGTCACTGACCCGAAACGTTAACTCTGCTTCTCTTTCCACAGATGCTGCCAGACCTGCTGAATGATTCCAGCATTTCTTGTTTTTGTTCCATAGGAACAGGAGTAGGTCATTCAGCCCCAAGTCTGTTTCCCTATTTAACTAGATCATGGATCATCTGCACCTTATCTTATTTTACCTCCTCCAATCCCTATCCCTTGCTACCCTTATCAAATAAAAAATTGTTGATCTCAATCTTCATTATTTAGTTCACCCAGCATCCACAGACTTTTGGGGGAGAGAGTACCACTTCTCCCCTACTATTCATAAAATCCTTCTCTGATATTGGCAGTGAGGATGGCATTAGACTCTGCTGTGACTTCTACCATCTCTTAGATCTTTTGAGATGGACCTTATTGATTTCATTTGGGTATGATTCTCATTCAGCATCACTTTTAGAACAGGACCCCAGAAGCTGAGTTCGCAGACTCTGGAGTCAATAGCTGACTTCTGCTCCCCAGTGTTAAATCTGACATTTGTCTCTGACTCCTCTGGTCACGTATGTTGCATTGCAGCTAGTAAAGACAACCTCATCCAAACTACTTCCATCCCCTGGGTGGATTTTTCAAATGGGTGATTGACAGTATAGGTAAGGATGTAGCTGATTGGGCACACAATGTTTCTCTCCTCTCCAAATCCATTATACAGACAAGTTGCACATGGTGCAGACAAACCTGCAGATGCCACTACTCTTATATGCCTCTGTCCCCAATAGGTTCAACCTCATAGCTTCTCAGGATCTCCAAGGCCTAAGCATCATTGGCAGATACCTAAGATTCCAGGTGGCTATGGGGCAGGTGGACCTGTGAGAAACAAGAGTAGAATGGATATTGTCATGATGGCTGGGTAGAGTCATTTCTTACAACAGTCATAGAGTCATAGAGTTTTACAGCACAGAAACAGACCCTTTGGCCCAACGAGCCGATGCCGACCATCAAGCACCTGACCTAACTAATCCCATTTCCCACACTTGGCCTGTAGCCTTGTATGTTATGGCGTTTCCAATGCTCATCTAAATATTTCTTGAATGTCGTAAGTGTTCCTGCCTCTACCACTCCTTCAGGCAGTGTGTTCCAGATTCCAACCACCCTCTGGGTGAAAAAATTCCTCCTCAACTCCCCTCTAAACCTCATGCCCCTTACCTTAAATCTATGCCCGCTAGTTATTGACCTCTCTGCTAAGGGAAAAAGTTTCTTCCTATCTATTCTATCAATGCCCCTCATAATTTTGTACACCTCAATCAGGTCCCCCCTCAGCCTTCTCCGCTCCAAGGAAAACAACCCCAGTCTATGTAGTTGGTCTTCATAACTGAAATGCTCCAGCCCAGGCAACATCCTGGTGAATCTCTTCTGCACCCTCTCCATTGCAATCACATCCTTCCTGTAGTGTGGCAACCAGAACTGGACACAGTATTCCAACTGTGGCCTAACCAGCATTTAATACAGTTCCATCATAATCCCCCACTCTGATATTCTATGCCTCGGCTAATAAAGGCAAGCATCCCGTAAGCCTTCCTAACCACCTTATCTACCTGTGTTGCTGCCTTCAGTGATCTATGGATAAGCACCCCAAGGTCCCTCTGACCCTCTGTACTCCCTGACACCGGAAACACCAGAGGGATGTAGGATGGCATTAAGAGAGCTTGTGGGCCAACCATCAAGAAGATCGCCCCCCCCCCCTCAAATCTAAATCAGGGGACACAATCACTGACCAATGCAAGCAAATGGACCGCTGGGTGGAGCACTACCTAGAACTGTACTCCAGCGAAAATGTTGTCACTGAGACCGCCCTCAATGCAGCCCAGTCTCTGCCAGTCATGGATGAGCTGGACATACAGCCAACAAATTCGGAATTCAGTAATGTCATTGATTCTCTAGCCAGCTGAAAAGCCCCTGGGAAGGACGGCATTACCCCTGAAATAATCAAGCGTGCAAAGCCTGCTATACTTTCAGCCCTCTACGAACTGCTTTGCCTGTGCTGGGACGAGGGAGCAGTACCACAGGACATGCGCGATGCCAATATCATCACCCTCTATAAGAACAAGTACAGGAGTGGAGGTGCCTCAGCCTTTGACCCTATCCAACAGGTACGAGATACTTGCTCCCTGTGTGGATGAGGAAAAGGGCTGCGGGGAGGATGAGCCAACTGACCATGGCACCATGGTGCAGAAGGCCATTCAAGAGGGGGGAGCAAAAAGACAAGTGGTAGTTATAGGGGATTCTATAATTAGGGGGATAGATAGTATCCTTTGCAAGCCGGATCGGGAGTCCCGCATGGTGTGTTGCTTGCCCAGTGCCAGGGTGCAGGACATCTCTGACTGGCTTGAAAGGATATTGGAGCGGGAGGGGGAGGATCCAGTTGTTGTGGTCTACATTGGGACTAACAACATAGGCAAGGCTAGGATGGAGGACCTGTTTGGGGATTATAAAGCACTAGGAACGAAATTAAGGAACAGGTCCTCGAGGGTCATAATCTCCGGATTACTGCCCGAGCCACGTGCAAATTGGCTTAGGGATAAGAATATTAGGGAAGTAAACACGTGGCTAAGGGAGTGGTGTGGGAAAGAGGGGTTCCATTTCATGGGGCATTGGCATCAGTTTTGGAACCGGGAGGATCTGTACCGATGGGACGGTCTCCACCTGAACCGATCTGGAACCAGTGCTCTAGCGAAACGGATAAATAGGGTGGTCTCTAGGACTTTCAACTAGTGACTCGGGGGGAAGGGAAAGGGAAAACGACAGGGAGTATGATGGTAAATAAAATGGTAAGCAGCAGGTTAACATGTGTGCAGGAGGGTTTAAGTTCAAGGCAGACTATGAAAGAATCAGAAAGGAAGGATAACTCAGGAGTTATTCGAGATGTTGGAAATCATGAGGGTAAGAAAGCTAGCATAAAGGCACTTTACCTGAATGCTCGTAGCATTCGTAATAAGGTTGATGAGTTAACGGAACAAATCATCGCGAATGAATATGATTTGGTAGCCATTACGGAGTCATGGTTACAGGTTGGTCACGACTGGGAGTTAAATATCCAGGCGTACCAGACTATTCGGAAGGACAGACAGGAAGGTAAGGGAGGTGGTGTAGCTCTGATATTCAAGGATGACATCAGGGCGGTGCTGAGAGATGATATAGGTTCTATGGAGAATGAGGTTGAATCCATTTGGGTGGAAATTAGAAACTCTAAGAAGAAAAAGTCATTGATAGGCATAGTCGATAGGCCACCAAATAATAACATCACATTGGGGCGGGCAATAAACAAAGAAATAACTAATGCCTGTAAAAATGGTACGGCAATTATCATGGGGGATTTTAATCTACATATAGATTGGTCGAACCAGCTCAGTCAGGGTAGCCTTGAGGAGGAGTTCGTTGAGTGTATCCGTGAGAGTTTTCTTGAACAGTATGTAATGGAACCGACGAGGGAGCAAGCTATCCTAGATCTAGTCCTGTGGAATGAGACAGGAATAATTAATGACCTCATAGTTAGGGATCTTCTTGGAAGGAGTGATCACAGGATGGTTGAATTTAGAATACAGATGGAGAGTGTGAAGATAAAATCCAATACCAGGGTCCTGCGCTTGAACAAGGGGGACTACAATAGAATGAGGGAGGACTTGGCTAGAGTAGACTGGAAACAAAGATTTTATGGTGGGACAGTTGACGAGCAGTGGAGGACTTTTGAAGCATTTTTTCAAAGTGCTCAGAAAAAGTATATTCCAGTGAAAAGGAAGGACTGGAAGAAAAGGGGTAATCTGCCGTGGGTGTTTAAGGAAATAAGGGAGGCTATCAAATTGAAAGAGAAGGCATACAAAGTGGCCAAAAACAGCATAAAACTAGAAGATTGGGAAAACTTTAAAGGTCAACAGAAAGCCACAAAAAGAGCTATAAAGAAAAGTAAGATAGAACATGAGAAAAAACTAGCACAGAATATAAAGACAGATAGCAAAAGTTTCTATAAATATATAAAACGAAAAAGAGTGGCTAAAGTAAATGTTGGTCCTTTAGAGGATGAGAAGGGGAATTTAGTTATGGGATATGATGAAATGGCCGAGGCATTGAACAGGTATTTTGTATCGGTCTTCACAGTGGAGGACATTAATAACATGCCAGTAATTGACAAAGAGACGAACGTAGGTGAGGACCTGGAAACAATCATTATTACGGAAGAGGTAGTGTTGGGCAAGCTAAAGGAGCTAAGGATTGATAAGTCTCCTGGCCCCGATGGAATGCATCCTAGGGTACTAAAAGAGATGGCAGGAGAGATAGCAGGTGCACTGGCGATAATTTTCCAAAATTCACTGGACTCTGGGGTAGTCCCAGCAGATTGGAAAACAGCAGATGTGCTGCCACTGTTTAAAAAGGGAGGTAGACAAAGGATGGGGAATTATAGACCGGTTAGCTTAACCTCTGTAGTGGGGAAGATGCTTGAGTCTATTATCAAGGAAGAAATAGCAGGGCATCTCGAGAGAAATTGTCCCGTTGGGCAGATGCAGCATGGGTTCATGAAGGGCAGGTCATGCTTGACAAATCTTTTGGAATTCTATGATGACATTACGAGCAAGGTGGACAATGGGGACCCAGTGGATGTGGTGTACCTAGATTTCCAAAAAGCCTTCAACAAGGTGCCGCACAAGAGGCTGCTGTATAAAATAAGGATGCATGGCGTTAGGGGTAAAGTATTAGCATGGATAGAGGATTGGTTGACTGACAGGAAGCTGAGAGTGGGGATAAATGAGTGCTATTCTGGTTGGCAATCAGTCACTAGTGGTGTACCTCAGGGATCGGTGTTGGGTCTGCAATTACTTACAATTTATATAGATGATTTGGAGTTGGGGACCACTTGTAGGGTGTCAAAGTTTGCAGATGACACTAAGATGAATGGCAGAGCAAAGTGTGCAGATGACTGTGAAACTTTGCAGAGGAACATAGATACATTGAGTGAGTGGGCAAAGGACTGGCAGATGGAATACAATGTTAATAAATGTGAAGTCATTCATTTCGGTTGGAGTAACAGTAAAAAGGATTATTACTTGAATGGTAAAAAGTTGCAGCATGCTGCTATGCAGTGGGATCTGGGTGTCCTTGTGCATGAATTGCAGAAGGTTGGTCTGCAGGTACAGCAAGTAATTAGGAAGGCAAATGGAATTTTGTCCTTCATTGCTAAAGGGATTGAGTTTAAAAGCAGAGAGGTTATGTTGCAGCTGTATAAGGTACTGGTGAGGCCGCACCTGGAGTACTGTGTGCAGTTTTGGTCTCCTTACTTGAGAAAGGATATACTGGCACTGGAGAGGATGCAGAGGAGGTTCACTAGGTTGATTCCGGAGTTGAGGGGGTTGGCTTATGAGGAGAGACTGAGTAGATTGGGATTATATTCATTGGAATTCAGAAGAGTGAGGGGGGATCTTATAGAAACATATAAAATTATGAAGGGAATAGATAAGATACAAGTAGAGAGGATGTTTCCACTGGCAGGTGAAGCTAGAACAAGAGGGCAACGCCTCAAGATTAGAGGGAGCAGATTTAGGACTGAATTAAGAAGGAACTTCTTCACCCAGAGGGTTGTTAATCTATGGAATTCCTTGCCCAGTGAAGTAGTTGACGCTTCTTCAGTAAACGTTTTTAAAGCTAAGGTAGATATCTTTTTGAATAATAAAGGAATTAAGGGATACGGTGAGAACGCGGGTAAGTGGATCTGAGTCCACGAAAAGATCAGCCATGATCTTATTGAATGGCGGAGCAGGCTCGAGGGGCCGGACGGCCTACTCCTGCTCCTAGTTCTTATGATCTCATGATAAGAACAAGGGTGACCGCGGTGACTGCAATAACTACCGTGGAATCTCCCTGCTCAGCATAGTGGGGAAAGTCTTTGCTCGAGTCGCTTTAAACAGGCTCCAGAAGCTGGCTGAGTGTGTCTACCCTGAGGCACAGTGTGGCTTTCGAGCAGAGAGATCCACCATTGACATGCTGTTCTCCCTTCGCCAGCTACAGGAGAAATGCCGTGAACAACAGTTGCCCCTCTACGTTGCTTTCACTGATCTCACCAAAGCCTTTGACCTCGTCAGCAGACGTGGTCTCTTCAGACTACTTGAAAAGATTTGGATGTCCACCAAAGCTACTAAGTATCATCACCTCATTCCATAACAATATGAAAGGCACAATTCAGCATAGCAGCACCTCATCAGACCCCTTTCCTATCCTGAGTGGCGTGAAACAGGGCTGTGTTCTCACACCTACACTGTTTGGGATCTTCTTCGCCCTGCTGCTCTCACATGCATTCAGGTCTTCAGAAGAAGGAATTTTCCTCCACACAAGATCAGGTGGCAGGTTGTTCAATCTTGTCTGTCTAAGAGCGAAGACCAAAGTATGGAAAGTCCTCATCAGGGAACTCCTCTTTGCTGACGATGCTGCATTAACATCTCACACTGAAGAGTGTCTGCAGAGACTCATTGACAGGATTGTGGCTGCCTGCAACGAATTTGACCTAACCATCAGCCTCAAGAAAACGAATATCATGGGACAGAACGTCAGTAATGCTCCATCCATCAATATTGGCGACCATGCTCTGGAAGTGGTTCAAGAGTTCACCTACCTAGGCTCAACTATCACCAGTAACCTGTCTCTCGATGCAGAAATCAACAAGCGCATGGGAAAGGCTTCCACTGCTATGCCCAGACTGGCCAAGAGAGTGTGGGAAAATGGCACACAGACACGGAACACAAAAGTCTGAGTGCATCAAGCCTGTGTCCTCAGTACCTTGCTCTATGGCAGCGTGGCCTGGACAAAGTATGTCAACCAAGAGCGACGTCTCAATTCATTCCATCTTCGCTGCCTCTGGAGAATCCTTGGCATCAGGTGGCAGGACCGTATCTCCAACACACAATTCCTCGAGGCGGCCAACATCCCCAGCATATACACCATACTGAGCCAGCGGTGCTTGAGATGGCTTGGCCAGGTGAGCCACATGGAAGATGGCAGGATCCCCAAGGACATATTGTACAGCGAGCTCGCCACTGGTACCAGACCCACCGGCCGTCCATGGCTCCGCTTTAAAGACGTCTGCAAACGCGACATGAAGTCCTGTGACATTGATCACAAGTCGTGGGAGTCAGTTGCCAGTGATCGCCAGAGCTGGCGGGCAGCCATAAAGGCGAGGCTAAAGTGTGGCGAGTCAAAGAGACTTAGCAGTTGGCAGGAAAAAAGACAGAAGCGCAAGGGGAGAGCCAACTGTGTAACAGCCCCGACAACCATTTTTATCTGCAGCACCTGTGGAAAAGTCTGTCACTCTAGAATTGGCCTTTATTGCCACTCCAGGTGCTGCTTCACAAACCACTGACCACCTCCAGGCGTTTAGCCATTGTCTCTCGAGACAAGGAGGCCAAAGAAGATGAAGAAGATCCCGTAAGGCTTCCTAACCACCTTATCTACCTGTGCTGCTGCCTTCAGTGATCTATGGACAAGCACCCCAAGGTCCCTCTGACCCTCTGTACTCCCTCGGGTCCTACCATCCATTGTACAATCGATTGCTTTGTTAGACCTCCCAAAGTGCATCACCTCACACCTCTCAGGATTAAACTCCATCTGCCACTGCTCCGCCCATCCTACCAGCCCATCTATATCATCCTGTAATCTAAAGCTATCTTCCTCACTATTTACGACACCACCAATTTTCGTGTCATCTGTGAACTTACTGATCATGCCTCTTATATTCACATCTAAATCATTAATGTACACTACAAACAGTAAGGGTCTCAGCACCGATCCCTGTGGTACACCACTGGTCACAGGCTTCCACTCGCAGAAACAACCCTCTACCATCACCCTCTGCCTCCTGTCACTAAGCCAATTTTGAATCCAATTTGCCAAATTACCCTGGATCCCATGGGCCTTTACTTTCTTAACCAATCTTCCATGCGGCACCTTATCAAAAGCCTTACTGAAGTCCATGTTGACTGCATCAACTGCTTTACCCTCATCTGCACCTCTAATTACCTCCTCGAAAAATTCAATCAAGTTTGTTAGACATGATCTCCCCCTGACAAAGCCATGCTGACTATCCCTGATTAATCCCTGCTTCTCCAAATGGAGATTAATTCTGTCTCTCAGAATTTTTTCCAATAGTTTCCCTACCACTGATGTTAGACTCATCGGCCTGTAATTACCTGGTTTATCCCTGCTACCCTTCTTGAATAATGGTACCACATTCGCTGTCCTCCAGTCCTCTGGTACCTCTCCTGTGGCCAGAGAGGATCAGAAAATTTGTGTCAGAGCCTCTGCCCCCTCTTCGCTCTCCTTATTACTTTTTTAAGTACTCCGCTACACTTTCTATATTCCTCTAGGGCCTTTGCTGTTTGCAGCACTCTGAATCTGCCATACGCCACTTTTTTTTCCTTATCCAATCCTCTATATCCCTTGACATCCAGGGTTCCCTTGACCTGTTGGTCCTACTCTTCACCTTTACAGGAACTTTGTCAAGTGTTGGATCATTGTCGAGATCACTTCTGATCACTTCTGATTTTATGTTGTGGGAGGTTCACCAGCAGGTGCATGCCCACAGTGGAGTTCTGAATGAGTAGTTGCACAAAATGCTCTCTCCAGCGGGTGTACATATGGTCCTTCTCTTTGAGAGAGTCTTGTCATCTTTGGATCTTACCAGTCCATATGCTAAGGGTCCATTGATCTCTTTGGTTGCCCTGAAAAAGGCACACGTGTCATGCATGTCAGCAAAGAGTTTAATTTTCTCAGCCTTCTCTGTCCACCATTTGTTCTTCAAATCAAGGGCTCTTCTTTGAATTTCAGCATTGACTGTCTGGTTGACAAAATTCGTTTCTGTGGAGTTTGGATCCTTTTGCCAGAGGGGAGGTGGTGGCATAGTGGTATTGTCACTGGACTAGCAACCCAGAGACCCAGGGTATTTCCCTGGGGACATGGATCTGAACAACAGCGGAAGGTGGAATTTGAATTCAATTAATAAATCTGGAACTAAAAGCCAGTTTAATGATGGCCATGAAACCATTGTCAATTGTTGTAAAAACCCATCTAGTTCACTAATGTCCTTTAGTGAAGGAAATCTGCTGTCCTTACCTGGTCTGGCCTACATGTGTCTCCAGACCCACAGCAATGTGGTTGACTCTTAAATGCTCTCTGAAATTGCCTAGCAAGCCACTCAGTTGTATCTAGCTGCTACAAAGTCAATAAAACAGAATGAAACAGGACAGACCACCCGGCATTGACCTAGGCACCGGAAACGACAACAGCAAACCCAGCTCTGTCGACCCTGCAAAGTGCTCCTTACAAACTTGTGCCAAAGTTGGGAGAGCTGTCCCACAGACTAGTCAAGCAACAGCCTGACATAGTCATGCTCACAAAATCATACCTTATTGATGATGTCCCCGACACGACTATCACCATCCCTGGGTATGTCCTGAACCACCAGCAGGACAGAGCCAGCAGTGGTGGCGAGACAGTGGTATACAGTCAGGAGGGAGTTACCCTGGGAATCTTCAACATCGACTTCGGACCCCATGAAGTTTCATGGCATCAGGTCAAACGTGGGCAAGGAAACCTCCAGATGATTACCACCTACTGCCCTCTCTCAGCTGATGAGTCAGTACTCCTCCATGTTGCTCACCACTTGGAGGAAGCACTGAGGGTGGCAAGGATGCAGAATGTAATCTGGGTGAGGGAATTCAATGTCCATCACCAAGACTGGCTCAGCAGCACCACTACTGACCAAGCTGGCTGAGTCATAAAGGACATAGCTGCTAGACTGTGGCGCTACTGCTGTGGCACCGTGCTAAATGGAATAGGTTTTGAACAGATCTAGCAATGCAAAACTGGGCATCCATGAGGCACTGTGGGCCATGAGCAGCAGCTGAATTGTACTCAACCACAATCTGTAACCTCATGGCCCGGCATATTGCCCACTCTACCATTAGCATCAAGCCAGGAGGCCAACCCTGGTTCAAGAGTACAGGAGGGCATGCCAGGAGCAGCACCAGGCATACCTTGAAATGAGATGTCAACCTGGTGAAGCTACAACACAGGACTACTTGTGTGCCAAACTGCGCAAGCAGCATGCGATAGACAGAGCTCAGCGATCCCATAGCCAATGGATTAGATCTAAGCTCTGAAATTCTGCAACATCCAGCCGTGAATAGTGGTGGACAATTAAACAACTAATTGGAGGAGGAGGCTCCACAAATATCCCCATTCTCAATGAAGGGGGAACCCAACACATCAGTGCGAAAGATAAGGCTGAAGCATTTGCAACAATGTTGTGCCAGAAGTGCCGAGTTGATGTTCCATTTCGGCCTCCTCCTGAAGTCCCCAGCATCACAGATGCCAGATTCAGCCAATTCAGTTCATTCCGCGTGATATCAAGAAACGATTGAAGGCACTGGATACTGCAAATGCTGTGGGCCCTGACAATATTCCGGCAATACTATTGAAGATCTGTGCTCCAGAACTTGCTGCACCCGTAGCCAAGCTGTTCCAGTACAGCTACAACACTGACATCTACCCAGCAATGTGGAAAATTGCCCAGGTATGTCCTGTACACAAAAAGCAGGACAAGTATAATCCGGCTAATTACTGCCCCATCAGTCTACTCTCAATCATCAGTAAAGTGATCGAAGGTGTCATCGACAGTGCTTTCAGGTGCTACTTGCTCAGCAATAACCTGCTCAGTGATGCTCAGTTTGGGTTCCTCCAGGGCCAGTCAGCTCCTGACCTCATTATGGCCTTGGTTCAAACATGGACCAAAGAGCTGAACTCAAGAGGTGAGGTGAGACTGACTGCCCTTGACATCAAGGCAGCATTTGACCAAGTATGGCATCAAGGAACCCTAACAAAACTGAAGTCAATGGGAATCATGGGGAAAACTCTCTGCTGGTTGTCAACATACCTAGCGCAAAGGTAGATGGTTGTGGTTGTTGTAGGTCAATCATCTCAGTTCCAGGACATCATGGTAGTGTCCTAGGCCCAACCATCTTCAACCGCTTCATCACTGACCTTCCTTCAATCATGACGTCAGAAGTGGGGATGTTCGCAAATGATTGCACAATGTTCAGCACCATTCGCGACTCTTCAGATACTGAAGCAGTCTGTGTTGAAATACAACAAGACCTGGACAATATCCAGGCTTGGGCTGATAAGTGGCAAGTAACATTCGCACCACACAAGTGTCAGGCAATGACCATCTCCCCTTGACATTCAATGACATTACCATCACTGAATCCCCCACTATTAACATCCTGGGGGTTACCATTGACCAGAAACTGAACTGGAGTAGCCATATAAATACTGTGGCTACAAGAACAGGTCAGAGGCTAGGAATCCTGCAGCTAGTAACTCACCTCCTGACTTCAAAGCCTGTCAACCATCTGCAAGGCACAAGTCAGGAGTGTGATGGAATACTTTCCACTTGCCTGGATGGGTGCAGGTTCAACAACACTCAAGAAGCTCGACACCATCCAGCAGAAAGTAGCCTGCTTGATTGGTACCCCATCCATAAACATTCACTCCCTCCACCACTGCGCACAGTGGCAGCAGTGTGTACCATCTACAAGTTGCACTGCAGCAATGCATCAAGGTTCCTTAGACAGCACCTTCCAAATCTGCAACCTCTAATAACTAGAAGGACAAGGGCAGCAAATGCATGGGAACACCACCACCTGCAAGTTCCCCTCCAAGTCACACACCATCCTGAATTGGAACTATATCGCTATTCCTTCACTGTCGCTGGGTCAAAATCCTGGAACTCCCTTCCCAAAATCACTATGGGTGTACCTACCTCATATGGACTGCAGCGGTTGAAGAAGGCAACTCACCACTACCTTCTCAGGGGCAATAAGGGAAGGGCAATAAATGCTGGCCTAGTCAGCGACGCCCACATCCCATGAATGAATAAGAAATATTGTAGGTGTCAGGGGGAACAGGAGGGGACAAAAAAACTCAAAGGTTCATAGTACAGTCCAAGAGTACTGTGGGGGACAATAAATGAAAGAGTGCAAAGCATATCAATCGATCGCAAGATTGGTACAGGGAAGAAGGTAGCGTATCTTGTTTAGTTTATGTTTATGTTTAGAGATACAGCACTTAAACAGGCCCTTCGGCCCACCGAGTCTGTGCCAACCATCAACCACCCATTTATACTAATCCTACACTAATCCCATATTCCTACCATATCCCCACCTGTCCTTATATTTCCCTACCACCTACCTATACTCGGGGCAATTTATAATGGCCAATTTACCTACCAACCTTCAAGTCTTTGGCATGTGGGAGGAAACCGGAGCACCCGGAGGAAACCCACGCAGACACAGAGAGAACTTGCAAACTCCACACAGGCAGTACCCAGGATTGAACCCGGGTTACTGGAGCTGTGAGGCTGTGGTGCTAACCACTGCACCACTGTGGTTTGGGAGGGTCATTAGACTTTTTTCTGCAATACAAATGAGTCCTAGAGGTCAAGGACTCACTGCCATCACCACCAACTCAAAACAACATCATGCAATACACACTTGGGCCTGAACTTGTATTTTCGCATATTTTCCTTCCCCAGCCCAGTGTACTTGAGATATCACAGCCTGGATTTACACAGCCTGCATGCCTCTTTCATTATGTGATCTCACCACTTAGAGAGGTCAGTGTTATAATATTAGGCTGGTTAGAAGCTCCCCTCTATCTCACTTCTGCTTCAGTAAGTCCACTGTTGGAATTCTGAGTATATGATTTAATGTGTTTTGAGTGTTGGGTCTTCCTGGTTTAAAAATCATTTTCTCTCCCTTTTGTTTCTCCACTCCCACAGACAGCATTCTTCAGCTCTGGGGATTCATAGAAAGTACAACGACGAAACTGGCATTTGGTCCAACCAGGCCATGTCAGTGTTTACCTTCCAGCTGAGCAAATATCCCAATCAAATTTATTCATCTGGTCCCATATTCCTTCATCCACCTAAGGAATCCAATCTTGAATGTTGACATAGGCTGGAATTTGACGTGAGGCCGGAGGCCCCGCGCGCCGGCCCAAAAAGTCCAGTGGTGAGCCCGCCTTCCGCAGGCCTGAAAGTCACACAGTGATTTTATGTGGTCCAGGCTCTTAATTGGCCTCAGGTGGGACTTCTGCCCCTCTGAGGCAGGAAGTCCAGCTTCCAAGAGCTGCTGGCCAATCAGCGGACCGGCAGATCTTGAGTCCCTGCCACTAACCTTAGAAATCAATTTCATAGCCTGCCACCATCAGTGTAAAGAAACTTCTCCAACCCTCAGTTCTATATACAGTCTTTCTTTGTATTTGGATGTAGCCTGTTATAGCCGTGTCGTGAGGAGTGTGGATGGTTTCCACTGTTTAACTCCCCCCTGACTGCAGCAAGTGTTCTGGCTTTTCAGGTTTTAACTCCTTTGTGTTTTATTTGTCAAATAAACAGACAGCGACAGGTTTTCTTGTAGGTTTAAAACAGAAAACAAAATATTTATTGAGCAATATGCCTTATCCCGAAATTGTTGCAATTGCACCCACTCACACACACACACACACACACAACAGACAGATAGTGAGAAAAAGGGGTAAGTGGTTTAAAGTGAGGTAGGGTTTCGGGGTACACGGTAAACCTGTTGAATCTTCTCAGAGGTCAATTTATCTTTAGTTGCAGGCCTTGGATGTTTGTAGATTTCTCTGTTGGTTGAAATTTCAGTTTGAAGACAAGGAATCATTTCCAGTTCACAGTTGCACAAGTTGAAATGTAGAATCCACAGCAGGGCACCTTCCTTTTTGCTTGCTGGATAGGCTTTGGTGATGCTTTGTCCTGGGTCTCTCGCTCCCTCTCTCTTTCTCTCTACCTGAGAGCTACCTTTTAATTAAAAGTCTCCCACATCTCGCCTCTCCTGGGAGACTGAGATCTTCCTCCTTGTGGTGACCAACAATGGCCTAGGATGTGGCTTTGTTGTTTCAGAAGAATCCATTCAATTCAAAAATGCCCCTTGATGTGTTCAGGATGGGTATAATTGACACCTCTTAGCTACGGAATGTATCCTTCTGTCCTTTCCAGGCAGTAAACAGTTTAAATATACAAGGCCAGGTCTTTTGACCTTTGGTGGCCATTTTGAAGCACATTGTTTTGAAAAGAAAATTCAGTTTTTATAACTCTTCAGGTTGAGTTCTTGTATTTTCAATCTCTACACTTTACATGAGCATAACAACCCATACCTGGCTGCATCTGTGTGGTAGCTTCGGTAAAGCCACAAAATCCTCTTCTAGTGTGGTAACCAATGCTGCCCTCAGTACTCTAACTGAGGTCTTATTATGATTTGATCCATCCCCATCATTGCTTCTTGGCTTTTATATTCAATGGCCTCGAAGTTGGATCGTGTAGTGCTGTTTTTAGGTGCTATGCTAACATTCCTACATTACACTTCAAAAGGTACTTCATTAGCTGTAAAGCACTTTGAGACCTTCTGTGGTCATGAAAGGTGCTATATAAATACAAATATTTCTTTTCTTCTTACGCAGTCTCCTATGGTCCCAAAATGGCAGGCAGGAAATGCACACTCACTTCCACCTGGAAGTGCACCACCCACCATATTGGTTAAGGACAAAAAGAGGCATCCTTCATCCATACCTAAAGGAGGCATTCGAACATTTATGTACAAATAAGGGGCACTCAGGGAAACCACTTCTAAAGATCACCTGAATAAAATAAAGTAAGCACTTGCCAATTAAGTACCATCACAAACACTCATGCTCCTGGCTCCCCAACCAGCAATACCCACCCTCACCGTGCCCCCCGCACCGGCCTCGACCTCGAAGCTCCCGAACCCCAGATCACTGCTTTCCCAAGGCCCAATCTCCTTCTCCTCATCCTGAAGCCACTGATCACTACACACCCCCCTCCCCCAATGCCTGATCTCATTCCCTCCCCCAAGACAATGGATCCACCTCCCCGAGGCTCAATTGCATTTCCCCCAACCCCCACAAAGCTTGAGGTCCTTCATTAATCTGAGGGCCACTATGCACTAGTAACAGGATGATCTTTGTACCTTTTTCCCACAGGGCACCACTTCCAATGCAGGCCTAGAATCTCAATATCTGGAGCTCCTTGGACCTCTTAGTTTTGCATGGGGTAATCTCACTGCACAGGAGTGCCCAGAAATGGGTTCCCAATTTTATACTTCTTGTGGTAATTCTGTGAGTTCCACTAGTTTATTTTTAATGGCATTAACAACCCAGGTGCTGCCTCAATGTCTGTTAAGCTGCACCTCAAAAATCCTTCTGTCTGTCCACAGCAATGAACCTATTTCATTGAGAGTATAATTACTGATATTCTCATTTACATATTGACATTTAATTCCATCTGCCATTTTCTAGCATCCCGCATCTTATCAGATACACTTTAGAGCTTACATTGGTCTTCTAAAGAATTAACTGTACCTATTTTGTTCCTGTTTTGGTATCATCTGCAAATGTCAACAGATTCCCACAAGACCGATATCCAAATTATTGATATAGACAATGAACAGAATGGATAGGGAGCCTATTTTACAGCTTGAGTTATTACTGACCTAAAACCAGGCACTGTGATTTGTGTGTGAGTAACGTACATTAACTTGTCACCTTATTTGCTAGGGGTTCAGGTGGACATTGAGGATTCCCATAGCATTATTTGAAGTAGAACAGAGAGTTTCTTTGTCAGTTTTGGCTCAGTGTAAGCACTCTTCCCTCTGTCAGCATGTTGTATGTTCAAGACTCACTCCAGAGACTTCAGCACATAATTTAATATAGCAATTCATTGCAATACTAAGGGAGGTCTGGACTGTCAGAGATGCAATCTTTCACGTGAAACATAATACTGAAGCCTCATCTTCCCCTTCAGGCGGACGTAAATGATCCCACAGAACTAGTCGAAGATGAGAGGAATTCTTCAATTCAACATATAATTCTCAACCAAGACCACCAAAAGTCAGATTATCTGGTTATTTAGGTCTGTTCTTCGAGGGATCATACTGTGTGCAAATTGGTTACATTATAACGGTGACTATTCTTTAAACGTCTTACATTGTGAAGTGCTTTAGGATGCCTTGATGCTTTTAAAAAACATAGGTGGAAACTTCTGCTGATAGATTCTTTTCAGGAGTCGGGACTTTATCCAGATCCCGACCCTGCACAGGTCCACAGTACATTCTCCAGTGCAATCTTCCAGGAAGTGGCTTCCTAATTGGTCGCATCTGCCATTTAGTTAAGGACAGCGTGCAGGTTCCAGTGGATGCAGGCGCAGTCAGAATGCCCACGACTTTGGATGGCTGGCAGCCCCATTGGGAGAGGTGGGTGCTGCTGAGGCAGAAAAATGAGTGCGAGGGTTCCTCAGAATGGAGGCACCCTCAGAAGGGTGATTGAAATTCCAAAATTAAAGAGGCCAAAGCTGGTAGGGCCATCAGAGTGGAGAGAAAACCCCTCTGGAGGATTTGTTTTGACTGCAGGTACAGTCTTTTATCTCCACGACCCTGTCATTGGGACATGAAGTTTTTGGCTCCAGTAGCCACCGAGAGGCCACCTCTATGTAGCTGCTGGGCTCCGCACTCAGCGAGGATCAACTCCGACACCGGGAAGATCCTGGCAGAATCCGCACCATTGACCCCATTAGGCATTTAATTGCCCTAAATGGCTAGCTGCCACTGTCGGGCGGTAACAGCTGCCACTATTCACCCTTCTGGCAAGATCACCCAGAGGTGAGAACAAATTAGGGCGTCAACCTAACAAACCCAGTTCCATCTTCAAACCCCCTTCTGTGGGACTGGGATAATCCTGTCCAATATATAAATACAGCACAAGTTTGTTTGTTCTTTTTCTTTCTTTAGGGATCTTTGTCAGCATTCTTCCTTCAATAGATGTCACCAAAAACAGGTTATTTGTGTTTGTGAGGTCTTAGTACATGTGAAATTGGTATTGTATCTGAATTTTCCACAACAGTCATTGCACTTCAAAGTAATTTATTTATATATGAAATAATTTCGAACATTTCTAATTGACATGATAAGATGCTAAGAGTAAATATGTCTGGACCCCTGTTTGGCACTTCATGACCACCATGTGCCCAAAACAAGAGGCCTGGGGATTTATAAACATTCATCCTCGGGCATTATCAGTATACTCTGTGTGCTGCCGCTGCTGATCACCCCTCCACAGTCAACTTGCCTGAAAGAAAACTTCAATTTTATGCCACCTGCCACACCCTCAGGTTCTGAGGGTGGGGATTGTGAGGGCTGTAGACCTGGTGGTGAATGTGACTCCTGCAGATTCGGGTTGGGGGGAAGCACTCTTGTTCCTCTGGCCCAGCAAGAACTTTTTCAACATATATATATATTTTCACAACCTACATATAGTTGGTTGCCGTTAGGGTTGATGTAGGTTCCTGAGCGAGATAGGCCCTGATGCCTGCCACAATCATCACCGACTAATTTCTAAAGAGGCATTATGTCTCTCATTTACATTTACATCTCACACTTTATGGTATCATCCTGAGGCACAGGCCGTTCAACTACCAAATTGGTATGCACTGTGCCTGTTTTACACCTGAAATATGAGTACATTGCATACCAATTTCTACACTTATACAGGCCTTTCTCTGCTTTGAATGCTACTCTTTTATTACACAGTCTCTTGGTATTATGGATTTGTGTCCATATTCTTCACGTCAAAATTATGTGATAGTGGCAGGGAGGATCTTGGTCTGTTGCACATTTCTTTAGGCCAGCACAAGTCCTGATCTCTTTGCAACGTGCTATACAAAGTTGGATAAGACAAAGGAAGTTTGGTAAGACAACTGGAATCAATTTAGGCACATGCATACAAAAAATGGCTAAGTAAGTAAAACTGTGGCACTTTTATTACAAAGGGTACATTGGGCCTAAACATCTTCCTTAGCCTTTGTTCTATGAAACTCTGTCACATTAAACTTTCAAACTTTTCCTCAAATGTATTTGTTCTTGGCATAAAGATGAAAAAATATTTTATCCCTCAGAAATAAAAACAGAAAATGCTAAAAATGCTCAGCAAGTCTGGTAACATCTGTGAAGAGTAAGATACAGTTAACATTTCAGGTTGATGACTTTTCATCAGGTGTATAGTGTATAATTATGAACCTGATCTCATGACCTAAAATGTTAATTTTGTTTCTGTCTTCACAGATGCTGCCAGACCTGCTGAGTATTTCCAGCATTTTCGCTTACTATTTCAGATCTCCAGCATCCATAATATGTTGCTTTTGTTTTTATATTACCATTCAGTACAGTGAATTCTCTATGCTATGCTACTGATATTCAACAACCACCAATAGCAGGGAGCCATATCCAAGTGTGATGCTAAGTGCAATGAGAGTCTTTGGTCTCCTCACTATCTGCTAATGGTATCCAAAGTTCCAATCAGTAGATTTGAAAGAATTGAAAATATGCAATTTTGTTCATTTTCCCTCGCCTTAAATTGTACTTTGATATTGATATCGTTCTCGGGACAATCCAATGTTTCTAACTTTGCAAACTCTGGACTATTTTCCTTCATTATTTTGAAAGATCTATTCTCTATTAAAAGCTTCATTAGTTGGTGGTGGTGTGACAATCAAAGCATCTTGGTAGCAAATGCCATTTCTTTATTGTGCATCAGACTTGTGGTCCAGTGGGACAGGTTGATGCATAAGCATTTTTCTGGTTCAATGCTGAGGGCACAGATGCCTTTTTATCTGCAGTATGAATTCACAAAAAAGCTTAGTGCATCCAATAATTCACATTAATAAGTCAAAAATCTATGTATAATTATGCATCTGATCTCATGTGGTGTTCTGAATTGGACACATTCATCTTTTGCATCCTTAGAGCGTTGAGAAATGGAGGACATTACCTCAGAATCTTGGCATTCATTATCATCTAGATTTGCAGACTTGCAAGGATAAATAATTGTTGACAATGTAACAAAGAACAAAAGGGGCATTATTTACAACAGCCTTACCCATTAAACTGGATTTACCACTTTTGGATTAGTTGAGAGGTTTTCTATAGATTTAACACCATTTATCTGCCTATTCTCTATCTCCTTTGATGCCCTTAACTGACCAAAAGCTATGGATCTTGTGTTGAAAGCTCTAATTGACCCATCATGCACTGCCTTTTTGGGGAATAGAATTCCACATTTCCACTTCCCTTTGTGTGAAAAAGTACTTGGTGATTACACTGCTGAATGGGGTAGATCTAATTTTAAGATAATGCCTCATTGTTCTGAATTCACCTACCAGAGAAGATAGCTTCTCTGTATCCACCCTATTGAATCCTTTAATGGTTTTCAACAACTCTATCAAAATCAATCCTCAACTCTCTAAACTTGAGGGAATACAAACCATGAATATGCTTTCTGTTCTCATATATGTTAACCTTTTATGCCCCAGTATTATTCTGTAACTGCCGGAGTCCCTGCGCCAAATGGAATAGCTCTACATCTACTTTTCTGATTCAAACCGAAGGAGACTGTTCTGCAAGGTCATTGCCAAATTGGTAGCACATTGGTGGGTTGGCCATTTAGGGTACACTGGATCGTGATCACCCGAGAATGCTATTCGTGCAGTGCTATGAAAGCATGGCATACTAAGGAAGCATCCATTGGGGTGGATTTTAATTGGAAGTCGCAGGTCCCTATGTTGGGACTGGAAGCAGGTGCAGTTTCCATCAGGTCCGTGATTGGCTGGCTACACGCAATCAAGTGGCAGCCGGCCAATTAAGTTAAATGAGGTGCGGGAGCTATTCAATAAAATAGATGGTGGCAGGGGCGGAGACCCCAGCATCACCTGACACTGTGGCAAGTGTTGGTTCAATATTTAAAGGGCTGCCAGCCATCTATTCAATATTTCATTTCGAGGTGTAAGGATTTCTTTAGGGGACAAAGGCTGCAGAATGATGGCTGAAGAAAGACCCTGGGTGGCCCCAAACATTAGTGATACCTCCCTCCAACAGACTGCCAGGGAAAGATGGGAGATACTATTCCCTAGGGACAGGAGTAGGAGAGCTGGGAGCCTGACCAAGGCAGCCATGGAGTTAACTGAAGGACCTGAATCCAGTGGTGCAAGCAGCTCAATGACCTCACCTGGGTAGCAAAAGCTAGTACCTCTTAAAGCCTTCAGCTATTGGGCCTTGCATTTGTCAGAGGAGGAAGATATGTTGGATCGAGAGGGTGTGTCCACCGAGACATGGGCAAAGGGTCAGGGAATTCAGTCAAGCTACCTAAGACATGGCTAAATGGTGCTGAAAGGAGGCCTTTTATCATTGGAAAACCTCACAAAGTCCCTGGAAAGGGTCCCCATGCAGAAACCATCTGTCTGCTCCATTAGTAACAGGTGGACTACCACCAGCATATGTCTTGAGCTTGCCCCTGCTGGGAGACCAGCAACATTCATCTTTGTGTCTGCAGGAGAAGATAGCACACAATCACAGAGACCGGGCCAAGATCAGCAGTGGACTTTCAAATCTCCATGTCCTGGGCCCGATGGAGGAGGAGGCCATGGAGCTGGCATGGCCGCAGAATGGATGGTGCATGGTGGATGGAAAGACAGAGACACCTTCCCAAGACAGTGAGTAAGGCTGCTGTAAGGCAGAAGGGTGAATCAGCTGCAATGGAGCCATGCTGCTCATCAGGCACCCATTGCTTACAGGGATCTCCAAAGTAGGGCTGCTTGCTATGTTGGAGGGGAGATCCTTGAATCTTCAATGTCTCTCATGCAGGCCATGTAGAACATCCACAAAGAGCCTCAAAGAAAGTGGGAGACACAGCCACCTCTGAGGGGGAGGATAGAGCCTCAGAGGGTGCATCGTCACCTCATATCCTAACACTCTCCACAAGCGCAGATACTCGCACATTGGTGGGCCTGTGCCTTCGGTTAGAGGTGGGCACACAGCCTGATGGACACAGCACAGATGCACCTGAGCAGCTGACAGAGGCTGTGACAGCCCAGGCCTTTAACAGTCAGAGGGCTGTGGGAGGCCAGGCCCTTGCTGCACCCCAGGCTTATGACATGTCTCTGGTGTCATCAGGATCATGGGAAATCCTGCAGCTGCAGCGAGAGGGCAGGCAACATCTGGCAGAGATGCCAGAGGCTGTGCATATCCTAGCGAGGATGATGGAGGAGTCCATCCACGCCTTGAGTGCTGTATTGTCTCCAACTGGTGCATGAGTAGCACCCTCCATTGAGAGATTGGCAGCTCGCCTGGAGACCCACATCCAGCAGAACACACAGAGATTCATGCAGACTCTTGTCTTGACCATTAGCTGAAGACAGCAGTGGTAAGGCGAGAAGGGGACATCACCACCAGGCCCGCCACCCTCTCAGGTCAGCAGGGATGCTGAAGCCTGTCTTACAAGGAGGAGCAGCGGCTGCCCCCTGCAGATGGGGGCTGTTGATATGGGCAGCACTTCCTCTGCCCCTCTGCCAGTGACACCACACCCTCCTTCATCTCTGATGACAGAAGATGATACTGCTTCTATGTAGGAGGCCCTCAGCATGCCGGGGCCCTCCAGGCCTAAGGCAACCAGAGAATGACCGCCAAGGTCATCCCTATCCAAAGGGCAGTAAGGTCAGTAGCCTGTCTCCACTTCAGTTGACAGCGCAAGAGGAGCACCTCGTAGCAGTGCACACAAATGAATAAAGAGCATCTGGAAGCAGGCGGGATTCATCAGTGAATAGCTAATGTGAATAGAAAGGGCAGTGTTTGATGTCAGGGATAATAAAGATAACTTCCCATTACACAAGATCTCCTTCCTCTTTTTTGTGGCCTTTGGCACTTCATTTTAAACTAACCTCTGTCAAGGGTCTCGAGGCGAGAGATCATGCTGTAAACAATCAAGTCTGGAACCTTGCTAGCTGACTCCTGCGCACCTCAGCACTGAGCAAATGCCTCCTGATGGAAGGAAGGTGACAAAAGGGCTGCATAAAGGCAAGTCTTTATCTGTCAACCTACAACTGGCAGTATGGATCAAAGGAATTGCAACTATATAAGGGGATCATGAGCCACTCTTTCACATATCTCATGGAGTCTCTCCTGTTGTCCCTGGGGTCCTACATCTGGCAATGCTTGACCAGCTTTCTCCTTTGCATCCCCACTGTCTAAGGAAGCAAAACCCCCTCCGCTATCCTCGCTGCTCAACGCCTGCCCCCTTTTTAGTGATAGGTTGCACAGCAGACCACCACGATATGTGAGACCCTCACCGGGCTATCCTGAAAGGCTCCATCAGACCAATCAAGGTACCTGAATGTCATTTTGTGTAGAACAATGGCCCGCTCGATGGTTGCTCACTGTCCTGTGGCAGGTGTTATATCTCATCCCTTGTGCAGTCTTAGCTGCCTGTTAAGAACCTTTGTAGATTCTTCTCTTCTTCCAGAGAAATCAGATCGAGAAACACCTTGCTACTGTTAATGATGCTACGAGCAAAAAATAAAGTACCATTGGTACAAAACTTATGAGAACTTAACTGCTAACATGGAGAAAAAATAAAATGTAAAAATAAGAAAAAAAGAAGAAAAAACAATTAAGAAATATTTAATACACTTTAACTTAATACTGTAATGTTGTTTCCATGATCTCCAGTTTCCTTACCCCAGTTAAGCAACCCTGGATGCTCATGTGCACAAGGGATATGGTTGACGTATCACATCCTGCAAGATAGAATGATGTAGATCCAATTTAATATTAAAATGAAGTGCCTGCATTTTGAGAAGAGCACACCCACTGGAAAATGCACTTGATTTACAACACAACAGGACTTTGACACAATCTTTGCTCTTGGCCACAAAATCAGGCGGACTACTGTAGAAAGTCCAAATCATTGTGTTTACAACTAGCAGAGTACTGCTGATAAATACAGTGCAAACTGAAACAGGAACTATATTGATGACGGCACTCAGAATTGATCTGTCGAGAACAGCATGAATACATTTATTGGCATTATTTGCAAGTTGGCAGGAACAAAAGGAAACACATCATCAACTCAACTGCATTCTGAGAAGGAATGGATTAGTCTCAAAGAGGGAACATGCACAGTAGGTTAGCCCTCAACAATTCTCGACTTTCCCATTACATCTGGGATTGATGTCCAGTCTGGGAGAGATATAGAAGACTGCAGTAATAGCACTACCAAAAGGTAGTTGCATAGTGCCAAAGGGCAGTTAGTAGTATTTTCAGTTTTTTTATTCATTCATGAGATGTGGGGGTCGCTGACAAGTGCAGCATTTATTGACCATCCTTAATTGCCTTTGAGGAGGACTTAGCGAGCCTCTGCAGTCTGTCTGGTGTAGTTATATACACAGTGCTGTTAGTGTAAGACCTCACACCTGTAGTCTACAGGTTTAACGTTCATAGTTGAGATTTATGAGAAATCAGGGTAAGGACTATATTGCCAGGGGCTGTGAAGGTGACTGTGGCTCTGAACATTTATGTGTCTGCCTTCTTCCAGGCTGTTTTTGAGATATATGCAACATCTTGCAGTTTGTAGTGCACTGCTAAGTAAAGGATGTCACTGAGGATCACTATGCAAAGAGAGACAACTTTATCGCATTCCTTCTCGCCAGAGGCAAGGTGGCAGAGAGAGCATGTGAGTTTGCAGGATTGCAGGCTACCTCATGGTACCATTGACTGCATGCACATTATTTTGCCTGATGAGAAACCTCATGGGAAATTGGCCATTTGCCTGAAATGAAAGGAATTCCACTCCCTCAGTGTGCATGTCGGCATGTGAACACAGGCAGCAAGTCATGGAGGTCAATGCCTGGTATCCTGGCAGTATCTGTGGCCATCCTCTGTTTCAGATATATTTCAACCACCATGTCAAACCACGGGCAACAAAGATTATCCACTCATGACAGGGCTCATGCCTCCAGTCTGAAACCCATGCACACATGCATAGCAGATATACAACAAGGGCTATGCTGCCATAAGATATCTTAAGGAACCAACCCTTGGTGTCCACAAGCAAAGCTTCTGCTGCCTGGATTACTTTGGCGGTGTCTTGCAGTACTCATTTGAGCAGGTCTCAAGATTTGTCGTGGGATGCTGCACAACCTTGCTATCATGAGGGAGCAGCTCTTGCTACTATCTATCTGATGCGAAGCTGAGAAGCAGGAGCATGAGGAAAGGAGGAAGAAGAGGAGGTTGGAAGGAGATTGAAATCTAGGCAGCCCCTTCTACCTTGGCTTTATGTGAACAAATAATGCATGAACAGTACCAGTAATTTCAGCCCCCAATTCCCCATTCACCAACAGGCCCACACTCTTTCCCTTTCTTCTGTCGCTGACCATCACATCATCCTCTTGTCCACAATGTAAAAACAAGACAACACAAAATACACATTTCAATCCAAATTTTTAAACTCTATCATGCCATAGTTCACAAAAAACTAATCCCTCTTGTGCATCCCCTTAGTGCCTTTCCTCATGTCCTTGTGCTCCTACAAGGTAGCTTCAGAATGGCTGATGGAAAGCTGCTGACATTCAGTGGAGAAGACTGGAGATGGCCTTGGGTGGAGGCAACTCTGGACCTGTATGGCCTGGGTTCAGATTGCATCATTTCAGCATGGATGGCAACAGTCTAGGTTGCTGGCTGACAGGCAACAGCAAGGGGATTGGCAGAGTGACAGGAGTAGGAGCATGAATGTTGTCCTCCTGAGAGAGGACATAAGTAGCTTGTAAATCATAAGAGATTGAGCAATGAGGGAGAAGAGGGATTATAGAAGGAAGGAAGATTAGGTGTACGGATATCCTCACCTTCAATCGCTTCAGTCCTGCCATTGGCTACAGCCTCAGCAATGGCCCTTCCCAAAATTACCAGCATTTTCTCCTCCATTGGGGTTAAAACAGGCAGCCCTGCCTTTCCACCTCCCATTAATTTCTGCTGCCTCCAATTATGTGCCACCTTTTGCTGCAAGACAGAGGAAAGTGTATCAGTATGTATTGTGCAATATGTTTGGATTATGGTTGAACAGCAGTTAGTATGTGCATTTTGTGAGGAGTGGATGCAAGGCCTACAACAGTGTTATGTCTGTGAGGGTGAGGTAAAGCATATGAATATTATGTATGGGTCCTAATTGATAGAGATTGTTGGTTGGTGAATGATGGGGGTGTGGTGAATTGCGCAGTGGATGAAGCTAGGACATGACATTTGAAGATGCACTCACTAACCTTTGACAAATTGTCTGAGATCATTAAACTTCTACCTGCATTGCATCTGAGACCTTGGAGCTACACTCCTGGCATTGACTTCCACCACTACCTGTTTCTCCCCATCACCCCACCCACCACCCCCCCCCACCCGCCTTCCCCGCTTTTAGGCATTTGTCTGGAGGGCCTCCAGGCCATTTCCCCCCAACCCCTTCCCTCGAGGATACAGGACATCTCTCCTTCTTTCCACCTCTTCCACCAGGTCCGAAAACCATGGTGCATGCTTTCTCCCATGATTAGCCATTGTTGATTCTTCCTCAACACAATAATTAGAATTATCTTAGCACCACCAGCAGCAAGAAGAACAAGGGCAGCAAGTGCATGGAAACACCACCACCTACAAGTTTCCCTCCAGGTGACACACCATTCTGACTTGGAAACATAGCGCCATTCCTTCACTGTCGCTGGGTCAAAATCCTGGCACTCCCTAACAGCACTGTGATTGTATATACACCACATGAACTGCAGCGATTTAAGAAGGTGGCTCGCCACCATCTTCTCAAGAGCAATTAGGAATGGGAAATAAGTGCTGGCTTGCAAGTGATTCCCAGATCCCATAAATGAATTATAAAGGCCCAATGAACCTCCCCTTTAAGAGGAGAAGACTAGCTTTAAGTAGTGCTAGGTACCAAAATTATGGGACTCCGCGAATGCATGCAGCCAATGAATAGTCCAGGGAGTGCTGGCTGTCCGCAGAAATCATAGAAATGAGCAGGCAGCACAATGTTGGCATTCTACCTGCATTGCAATGATTGGGCATGGATTAATCGCACATTGTGATTCCTGCATCTGTTTTCATTAGCTATCCAATTTAACCTGCATTATATTCAATGCTTCATTATGAAATATGAGTAAAGAAATTCACGTTCTGAGTCAGTGAAGGATTTAGAAATTCAATCAATGATTAAAGGCGTATATCATTCCAAAAAAAACCCAATAAATAAATATTCAGTGTAATTCCTTTCAGGCCATTACTTTTATTTTATTTTTACTATTGATTCTAACATACTTGGACATAATTTTAGTTTTCTTATTCTACAGCATACATGTTATGTATAGATATTCTTGAAACCATATCCACAAGAAGAAATGTAAACAACCTTTCAGTAGAGAAGTGGTTGAGAATACTAAATGAAAGCAGTTCACAGTATTTTGTAACATAATTACACATATTAGTACATGTCTACAAGAGGCCTTGGAATAGAACTCAGCAAAGCTAGGAAGTACCACTGGAAAAAAAATATAAAAAATGGCAATTAACATCAATATACCTTCTGTATCCTGGAGATTTAGAACACAGATTCTGCCAAAGTAATTTAGAATCAATCCTAAATCTTGGGGACAATGTTATTTAAATAATCAGGCAGATCCTTATACCTGAAGTGGTATAACATGGGCACCCATCACATGGAGGCAGTCAACACTTGGAGTGGCACCTTATCACACCAAGACAGAGAACAGGACCTCAGTTGAAGTGGTGAAAGTACTGACAATTTTTTAAAAGATTAATCAGTGTCTTGTGTCAATGGTTATCAATCCCTTTGCGATTGATTGTTGTTTCCTTTTAGGATTGTCAACTCTGGTTGAACATATTCCTGGAGGTTTCATCACATGACATCCCACAAAAATATTCAAAGAAGAGGGAAGAAACCCGATACCATTCTTTATAATTCCTCTATGATTCTTTTCCCTGGTTGCTCAAAGCAGTATCCAGGAAATTCATCCTTAATTCTTGGAGACTCTAGGATAATCCTGGAAGTCTGGCAACCCTAGTTTGTTTTTAAACTTTAGGCCCAAATATAGGCCTACAATAGCACCTAAGCCTGTTCTCACCAGACATGGTTAACACAGACTCGGTGGGCCGAAGGGCCTGTTTCAGTGCTGTATCTCTAAATAAAATAAATAAATAGGTTCTGCTAGGCTCATTGAAACACTGAAATTCCTGGGGAACTCTGGGTATGTCTCCAGAAACATTTACAATGTGATGCAGTAATGTAAAAGAGTGATAGGTAAAATAAACCACATTTGTTGAGTAGCCTTAAAAGTGGCAAAAAACCTGGAGGGTCTGATTACTGACCTAAATTCCAACTCCTCCCCCACCCAAATTACCTCAAAATTGTGTAATTTCTGTAATGGAATCTTAACAGTGTGCTTTTGCTTTAATATGAGTAGTGTAAAGATATACTAACATACTACGAACATACAAATTCGGAACAGTAGGCCAATTGGCCCCTCGAGCCTGCTCCGCTATTCAACAAGATCATGGCTGATCTGATTGCCACCTTGACTCCACATTCCCGCCTACCCCCAATAATCTTTCAATCCCCTTGCTTATCAAGAATCTATCGACCTCTGCCTTAAAAATACTTAAAGCTCCTGCTTCCACAGCCTTTTGAGGAAGAGAGTTCCAAAGACTCACGACCCGCTGAGAGAAAAAATTTCGCTTCATCTCTGTCTTACATGGGCGATCCCTTATTTTTAAATAGTGACCCCTAGTTCTCGATTCTTCCGCAAGAGGAAACATCCTTTCCACATCCACCCTGTCACGATCCCTCAGGATCTTATATGTTTCAATCAAGTTGCCTCTTACTCTTCTAAACTCCAGTGGATACAAGCCCAGCCAGTCGAACCTTTCCTCATAAGTCAACCTGCCCATTCCAGGTATTAGTCTAGTCAACCTTCTTTGAACTGCTTCCAAAACATTTACATCCTTCCTTAAATAAGGAGACCAATGTTGTAGACGGTACTCCAGATGTGGTCTCACCAATGCCCTTGCTAACTGAAGCATAACCTCCCTACTTTTGTATTAAATTCCCTTGCAATTAATGATAACATTCCTAATTAGCTTTCCTAATTACCTGCTGAACCTGCTTACTAACCTTTTGCTATTTATGCACTAGGACGCCCAGATCCTTCTGCAGTTCAGCGCTCTGCAATCCCTCCATTTCCTGTAAGCTAGCCAATCTTCTATCCATGCCAATATGTTACCCCATACACCATCACCATTTATTTTCCGCAATAACCTTTGATGTGGCACCTTATCAAATGCCTTCTGGAAATCTTAGGACAGTACATCCACCAGTTAACCTCCCACACAGAAGAGTGTCTGCAGAGACTCATTGACAGGCTTGCAGCTGCCTGCAACAATTTTGGCCTAACCATCAATTTCAAGAAAACGAACATCATGGGACAGGACATCAGAAATGCTCCATCCATCACTATCGGTGACCATACACTGAAAGTGGTTCAAGAGTTCACCTATCTGGGCTCAACCATTACCAACAACCTGTCTCTCAATGCAGAAATCAACAAGCGCATGGGAAAGGCATCTGCTGCTATGTCCACACTGGCCAAGAGGGTGTGGGAAAATGGCACTCTGACACGGAACACAAAAGTTCGAGTGTTTCAAGCCTGTGTCCTCAGTACCTTGCTCTACGGCAGCGAGGCATGGACAACATATGTCAGCCAAGAGCGACGTCTCAGTGCTTTCCATTTTCGCTGTCTCCGGAGAATCCTTGGCTTCAGGTGGCAGGACCGTATCTTCAACACAGATGTCCTCAAGGAAGCCAACATCCCCAGCATGTATGCCCTACTGAGCCAGTGGCACTTGAGATGGCTTGGCCATGTGAGCCGCATGGAAGATGGCAGGATCCCCAAGGACTTATTGTACAGCGAGCTCGTCACTGGTATCAGACCCACTGGCCATCCATGTCTCTGCTTTAAAGACGTTTGCAAATGCAACATGACGTCTTGTGATATTGACTACAAGTCGTGGGAGCCAGTTGCCAGCGATCGCCAGAGCAGGTGGACAGCTAAAAAGGCTGAAGAGAGGCGAGTCAAAGAGACTCAGCAGTTGACAGGAAAAGAGACAGCAGTGGAAGGAGAGAGCCAACTGTGTAACAGCCCCGACAACCAACTTTACCTGCAGTGCCTGTGGAAGAGTCTGTCACTCTAGAATTGGCCTTTATAGCCACTTCAGGCGCTGCTCCACAAACCACTGACCACCTCTAGGTGCTTACCCATTGTCTCTCGAGACAAGGAGGCCAAAAGAAAGGAACATCCACCAGTTCCCCATTATCCACAGCATATGTTACTTCTTCGAAGAACTCCAATAAATTGGTTACACATGATTTCCCTTTCACAATACCATGTTGACTCGGCCTGATTACCTTGAATTTTTTGAAGTGCTGTGCCATAACGTCTTTAATAATAGTTTCTAACATTTTTCCTATGACAGACATTAAACTAAATGGCCTGTAGTTTCCTGCTTTCTATCTTCCTCCTTTTTTGAATAAATGAGCTACATTGGATCTTTCCCAAACTAATGGAACCTTCCCTGAATCAAGCGAATTTTGGAAAATTAAAAGCAATGCATCAATTATCTCACTGGCCACTTCTTTTAGAACCCTAGGATGAAGTCCACCCGGGCTGTTCAATTCATCTGGCATCTCCTTATTTTCCCTTATTAATTCCGCAGACTCCCTTTCTATAGGACCAATGCTTTTCTTTTTTAAATATCTATAGAAATTCTTACCAACTGTTTTTATATGTCTATGAGCTGTCTCTTGTACTCTAATTTTTCCCTCCTTATTAATCTTTTAGTCATTCTTTGCTGTTTTTTATATTCTGTCCAATCTTCTGTCCAAAGACCTGCCACTCATCTTTGCATAATTATACACTTTTTCTTTAAGTTTGATACTATTTTTTAACTTTTTTAATTAACCATGGATGGTGGGTCCTCCCCTTGGAATTTTTCTTTCTTGTTGGAATGTATCTATTCTGTATTTTTTGAAATATCCCCTTAAATGTCTGCCACTGCATCTCTATTGATGTATCCTTTAACCTAATTTGCCAGTTCACTCTGGCTAGCTCTGCTTTCATGCCCTTATAATTGCCTTTATTTAAATATAAAATTCTAGTCGTAGACCCATTCTTCTCCCCCTCAAACTGACTGTAAAATTCAATTATAGTATGATTGCTGCTGCCTAGGGGTGCCTTCACTATGAGATCATCAATTAATCCTATCTCGTTGCACTATACCAGATCTAGTATAGCCTGCTTTCTGGTTGGCTCCAGAACGTGCTGTTCTAAGAAACTATCCCAAAAACATTCTATGAACTCCTCATCTAGGCTACCTTTGCCCATCTGATTTTTTCTGTCTATATGTAGATTAAAATATGTTATGGTGCTGAATTTCAAGCAGTTATAGTTTTAGAAAAGTCCATTATGGCATATTATTTATAACTATCACATTTTCCATGGAACTGGTTATGACTAATCTCTGAAATAGAGCACAGTTGTGATGCTCAGGTACTAACCTGGTCTGCATCATTAAGGCCACGGTTCAAAATAAGCAAATCCACGTAACTGCTGCTATTTCTAAACTGCGAATGAAAAATTAGTGTTACTGTTTGTAAATATTTGAGTGAATGACTAGCTTTCTTTTTTAATCTTGTGTTCTGCTGTACCAAAGTGTGATCTCTAGATTATAATATTTGATGCAAGATATCTGCAATTTGCTCCACAAGTCCTCGTTATAAGACTGTAAGTAGAGTAATAAATAGATAGACAGACAGACAGATAGCAAGGCAGTGTTTAAGTGCATGAGAACAGGATCATTGCTCCATAATTGTATATAAAAAGTGCACTGAATTGGTGTAGCACATCAATATTAAACATGGTTTTAAAATCATGCTCTAAATGCCAATAATGGCATAGCACTAATTACCTCTTAAAACATATTTCCAGTGCTGAACCCTGCAGCAATATAGAAACATCAACTTGCTCTATATGCATGATTAAACAAGGGGACAAATTTGCCACCTTAAAAGCAAACCAAGTTTAGTCTTGACTTAACCAAGCTGAATGGTCAAAACAGAAACAATTCAAAATGTTTGGCCTGCATTTGTGCTCATTTGCTTTAATTATTGGTCCCAAATTTTCCTGTGCGCTTACATTGTAAAAAATCCTTGAACAGCACAAAAGCAAGCGGAAATTACTTCCACCATTAATTATGCCATTCTATATTTTCCAGGAACTTTTGTGCCACTGCAAATTTACATTTGCTGAAAACAGTTAGAAGGTAATTATCACAGCTTTCCCCAATAGAACCAATAACAATTGGAATTTTCCTGTACTAAAGTATGTTTTCATTCTGCTGCCACTTAGACTTAAAACTAATGGTCCCAGTGGCCTGGCAGCCGAGTGATTTATTGCTCCAAGATTGGGTTTACACTCCCAGTTGTGAAGAATGAAAAATGGTTGAAAAGATTAAACAATTAGAGTCTTTGAGTAGCTGCAACCCACACCTGGAATTTTCAATTTTAATATGGCTATGCCATATAACTGGAGTCCATTTAAATTCTAAGATTATTTTCAAAATTTAAATGACGCCTTCTCTGTTTTCAACCTCACTAAATTCATTGGGCTGGATTTTGATGTAGAAATAATGCTAAGGCTAATATTATGAACAGTTATTTACGGGGAAATCAGACAGCAACTTCCAGTGACCACACACAAAAACATGAAAATCCAGAAGTTGCTGTTCAAGATGCAAGATTGCTTCAAAAGATTTCCAAGAAAGGCCCCTCTTTGTCTGGCTGCCCAATGAATTGAAGTCAGTTTCCATACTTACCTCAGATAGAGGCTAAAATGGACAGAAAAATTTAGGGTCTGTCTGCTCCAGTATAAGTGCCCTTTTAATGGTGTGATACATTTTTAATAAAAACAGAAAATGCTGGAAATACTCAGCAGATCTGGCAGCATCTGTTTTGTCCTGAAATGTGTTGTTTCTTGAATGTTTTTGGAACTGCACACATCCAGACAAATGAAGAGTATTCCATCACACTCTTGACTTGTGCCTTGTGGATGACGGAAAGGCTTTGGGGAGTCAGGAGGTGAGCCATCTACTACAGAATTCCCAGCCTCTGACCTCCTCTAACCATAGTATTTCTGTTCATTTAAGGTCCATTTAAGACTCTGGTCAATAGTAACTCCCAGGATGAGCGTGGTGGGGGATTCAGCAATGGTAATGTTGAATATCAAGGGGAGGTAACTAGACTTTCTTGTTGGAGATAATTGCCTGGCACTTGTGGTGCAAATGTTACTTGCCACTTATTAGCCCAAGCTTGAATGTTGTCCAGGTCTTGCTGCTCATGCATATGTACTGCTACACTATCTGATGAGTTATGAATGGGAGTGAATACTGTGCAGTGAATATCTGATAAGTCTCACCTGTGTGCAGTTTTGCAGCGTACATCCACAATTTCGCCGCAGTTGGAAAATCTGGGCCACTGTTGTTTTTTTTTTAAAAAAACATAGCATAGATGATATTCAGTGAAAATCTAAAATTTTTCAATTCATAATTTGTGATCTGGACTTTCAATTTAGATTACAACATATGGAATAATAAACACTGGAAAGATTCAATTGTTAATTATTTAATTAAAAGTCTGTGCAACATCAATAAACTGTCATTACTCTTCTTAGAAGCAGTAATGAGTCAAGCTACAAAGGCCATGAAAATATTGACAGTTTAATGTGGAGTCAATTTGAAATTAGAGATAAGATAATGTGAGGGTGATGGTGACTGGAATAACAAGCCTAGTGTTTTGAATTCAAAGCCCACTTTAGCAAGTTGTGAAATGGAATCCAAGAAATTTGGTAATCTCTGGGTCATCAGAAAAAATAATCTTCAAAGTTGCTATTTTGTTGTAAAAAGAAAACAATTGGGTCACAGATATCCTTCAGCAAAAGGAACCTGGTATCCTTGCCTAGCCAATTGTAAAACAATTACTGAACAGTCATAAAGGAAATATCAAACAGACCCATGAGCAACAATTCAAGCTTTGGATCTGGATACAACTCAGGAAATCCAAGCCTAGAAGATCCTGCAAGGTTCTCCTTACTGATATTGGTGAGCTTCTTCCCTGATTGAGAGAACTTTTCTAAAGCTATGCAAGAGCTATATATAGTCTTACTCAGAGTTATATCTAACAGCCAACATCCAAGTCCACGCCATTACCAGTCTTGGCTATGCCCTGACCCACTGGCATAATAGGCCCTCCAAAGGTATGGGTGCAGTGGTATACAACTGATGTCTCTGGGAGTCCTCAACATTGACCCTGAACCAAAAATATATTTTATTCATAAAAAATTGTAAGAAAAATACATAACAGAACAGTTCAAATTTGACATTTTGAAAAGTGCAATAGAGATCAGATTCCTTCGATACAGAACATGAGTTGCCCCACAACTCTTGCCATTCCATTTTATATGCAATTTGCATTTGTATTACGCAGCAAAAAATTTGGTGCATATGGCCCGAGGGTTCCAGCCTCTCAGTATACTAAGGCGGGGGGCCCTACACAGTGGCCTTTCTCCGGTGAGTCTTTGCAGCAGCTGCCCCAAGCTTTAGTGCATCCCTCAGCACGTAGTCCTGGACCTTGGAATGTGCCAGTCTGCAACACTCGGTCGTGGACAACTCTGCACTGGAAGACCAGCAAGTTTCGGGCAGACCAAAGAGCATCTTTCACTGAGTTGGTGGTCCTCCAGCAGCAGTTGATGTTTATCTCAGTGTACGTCCCTGACTACAGCCCAAGGAGCACAGAGTCCTGTGTTACACAGCTGACTGGGATGAACCTCAGCAAAAAACAGTGCATCTCTTTCCAGACCTGCTTTGCAAAGGCGCATTCCAGAAGAAGGTGGACAATGGTCTCTTCCCCACCACAGCCACCTCAAGGGCACTGTGCGGAGGCAGTGAGACACCAGGCCTGCTGGAAGGATCTGACGGGGAGGGACCTTCTCACCACCAGGCAAGTTACGTCTTGGTGCTTGTTTGAAAGTTCTGGTGATGAGGCGTTCTGCCAAATGAGTTTGACAGTCTTCTCGGGGAACCGTCCGAGAGGATCCACCATCTCCTTTTCCTGCAGGGCCTTGAGGATATTTCATGCAGACCACTGCCTGCACAAACCTTTCCACAAAGGATAGGTAGTATGGCATGGTCCAGCTGAATGGAGGGTTCTGCGGCAATGTGGCCAGACCCATCCTCACAACACCAGGGACAGATAAAACCTCAGCACATAGTGACACTTGGTGTTTGCGTACTGGGGTTCTATGTACAGCTTGATGCAGCCGCACACAAAGGTGGCCATCAGGATGAAGGCGACATTGGGTACGTTTTTTACCCCTTTATCCAGAGGTCCAATTTCAATCTCCAGTTAAAGCGGAAAATGGCTTGGCTGACCGCCACGGCGCAAGAGTGGAGTATGAGCCAGACTTGTGCCACATAGAGTAACAATGTGAGCGCGTCACACCTGATAACAAGGTTATTACTCACAATGGAGAGAGAAAGTTGCTCCCACATGCCCAGTTTCTGTTTTACCATGGCTACTCGCTCCTTCCAGTTTTTGGCACATTCCCTGGCCCCTCTAAACCATATCCCCAGCACATTCAGGTGGTCTGACCTGATAGTGAAGGGGACAAAGGATCAGTCGGCCCAGTTACCAAAGAACATAGCTTCGTTCTTGCCGCAATTTACTTTGGCTCCCAAGTCCAGTTCGAATAGGTCACAGACGCTCATCAGCCTGTAAATGGACGGCAGATCCAAGCAGAAGATAGCTAAGTCGTCCATGTACAGGGAGGCTTTTACCTGTGTGCCTCGCTGCCAATGCCCACACCCTTCCTGATGGACTCAGCAAAGGGTTTGATGCAGCAAACAAACAAGACAGGGGAGAGAGGACAGCCCTGTCTTACTCCATATTTGATCTGAAAACTTTCCGATTCCCACCCATTCATTGAGACTGCACTACTGATATTTATGTAGAGTAGTTGGATCCAATTGCGGATTCCTTCCCCAAACCAGATTTTGGAGAGCACATCCATCATGTGCATGTGTGATATCCTGTCAAAAGTCTTCTCCTGGTCCAAGCTGATGAGGCTGGTGTCCACCCCCCTATCCCATAGGTGGCCGTATCCCTGAGTAGCATGAGACTATCAGAGATCTTCCTGCCGGGTACAGTACAGGTCTGATCAGGGTGAATCACCAACCCCAGAGGAGACTTGAGCCAACGGCGATGACTTTGGACAGAACTCTGTAGTCCACATTAAGCAGCGAGATGGGCTGCCAATTTCTGATTTCCTCCCTCTCCCCCTTCCGCTTGTAGATGAGGGTGATGATGCCTTTCCTCATAGATTCTGACATGCTGCCGGCCAGAAGCATGCTCTCGTATACTTCCAGCAGCTCTGGGCCAATCCAGTCCCACAGAGTCGAATGCAACTCAACCGGTAAGCTGTTGCTTCCGGGAGTTTTACTCATTTCGAAGGACCTGACGGAGCTCGAGTGCGCTGAACGCTTCATAGCTCTTGGTCTCCCAGAGCTGTGGTGCACTGGGTATCTCACTGGGTTCAGTGATTTAAGTTCGGGGCACGTTGGGCCCATTGCTACTTCCAGTGCTACGGAGCTGGGAGGCTTTCTCTTCCAGCACCTTTGCGTTCTGCCGCTTCTTTTGTGGGTGCCATCTTTCAAGCCCTTCCTCATCCAATGAGGAGCAGCTGCCATAGCTTCATTTAAGCAAGGCTGCGGAAACCTGTGTATTTCAATATACTGCCCTCCCTTCACTGACAAATCAGGACTTCCAAGTTGAAAACCACTTTGAAGTAGCACAGAGGATAGCAAGGGCATAGAATTTAGTCTGGTGGGAAACCTCAAGGGGGCTAAATTGTTTTGCCCCGAAAACGGGTGTGGAATCGCAATGCATGATTAACCCATGCCCATTGATTGATTTGCCTGCTCATTTCCATGTCCTCTACATCCAGCCAATGCTAATGTATTTTATTTATTTAGAGATACTGCACTGAAACAGGCCCTTCGGCCCACCGAGTCTGTGCCGACCATCAACCACCCATTTGTACTAATCCTACAATAAACCCATATTCCTACCACACCCACACCTTCACTCAATTCCCCTACCACCTACCTATACTAGGGGCAATTTATAATGGCCAATTTACCTATCAACCCGCAAGTCTTTAGCTGTGGGAGGAAACCGGAGCACCCGGCGAAAACCCACGCAGTCACAGGGAGAACTTGCAAACTCCGCACAAGCAGTACCCAGAATCAAACCCGGGTCGCTGGAGCTGTGAGGCTGCGGTGCTAACCATTGCGCCACTGTGCCGTCTGTTCAATGGCTGGACACATCAGCAATAGGGCAATATCTTGAATAGCTAGCATCATATAAAGCTGCACTGCTTGTCTGCATCTCACAAAAGTGAGGTGCATTGTAGTTGGAGCAGGTGCTGGGAATTGTGATTGAAGAGAATTTGACCTGGGAAAGAATGAGGAATGGCACAACGGGGAGAGAGTGGACTCTGTTTTCAGACTCTGCACTGGATCTCTTGGTGGAAGAGGAGGAAAGGAGCAGAGATGTCCTGTACTCACAGAGGGGCGAAGAGGTCCTCTAGAGCCAGAGTCTGAAGGCAATGGAAGCAGGTAGCTATGGAGGTCAATGCCAGGAGACAAGCACTGAGGATCTGGATGCAATGCTGCAAGAATGACCTCACACAAGTGGCCAAGGCTTGTGAATACAATTTCAAATGCTATATTCTACCAACAGTAGCCTCAGCCACTGCTCCATTCACTGCACCCACATCACTCACCTACTGAATCTCTATCCATCAGGCTTTATACCTTACATTCATAAGCTTCACCTCACCCTTACACACTTAACACTACGGCAAGCCTCATACCCACATCTCACAGGTTGTACACACTGCCAGCTATTCAACCATGAAAGTGATATCAGCCAATCAGATTGCACTACACTTAAGGACACATCTCCATCTTTCTTGTGGAACAAGGTGGCACACAGCTGGAGGCAGCAGGAGTTAACCGGAGGGGGATAAGCATGATTACATGTCATTACCCCATGGAGGAGATGGTGCTGGCCAATATATGGACGGCCATTGTTGAGATTGTGGCTAGAAGTGGGGATGAAACCATTGAATATGATGGAATTCTTCTACCTCATATCCTTCTCACATCCTATTTCCCCCTTATCCCACAATCTCTTCTGATTTACAAGCTCCCCACATCACAGCCTTACCCTTGTGTCTTTTTCCTTTCAGACACCCAAAAGCTGCAACCTGACCAGGCAGTAGAGAGGAATACCAAGAGGAGAGTGATGATGAAGTCACAGCACTGTCAATTTATTTCACACGCGCAGCCACCAGCTCAGATACTGACACTGTGCATTTCTTAGATGACAGCTTAGAGGCGAGCTCTTTCTGTGTTTAGACATTGGGCATGAGTGTGCTGCAACCAGGACGAGTGACAAAGATAGTGCAGGTGCCAGCTCACTGGAAGGTTCTGCTCCAAAGGACTCAGAGAGGACTTTAATGGGGCAGCCTACAGAAGAGCACAGATGGATATCCACAACAAAATGCTTGGTGCATTGGGAAGCCTGCCAGAAAGCCTGCAGTCAACATCTAGGAACATGAAGGAATGCAATACCATCTTGGCACAGGGATTTGTGCAGAGCTTGAAGCCCATCCTTTCCAGCATGGATGTGATGGTCAACTCCCATTTGCATACTTGTGGGCCTGACCATGATGGAGCATCTGATGCCTGATGTCACAACTTTCCCTGGAGCAAAGGCAGTAGCCACCCATGGAAGCTCAGACTGCTGTAATGCAATGTCAGTTTGCTACAGTGCAAGCTCAGCCTACTGCCTTTATGACTGTGGATTACAATGTGCAAAGGGGCTTGCAGGGTGTCACAGAATTCATCAATCTGTCCTCCAACAGATTACTAGGATTGCTGAGGTGCCACACCGGGATGTGGCAATGACTCCATAGAGCATGAACCTGCTGTCCTCTCTCAGGAAGGCAGCTTTTGTTCTCCCACAACTGCCACACTGCCAGTGCCCTTGCAGTTGCCTGTCAGCCAGCCAGCCCAGACCGCTGCCCATGCTGAGATGGTGCAGTCTGCAAGCAGACCTTGTAGGCCCCAAGCTGCTCAAGATCGTCCTCCAAGTTCAACTTCAGTCTCCTCTACCTTCTGCGGATATGGCCTTTTGTTGAGAACCCTTCTTCCACTCCTCCTCCTCCATCTTCAACTACTTTGTCTTGCACTGTGTGGCCTCTGTTCATTCTTCAAGTCATGCTGTATTCCAAGGGGAAGGTCTTCTAATGTACCCAGGTCTCAGAGCAACTGGTTTATGCAGAAACCTTGAAGTCAACAAAATGTCCTTCAACACCTGCCTGTAGACGTTTACAACTTTCAACAACTGTAGAAAGCACCAAACACTTGTAGAATCCTAGCGACAGCCAAAAGTAATCAACCAGCAACTATACTGAAAGTGGTTGTTGATCCCTTTAAATAGTGGTGGGCGTGGGGTCCCTTCATGCTGCTGAACACGCATTCAACAGTACGAGGTTAAGAGAGAGTGTCATCTGGAGAACTTAGTTCCAAAATGGCACCACCGGCATCAAATCAGAATTGCTTGCTGATTGGATTCATGATCTGCCAGATCTGCATACTTCTTGCGGCCATTCACTGGGCGCGAGGTAACGCCTGCATCAGTGTGGCACGATTCAACCTACAAGTGTGTACGCCCATCACAAATGCCATTTTGGAGCTCAAAGAGTACTCAGTGCCCAAAAAAGGGCACCTACGGGCTTGCCCAGGTGTTCACCACCAAGAATGTTTCGGTATTACGAGTCCTGAAGGGCACAGCTGCCAAACTGGATCTGTGTCAGTTGGTGAAAATTTAACAGGAAAGACTAATATAAGTGGCCTCATCCTCATCAATCTAGTGTTACAAACACATCTGTACATGATAGCACTGATAGGAGTGAAGACAAAGTCTATTATTTTTTACTGTAAAGATATCATCCATCATGTAATGTGGAACTACGGCCACGCTAAGTGCAATGTCCATGAGGGTCTGTAAACTATCAGTCACGGGAGAACTATATAGCACCACTATCTGTAATCTCATGACCTGGCAAATGCCTCACTCCTCCATCACCACTAAGACAAGCAATCAACCCTCGCTCAATAGGAACTGTAGGAATATATGACACAAGTAGCATCAGGTACACCTCAGAATGAGAGACTAGCCTCGCAAAGCTCTACACAGGTTGCCTGCAGGTTAAACATTAAAACAATGTATAGAAAGTGTTAAGTAGTCCCACAAGCAACAGATAAGAGCAAAGTTCTGTCGCCCAGTCACAAATGATTGTGAATAATTAGGCAAATAACAGGATGCTCCATGAACATCCCCATATTCAACTATGGTGGAGGCCAGAATCTGATGCAAGAGGCAAGCTTCTCCCCAGCCAAGCTATTTTAGGACATCTCTGACATGCATCTGACAATGTAGAAAATTACCACCAAAGCAAATCCTATCTACAAACAGGATAAATTTAACCTGACTAATTACTACCTTCCTCCGAATCATTAGCAAAGTGATGGTAGGAACTGAAAATAGTCCTGACAAATGACACTAACTCACTGGTAACCTGTTTGCCGATGCTGGTTTTGAGCTTGTCGTATCACAATCTTGATCCAAGAATGCACTCAATGGCTGAATGCTTTATTTAATTCAAAGGAAGCTCGGCAAAACAATGGAAACTAAGTGGCTGGAGTCATGCTAGATGCAAAGGAACAAGATAGTGTTTGTCGGATGTCAATCATTACAACCCTGGGGTATCTGTATAAGACTTCCTCAGAGTAGTGTTGTCAGCCTAACCATTTTTAGCTGCTTCCCTCAGGTCGGAGTGGAGTTCTACAAATGATTCTAATGTTCAGCTCCACTGCCATCCCCTCTGATAATGAAACAGCCCCATGACAACCGACAACAGGACCTGGGTAATATCCAGGCTTAGTCTGACAATTGATAATATTTGCACATACATAAGTGGCAGGCAATGATCATCTCTGATTAGCAAAGGCCCAACCACCACCCACTGAATGTTAATGCTACTACCATTAACAAGTTCCTCACCATCACCATTCTGGGGTCACAATTCACAGGAAGCTTAACTCAACCAGCCATATCAACATTGTGACTACAATAGCAGGGCATAAACCGGGTACTCTAGTGACTGGTTCACCTCCTCACCCCTCTCTCCACCATCTACAAGGCTTAACTCAAAACTGTGATGGAATATTCATCTCTCACCTGAATGAGTTCAGCTGCAACACACTCAAGGAACTCAACATCAGGAGGATGCAGCAGTCTGCTTGATGAGCACTTCAGCCACTGGACTGAATATCTACCCCATCTACCATTGGCATACTGTAGTGCATTATGTACTACCTACAGGATGAACTGCAGTAAATCACCAAGCTGACTTCAGCATCATCTCCCAGTCCCACAAACTCTACCACCAAAAAACACAAAAGCAGTATGATCTTCCAAATGCCATCACCTCCAAGTGACACCATCCTGAATTGAGCATGTGTTGCACAAGGACTACAGCATTTCAAGGAGCAGGCCCACCACCACCTTTTCAGGGCAACAAAGGATGAACAGTTAATGTCGTTTTCCAAGCAATACCCACATCCCAAGAATACGTAAAAAAGGCACAAGTAGGACTAGCCTATTTCATGTAGAAGCACAGAATAATAACATGTTGCTAAGCTGCAATATTGTAAATACCCCAGTCTTCTCCAGATGGTCTACATTGCCATTAATAGCCTTACCACTTAAATCTGAAAGCAATATCCAACTATTAGGGCAACGATAAACTGAACCACTAAATTAAAATGTTGATAAAACTACAGCCCCCGAGATGCATAATTTTCTATGTGAGTAAGCTTGTTGAAAAGGGAACCTGTGCAAATAACCCAAATAATATCATTGAGAAGGTAAAGACCTAGCATTCTATTGCTGTGCTAGCGAAGCTAAGCTACCTCGCACGATTTATTGGCATTCAACTACTGAACTAAACAATCAAGCATGATAGACTTATTACCCTGGACTCTTTTGTCCACAAACCCACCCCAAGTCATGTGATATAATGGCAGAAAAATTGTGAAAATCAGACAGCAAGGCCAATTTCCATGTACCCAACCCAACCACAATTTTCCTCTTCCGAATCCAGCAGGGAAAGCCACCTGCTGATTCTTCCATGGTACATAAAGATCAACAGAGAAGCATGGTCCAGAAATGCATTCTCCTGCATCTCACTGATCCTTCTGACCTCAGTAGAGGAGTGACAATAATCCCAGGTGCAGTGATGGAAGGCCAGCTGAAATCCCTTATACAGGGACAGGACTCAACAGAGGATCCCATTCCTTCTCTCAGATTTCAACTAATCATTTTGTGGGTCTCAGACCTAAAGGAAAATCAGGTCTCTTCTGTCCTCTTTAAATGGCCCTCTCTTTGTCAGGTGCTGCAGTAATGGGGTTGGAGTGGTCGACCTCAACCACGACAGGAAACTCCAGGTGGCTGTTTCTACATTGGATGATGTATATTGTTACGGACAGATGGGAAACGATAGAGATGGTTTCCTTTTCTCACCTCTCAACTGACCGAAGGCAGCATTTTTATTTAAAATGTGTATTAACCCCTGAACATTTTAATGGTCAACAAACAGAAAAATTACAGGTTTTCTTGTAGGTTTAAAGAAAGGTAAATGTTTATTCAACAACACCAGAAAATATTTGCAGCTACACCCACACTCACATGCACATAGAGGCACACACACACAAGAAAAGATGGAGAGTAAAGGATAACATGCATTTAGGTCTGATGGATTTTTAAAAGAGTTCACTGTAAACCTGCCGTTCTTCCCTGGGGGTGAAGATTTAAAAATGGTGCAGGCCTGTTTTTCCTTTTTCCTGGTTCACTGAAGACAAAACTTAGAAAGTTTCAGGAGGGCAAATGCATTGTTGCATACTTTGTTTTGTTGTATCTCAGTCACAGTTCAATGTCGAAAACCCTGTTACAATTTCTCAGGTATGGAGTTCAAGACCACTTTCAGTCAGTGACTACTTGTACTTTAAAGATGGTGTTCTTAGTGTCATGCCAACGTCCTTTATTGAATGATAATTTTCTTTAATCCACTGACTGAAAACCTGAATTTATATTTTTTAAAGAAATTTAAAAAGGAACAGATAAAAGATGACTTTTCTAGCAGATAAGATGACCACCTAACTTACAATACTGTATCCTACATTGCAAGATGGAGACAAAATGTCTGCTCATTCCAGCAAGAACCAAGACCCAGGAAATTTAAGGGATCTGCCTGTTCTCTTTAGAAAGAAGAAATATGTTGTTAACTACCATGCCTGAATCAGTGGGTGACTGTCATGTGACAAGCCCCATTTCCCCAACTGTGGTTCTAAGCTGGTGTTTCTCTGCAGCAGGTTGAAAAGTATCTGGACTCTGACACGTGCATACTCAACTGGGGGTATTTCTCTCCCTCCAGTCCAGCTTGCAAGCTTCGAAACCTGCCTGCTGACTGATCACCTCTGCATACTCTGGCTACAATCAGAAACCCCTTTGGAGGAAATCATCTACATTGCTATCTTCAAGAGATCCACCAAATCAGTTATTTACTGTTTCAAACTAAAAGCCTCAGGGTCATCGAATTCAGCTAGAAGCCAGACAAATCACCAAACTCCACAGACTGTACACCTTTTTTTACAGATTCTAACTCATTCAATCCATCCTTCCCCACTTTGTAATCGATTGGTGTGTGTGTGTGAACCTCTAGTCTGTGTGTGGGAGTGAAAGTTAGCATGTAGTTTATTATTTTACTTAGTTCAGTTTAGGTACAAGAAAGTTAAATTGTTTCATTGTTAAACTTAAGAAAACCTGTCTGATTGGTTCTTGTTATAATCAAAGCAAGTAAGTAATTAAACACCTACTGAATTAGCTAGTACAACCACTTTAAGAAAGAATTAAACCTGTTACAGTTAAACAAGGAAAGAGAAAAGAGGGTAGCCCTTCGACTCCTCCTGACCTGACCATAACATTAGGCAGGATCCATCTTGTTCTACTGCAGCAGATGGAATCACTCTCTCTCTCTGGCTCTGCCTTTGACTGCCCAGCATATACTTTTATTGAGCTCTTTGTCAGACTCCTGGTTTCTGTCATGTGACCATGGTTTCTCTTTACCATTGTCCTCATAAATGGTGACTGATGGTGGAGCCAATGTTAAACAATGAGGTCTGGGTGTCACCTATCCTCATCCTATTTTGATAAAGTGGAGTTTTTGCACACCCATTCATGTTTGCCATACAATTGTTAACCCAAATTGTTGAAGAGGGGTAGCCAACAACACAGAATGGGCCATTTGCATATTAATGCCTTCTCCAAGTTTGGTCCAGACATGAAGATTGGATCAGCGTTCTTTTAGTTTCCATGTGTATTAGCAGTACAGGATACGGTCACCTGACCACTCGACTCCATTTTTTTCAGGAAAAGTGTCTGTTTTGTCTTTGTTTTATAAGTTCAGTATATAGTTCATAATTTCTCCATGCTTGAACGTGACACCTCCCCGCAAAAAGGGAAAAAATAAATTTCTTGGCATTTCATTTTTTTTGTTTCTCAGAAAGAAAGTAAACACACAATAGTAAATATTCACATGCATTCCTCAGTCACTCTCACTAGACTTTCCACGGCTCAGCAATGGCATTATTTTTTCCAGCAATGTGCATGTTTTTTAAGTTAAATAGCTGGAGGAGTAAATTCTATTTGAAGAGCCTGGTATTGTTAACTTTGCATTTTTTTATTCATTTATGGGGCTGTGAGCATTTCTGGCCAGGCCAGTATTTATTGCCCATCCCTAATTGCCCATGGAAAGGTGGTGGTGAGATGCCTTCTTGAACCACTGCAGTCCATGTGGGGTAGATACACCCACAGTGCTGTTATGAAGGGAGTTCCAGGATTTTGACTCAGCGACAGTGAAGGAATGGCGATATAGTTCCAAGTCAGGATGGTGTGTGGCTTGGAGGTGAACTTGCAGGTGGTGGTCTTCCCATACAACTGCTGCCCTTGTCCTTCGAGGTGGTAGAGGTCACGGGTTTGGAAGGTGCGGAAGGTTTCTCTAAGAAGGTTACTGGGTTGCGGTCAACATATGTTAAAATGTCCCAATGTCCATTCTGAACACTGACCTCAAAATTCTGAATGGCTAGCAGAAGTCCCAATGCCTCCTTTTCTATTGTGGAATATTTATGCTGATGTTTATTGAATTTTTTTGAAAAAATAGCCAATTGGTTTCTCAATACATGTGTCATCTTCTTGGAATAAGACAGCTCATACTCCCACATTGCTCGCACCAGTAGGCACTTTAAAGGATCTGTTAAATTTTGATGCTGCTAATATGGGTTCATCAGTCTGGTACAGTTCCAACCACGCTATCTCGTCATTTTTCCTCAGTGGATCGCTCAGTGGGGCAGCTAGGATGCTGAAATTAAGGTCAATTTTTTTCTAAATGCCACAGATTCCCAGGAATCGCATTATCTCTCTCTTGGTCTTGGGAATGGGTAAATCTATCAAGGCTTGCACTTTTGCTGCCCTTGGCAACACTCAACCTTGACCTACTACATGTCCCAAATAGGTTACTTTGGCTTTAGCGAACTTGCTTTGAGTTAAGTTGGCCATTAGGTTAGTGTTTTGGAGACCCTCTTAAGTGATATGGTGGTTTTCCCAGGTGTTACTATAGACCAGCAGGTCAACAAGGTAAATGTCACAGTTGTTTAAACCAGCCACCGCCTGATTCATCTGTCTTTGAAACGTTGCTAGGGCATTTTTAAATCTAAGTGCATGACTTTGCACTGGAATAGGCTATCTGGTGTTACAAAAGCTGAGATTTCCATGGGGACTTGCCAGTACCCTTTTAATAAGATCAATTAAGCTGAGTTGCTTACCTGGTCAATACAGTCTTCGATGTGAGGAATCTGGTTTGAATCTGTCTGGGTCACTGCATTAACCTCTCAATAGTCAATACAGAGTCTTTTAGATTCACCCACTTGGGGACGAATATAATAGGTGAAATCCAGCTGCTTTGACTGGATTCAATTAGGTCATTGTTTAGCATGTATTGGATCTCGTCTTGGACTTGAGCCAATTTATCAGGGCTCAGTCGATATAGGTTTTGTTTAATAGGTGGGGTGTCCCTTACATCGACATCATGAGTGGTCAGAGAGTCCCTACACACTTCCCAAACTCTCTTAGGAGTGTTGCTAATCCTTTTCTCGACTCTCCACTTAAATAGTTAAGTACTGTTATGACCAAGTGAGAAAGAGGTCTAGGGTTCCCTTTCAGCCTTCATCTGGTCTTACTGTAACAGGGTTTAATTTTAAACACACTGTTTTTAGCTCCTCCTTGGTGAATCCTTGTTCACTGCTTTCCAATTTTAAAGCAAAGAAACCAGCAGAAACAGGTTTTCTTAGGTTTAAAGAAGAAAAGTTGAAATTTATTAAACTTGAATTTAAACTCCAATTCAGTTGACGCCTACAGATATACAACGTGCCCATGTTAGCATGCAAACACAATACACACATGAAAATAGAGACAGAAAAGAGTAGAAGAAAAATAGTGGAAAGGTTTGAAGCAATTTCTGAAGAGTTTTTCTTACGATTCTTTGAGATCACTGTAGAGTCCTTGATTGTAGGTAGTTCTTGCTTTTCATTGGGGCCCAGTATTCTTATTAAACCTTGTTCACTGTAGGAGACTTTTCTCTCTTGGGGTTCATGTGTCTTCAGTGAATTCAGAGGCTTGTGAGAAAAAGATGGGAGCAGACAGGAGAGATCTTCTCAGTCCAGGAGCAAAAGGTTTTTCTGAGTTCAAAATGTTTGTACAATTCAGAAAAACGAAGGTTGCCAAATAGGTTAGTCATGTGACTAACTGGTTTGACCACATCTTGGATTGTATCAGTTTAGCAGTCTCTGGAATGCTCCTCTTACACACAATACCTGGTGATCAAAGTCCATTGTGGGTTGAATGTGTCAGGGAATGGTCCTTTGTCTTTCCGATCACCATCTGTTAATATGCAAATGCCTTTTTCAGCCACGGCTGATCTATTTAACAAGTCCTTTCTTCACTCCAGTAACAGGTTAAAATTAATGTTAATGACAAGATTAATGTGCCTCATTCTCGGCAGGTGGGGGCCTAGCATGACAGTACTCTCTCTAGTCTCCCTAAGATTTCGGTGTTGGCAATTTCACAGTAGGGGGTTCAATCTGAGAGTTTTCCAGGATCTCTTCTTCCCGTAGCTCCTGTTCACTATTGTCTCCATCCTCCACTGTTCTCACTACCTGGCATACATTCAATGGTTTGTTCTTTTCCCGCTAGTGGGATATCTTTTACATACTTATATGGCACAGCCATTGAGTCATACCATTGTTTCTTTCTCTGGTCTGGGGTGTTAACCAAATAATTTACCTCACTGATCTTTTTCCCCATGCAGTACGGGCCACTGAATCTCGCTTTCAGGGGTTCGCCCTGTAATGGTAACAGCACCAGGACCTGATCCCCTGGTTTTAATGTCTGAGCCTGAGCATGACTGTGTGCCTGCCTTTTCGTGCTCTGCTGAGAGGCTTTAAGGTGGTCCCTAGTCACAACACAGGCTTTAAAAGTCACTCACAAAAAGCTGATACATAATTTAACAATGTGATTTCCTCTCTTTGATCTAGAAATTTTTCTTTGATCAGCTGAACGGGGCCTCTCACCTCATGCCCATAGGCCAGTTCAAATGGACAGAAGCCTGTCGATTCATTGGGTGAATCTCGAGTGGTGAACAGCAGAAAATCCTCAAGATTTCCCTACGATATCTGGGGGGAAATAAAATTTGGTGAACCACTGTCCACTCCTCCTCTGCAGGTTGCTGTGGAAGTCTCCACTTTCTCATTATTACCCCTTTTTTAAGTAATAGCATATGGGCACTCCTTCTGCCTCTGCCTCAGAACAAGCAGTCTGTCCTATTCTTTAAAAGTCGGTGTCTGCCTGCTGAGCCTCAATCAAGGAGGATTTGCTGAGTACCACCTTCTCTCCTAAATATCCAAAAAAGGTTATGGCCAGCCAGACCTCTGGGTAATCTGTTCAAATTACTGGCTCAGCTCTCTCAGGTGGAGCATGCTTAGCTAAGGACTGGTTAATGCACAGTCATGGAATGTTCTAGGGACTTCCTCATGTAATTGTTCCAAATACCTGGCCTTATTTGGCTTGTCCAACACTACTGGGGATGCTATCACTCTACTTCCAGCCAAACCTTTGCCAAACAGCAAACCTATTCCAGCCACAGGCAGACTTCTTCTTCTTCTTTGGCCTCCCTGTCTCGATAGACAATGGGTAAGCGCCTGGAGGTGGTCAGTGGTTTGTGAAGCAGTGCCTGGAGTGGCTATAAAGGCCAATTCTAGAGTGACAGACTCTTCCACAGGCGCTGCAGATAAAATTGGTTGTCAGGGCTGTTACACAGTTGGCTCTCTCCTTTCACTTCTGTCTTTTTTCCTGTCAACTGCTAAGTCTCTTCGACTCGCCACTCTTTAGCTCCGCCTTTATGGCTGAGTGCCAGCTCTGGCGATCACTGGCAACTGACTCCCACGACTTGTGATCAATGTCACAGGACTTCATGTCCCATTTGCAGACATTTTTAAAGCGGAGACATGGACGGCAGTTGGGTCTGATACCAGTGACGAGCTCGCTGTACAATGTGTCCTTGGAGATCCTGCCATCTTCCATGCGGCTCACATGGCCAAGCCATCTCAAGCGCCGCTGGCTCAGTAGGGTGTATATGCTGGGGATGTTGGCCGCCTCGAGGACTTGTGCTTTGGAGATACGGTCCTGCCACTTGATGCCAAGTATTCTCCGGAGGCAGCGAGGATGGAATGAATTGAGAGGTCGCTCTTGGCTGACATACGTTGTCCAGGTCTCGCTGCCGTAGAGCAAGGTACTGAGGACACAGGCTTGATACACTCAGACTTTTGTGTTCCGTGTCAGTGCGCCATTTTCCCACACTCTCTTGGTCAGTCTGGACATAGCAGCGGAGGCCTTTCCCATGCGCTTGTTGATTTCTGCATCGAGAGATAGGCTACTGGTGATTGTTGAGCCTAGGTAGGTGAACTCTTGAACCACTTGCAGAGCGTCGTTGCCGATATTGATGGATGGAGCATTTCTGACGTCCTGTCCCATGATGTTTGTTTTTTTGAGGCTGATGGTTAGGCCAAATTCGTTGCAGGCAGTCGCAATCCTGTCGATCAGTTTCTGCAGACACTCTTCTGTGTGGGATGTTAATGCAGCATCGTCAGCAAAGAGGAGTTCCCTGATGAGGCCCTTCCATACTTTGGTCTTCGCTCTTAGATGGACAAGGTTGAACAACCTGTCATCTGATCTTGTGTGGAGGAAAATTCCTTCTTCTGAAGACTTGAACGCATGTGAGAGCAGCAGGGAGAAGAAGATCACAAACTGCGTAGGTGCGAGAACACAGCCCTGTTTCACGCCACTCAGGATAGGAAAGGGGTCTGATGAGGCACTGCTTTGCTGAATTGTGCCTTTCATATTGTCATGGAATGAGGTGATGATACTTAGTCGCTTTGGTGGACATCCGATCTTTGCTAATAGTCTGAAGAGACCACGTCTGCTGATGAGGTCAAAGGCTTTGGTGAGCTCTATGAAGGCAACGTAGAGGGACATCTGTTGTTTGTGGCATTTCTCCTGTAGCCTGCTGGCCCAGTGCTGCCTTGTAATGGGGGAGGGGGAGAAGGTGGCAGAGTGGCCCGGCTGCAACCACCTGTCAGGAGACGAGCCTACCCAGCAGGCAGGGTCTACCGCCCGCGTTTGAGCTTCCTGCAACTGTCAGAACACCAGTGCCAAAAAAGACTGCGGCTATCACGGGAGACTGTCACATCTCTGTGTGAGATGCTGGCAGCGGAGTTCGCTTCACACTGAATGGGTGGCCATCCAATGCTGGTCGCACTGATGGTAACAGTAGCGCTGAATTTCTATGCATCAGGCTCGTTCCAGGCTTCATCAGCAGACATGTGTGGAGTCTCCCAAGCATCAGCACATCACAGCATAAAGGTTGTGACTGATGCCATTTTCAGGCATGCCAACCATTTCATCAACTTCAGGACGGACACCACCAGTCAGGCCCAAACAGCCAGAGGCTTCAGCCCCATTGCTGAGTTCCCAATGGTTCTGGGCATAATAGACTGTACTCATGAGGCCATTAGAGCACCTACAGGTCAGTCAGGGGCCTTCATTAATAACAAGTGGTTCCACTCAATGAATGTTCAGCTCGTCTGTGACCATCGTAAGGGAATCTTGCAGGTGTGTGCACATTACCCTGGGAGCAGTCATGATGCTTTCATTCTTTGGAACTCCCAGGTGCCAGCACTATTCAGCCCTCCTGAACACCTGCAAGGATGGATACTTGGCGACAGGGGTTATCCGCTGAAGACATGGCTGGACACCAGTGAGGAACCCAATGAATCATGCAGAGGAATGTTACAATGAGAGCCATGCAACCACCAGAGTGACCATAGAATAGACTATAAGTCTTCTCAAAATTAGATTTAGGTGTCTCAATCGCTCAGGTGGACCCCTGCAGTAGTCTCCATCAAGAATATCTAGATTTATTGTCGTTTGCTGCACCTCACATAACCTGGTGATGGAGAGGGGAGATGCCCTGGAGGATGATCAAGGTCAGTACGTGGCTTCCTCAGGTGAGGATGGTGATATGGATGAGGAAGAGGGTCCGCAGCCACCTGAACAGCAGGGAGAGGGAGCTGAAGGTCAGGTGGAGTTGAGTGCAAGGGAGACCCGGGAGGCTGTAATACACAGGAATTTCTCCTGAATAGAGTCTCATCAACCATAAACTGACATGGCAGTCTGAGAGGAGGCATTGACAGGAGATGGAAGGGCAGAGGCACTCACCTTCAGGGGAAAATCTGATCTGAACCAGGCCACCTTTCCATCAAACACCACACAGCCCAAATGTGTCACCTCTCAAATAATCCTTCTCATGCAGAGCAACCATATCGCCTACAACATCAGCAATGACCTGTGACATGTAAAAATGCCAAGTGAAAAATGTAATAACTTTTCGTGTGTTTATACATCAAATAAATATTTAAAAATTGCACCAGTGACCCCAGAGTGCTGTTAGTGTAATTTTATGAAATGTTTGCGAGTTCTCACACATGTGGCCGGCCCCTCGCCGCCAGCCACACCAGAGGCAGGTGACTGATCAGACTGCCGTGTTGTTCCGGATAACTTTGGCGGGCGTCCTCTGCCTGCCAGAGGCTGTGCAAGCCCCGACATCTCAAGGTGACCCCCAGAAGTCTCAGGAACACCCTCTGACACCCTGGGATTATGCGGTGCTGATGTCACTGGCAGGGGGGACAAGGAGCTGTAGGATGCATCAGGAGCGCCCAGCGAAGAACTCCCATATGAAATGCTGCTGACCCTGTTCTCTCCTGAGACTCAATTGGTCCTCAGTGCTAACCTCAGAGGGATGAGCAGTCTCAAACGGTCACCTGCGCATCAGAGTCCTATCTCTAAGGCTCTAGTCCATGGAGCCAACTCTTTCTGTGAGGTTATGCATTGCATCCAGGATCGGCCCCTCCACTGCAACTGCCAATCTGTCAATGGAGGAGGCCAGATGGACAAATGATAGAGAGTGTGCAGTACTCAAGCTCTGGATGGACATCTCCAGTGTCTGAGTCATAGCACGCAATTTTCTGGTAACACCGCCAGATCTCCACGCACCGCACACTGCACTTGAAGCATCTCCCGCTGAACAGATGTCTTCAGAGGCTCATCATGAGCTTGTGGCTCAGCACTGGCCTGGGCTCCCACAGTCCTCCAATTTTCAGAGGCATTAGCCGGGACTGCCTCTGGCAGCTGGCCCGGCAATTGTGTGGTGGTGACACCAGGTTGTGACCATGATTCGGAGGAGACATGCATTCCAACTGAGGTGAATGTCTCTGAACTGGCATTTGGTGTGGGGCGAAGATGTGATGCTGCACCCTCTGAGGTCCCCTCCTCATCCTCAGAGGTGTACGGATGAGCTCCGAAGACGCTTCCTGGCCACTGCTGTTTTTCACCTGCAGGGAAAATCAGAATGATCAGCTGTGATCAGCACTCCTGACTGAAGGACATGTTATAGACTGCAGTGTGAGCACATTTGTGTGATTTCAAGTTTGGGAGCACCCTTCAGTGCCAAAGACATTAACTGCACCATACGCTTCCCCCCCTCCACCCCACCCCGCCTCCCGACCACACGCTGGGGAACTTACTCGCATGGCCAGGTGTGCTGGCCTCGCCATCAGTTATAGTGCATCCTCCGTCCTCCCCTGCGAGCATTAATGCATCCACCTCCAGTCTGTTCAAATATGCCAGGTTGGTCACACCGCCACCGGTCCGGGACCTCTCTCGGGCATTATGTACCCTCTTCTCCTGTGTATACACAAAGGATTTGGTTAAGGCATATCACATGGAAGATCACGCACTCACCCCTTGAGCTGAGTGCTGCATCTCAAACCAATGCCAGATGAAGTGCATGGATGGAACACATCTGGACCACTGAGCTTAACCGATGTGCCCATCATGCAGCCCAGGGCATGCTGCAGCCAAACACGGAACATGGATGGCTTCGACCTTGCAGCATCAGCACTCATAGACCTTCCTGTGTCACATAAAAGATGAGATGACTGCGGAATGCCCCTTACCCTAGCAGAGCGCAGAAGGTCATTGACCCGCTTGCGGCACTGGAGCCTAACAACTCTGCGGCTGCTGACCTCCTCCACTACCCCCAGCCACGCCTTATTTGTGACTTGGGAAGGCCTTCTTCTTCCGTCTGATGGGAAGAGGACCTCCAGTCTTGCCTCAGCCGCCTGGAGGAGGACCTGTAAGGAGTCCTCTGAGAAACTGGGGGCCATGCGGCTACTTCTACCTTCCATTCCTGCAATTTTTAAATGGCTTTTTAAATGGCTTTCAGCAAACTTTTCCTGCTCTCACCCCGCCCCCGCCGTCGCTCAGCCTCCCGCCTGCCGCGCCCTTTTCATTCGGAAATATGCTGCGGGGCTGCTAATTTGCTACCCCATGCGTGATACCGGCAGCAGAGAGGCGCAGAGTGGGAATGAGGTCTTCACCCGCTTCCGCCTCATCGGACTCTGAGCGGCCGACAACGATAAAATTCCGGTCCCTGTCTTTGCATTCCTCATAGTCCTTCTCAGTCCACTCTTATTTAATATGTAACTATTCTCTTCTCTAGTAGTGTCTAACATTCTCACATTATGTACCTTATTCCTCTTTTCTACATCTATATGCTGTTGTCCATCCCCTTGCCAATTTAATTTAAACCCTCCCAACCACAATAGTGGATCCCCATCCCAGTCATATTGAGGATGCAACCCATCCACTCTTCTTGGTGAGTCCCACAGGTTTACTACTCCCATTGCTGGGGAAAAGTATGTTCCTCCTGCTCCTGACTACACCCAGCAATAATCATAGTGAGGCATCATTGAATCTTGGTGCTTCCCTTGCTCTTCGTCCATCATCCACTCTGAACACCCCAAATTTCCCTTTGTGCATTGTCCCTTTAATTACAGCTGAGATATCACATCCTATGGGTTAGCATCATGCCCATTGCACAACTTGGAGATCAGAGATGCAAAATCTGGAACTCAAAAATAATTGGTACATTTCATTGATTCATAGAATTATTCAGCGCAGAAGGAGGCCATTCGGTCCACCATGCCTGGGCCAGCTCTGTGAACGAACTATCCAGTTAGTCTCAATCTGCTGATCTTTCCCTATAGCCCGGCATGTTTTCCTTTTTCAAGTGTTTATCCAATTCCGTTTTGAAAATTACTATTGAATCTGCTTCCAACACCCTTTCAGGCAGTTCAGGCCAGATCATAACTCATTGTGTAAAAAGACTTTCGATCAGCTGCCAGTTCTACACCGCTCAATTTTATTTTCTGTTAATTTCTTTAAGAAGTAAAATTGAGTGAAGTGTATAACAGGTGGCTGATTCAATTTGTGCTGTTTTACACGCTCACGAAAAGCTAAAATGACTTCCAACTTGTTGTAGAGACCAGCCCAGTGAGTTTCAAAGATATCTTACCACAAATAGACAAAATGTACATCATCACTTTATGCCATACAGATACTCTCAGTGGAATAAAGATAGTCTTAAACTGAAAGAGAAGTTCTTGCTGTAGCAATGTCTACCTTTTTCTATATGATCACAGTTTCACATTTGTCACCGCCCACAAGCTCCCAAATCCATTCTTTAACAATTCTTCCTCAAATGTACAACTCAAATGGAATGTGTATTGCTGAATTTGCAAGCCTATAAATATGAAGTGGGTACTCTGATCAATCAAGGAAATATAATCCTGTGGATTATCTCTTGAGACACACCACAGAGCTGTCAGCAGTCAACTCTTAAACTCATGCTAATTTTTATCTTTTTGCATGCAAAATAAAGTCTGTAAAGAAAGTCTGAGTTTGGTTTCAAAAAATTTGGAGCTAGATAGTAAAAACAGTTTCTAAAACAAGCACAGTAAATGCTTCCAGAAAATACAATATGCATGCATGCATTTTCTTGCACTGAACACAAGGCAATATTATCTGACAAACGTGTCTTAACTCAGCATAGCAAAAGACTGACGTTTCCAAAAGAAGTAATGGAGCTGAACAATTGTCCTCTTCCATGAACAGCACTGCTGCATATCATAGTTACATCCAAGAAACTCCTTCGAAAAAAGGTAATACTGCTTCTTATTAACAGTTATGTACACTGGATTAATAGCTGTCTATCTGGCAAGCTACAATGACTGGCAATTCCAAAGCACTATTATAGGAGACAGAATTGTTAACCAGCTCAAGGGCCCAAGTCAGCATTGGCATTCGCTAATGGGCAGCTATTGTTTTTGAGAAATGACTAGTTGAAATTTCCATAAAACTGACAATAATAATAACTTTAGTTAAAGTTGTCATGCAAAAGCTCAACAACGGGCTGGATTTTATAAGCTCTCTGCCGACCTCGGTGGTGAGCTTCAAAAATGGCGGTCCACCCTTGCGTAATGTTCATCGCGGACCTGCCGCGATATTGAACGCGGTGGCTCATTTAAATGGCCGGGATGGACTGCCTCCCCGATGACGTGGAGGAGGTGGGCGGTCCCTCCCCGGCAATGGCGTCAGGCACCATTGCACAGGCACCATGCCATTTTTAAAGGGCTTTGAGTCCTATCAGTACATTTAAATCTTTAAAGGGAAATGTTTTTAAAAAATGCATTTGTTGATCTAGTCCCTCTTCCACTCCCCACCCAACAACCATACATTAAATTCCTTGCCCTCTCCCCCCGAAAAATACTTACCTTGTGCACTTGACCTTCCCCCGACAAAGTTCACAAACTTTAATCTTTACCTCTTCCCACCATCCCCTACACCAATCAAATCACTCTGACACCACTCCCACCACCTCCCGCACTGAAAAACATACATGCTCCCCCCCTCCACACCAGTGTCCTGCCTCAGATTCCCGGACGGGTATCCAAAGGCGCGGGAGTGCCGGCCACTGGCACCAATATTGGAGCGGGATGGAAAGCGGAGGCGAATAGGTAATTATTTTGTTAATTTACATTTATTTAAATATGTAAATTTGGCCCCTGTCAGGAGTGGAGGGGGTTGGGGTGGGGCGGGGGGGGGAGGGTGCGCCATGAAGCCTCGCCGCCACCGGCAATATCGGGCAGGGCCTTCCCAGTGTCGAGGCCCGGGGCAGGCCCCGAAGTCGGTGGGACTGTAAAATCCAGCCCAACAACTTCCAGAGGGTAACATTTCATAGGCTATTATAAATAACAATGTCCCACTCCTTAATGATACCTAATTTGCTGTATCTGCTGGCAACCTTAGTTTTCAACATACAGAAATCCTGCATTAGCCTCCAAATAATAATAAGTCACACAATTGCTGAAGGATCCACTAAAAAGGTTTGTGATGTTTTTTGGGGGAGAAAGGAAACAGTAAATTAAGAATTACAGCAGTTTCTCAGGTGCCTCTACACAACTCAACATTTAGCTGATGCTCCACCAGCCTGGCACTGTTGAACAGATCCTTATGGATTAAATTTCTCATTTCTATCAATGACAGAAAAACGATTCTGAGATCTGTTGGAGAGGAATAGCTGCTACAGCGAGAAATGGATGTATTGAAAGACACAAGACTCTCTCAGTTAGCACTCAAAGAAACTACCACCTCGCAATAAGCTCCTAAACTCTCTCACCCTCATCATTATTGTTGCCTTAAGAGTGATGTCCCTTTAAGAACTCAGTATGCTAATGAGCTAAGTACCAGGATGTAGTCATGTGACTAGAAGCCATAGTCACTCTGTAACTAGATAAAGGTTCTGTAAATAGTTTTTTTCTGTATTGTATATACTAGTTTATCTGTCAATAAACCTTCTCGAGATCTTCAACGAACTGGAATCCATACACCTCATTGTGTTGCTTAAGATAACTCAATGAAACCCATGACAATTGCCAGGTCAATGAGTAAAAAGGAGCTGATAATTACTACCAAGGAAGAGAACATGATTAACAGAAACATCTTCTGTTTTAAATCTGCATTGTTTAATGCCACTGTTAAAATAGTAATTTAATTTTATATGAACGCATTAAGCAGTCACATGTTAATATTGTTCATTATTAAATTTTTAAACATCATATTCATTTGAACTGGTTTTAAAGTAAATGGAATGTCAATCCAATCATTACAATTGATATAAAATAAAGAAAATGCTGGAAGTACTGAGGAGTTATTTCTCTACATAAATACTGCCTGACCTCCTGGGCACTTCTAGCAATTTCTGTTTTTATTTCAGATTTCCAGCATTTTCAGTATTTTGTTTTTGTTTCAGCATTATAATTGAAGCCTGCAAGTTAAGAAGACAACAAATTTAAACCATTTTAACTACAAATATTTTTAGGACTGAAATCATTTTTCAGAGAAAAATACAAAGACATTCAACATAAAGTCCTCTACATTAGAAATTATTTTATTTTTCCAAAATGCATCCGTGATTCACTAAATTATACTCTGTTTTATTTGGACTTTCCTATCCTTAAAGCCTATACTTTGCACTATACTTTGCAGTCCCAACTGTTGAATACATAACTTGCCTGACTGTGCCTTTGGCAAGTTAGTTATTAAAAACTATATTTTCCTTTGTTCACTTAATTTGAGGAAAAGTAGGTCTGTGTATATACGAAAGAGTATGGTTTTATTTTCCTCATTTTTTTCCTATCTGTTCATTGGCATTTTTGACTGACTCAAATGGAGATCTATAGTATAAATTAGAAACTGGTGAGCCACATGGATCAGCTGTTGGAACCACTTGTTAACAATTTACATAAACAATTTGGACTCAAGAATCAGAAATACAATTTCAAACTTTGTGGAAGGTACCAAATTGTGAGTATAGTTAACAATGACAAAGACTATGACAACATACGAAAGAACAATAATAAATTTTCAGAATCAGCATGTAATTGGCAAGTGATTTTCAATATAGATAAGTGTTACAATTTGGTAGGAAGAATAAGGACGCCACATATTTGTAATGAGTCTAAATGGGAAAGAAGAGCAAAGGGATCTAGGGGAACACAAACAAATCACTAAAAGCAGTGCGGCAGGTCAATAAGGCCATAAAAAAGCAAGCAGATCACTGGGGTTCACTTAGTGAGGGATAGAATTCAAAAGCAGAAAAGTCATGTTAAAATTGTACAGAACCTTGGTTAGACCACATTTGGTGTACTGTGCATAGTTTTGATCTTAATATCGTAAAAAGGATACAGAGGCACTGGAGATGGTGCAAAGAATGATACAAGAGTTGAGAGGTTATACTTATCAGGACAGGCTGAATCTTTTTTCTCTAGTAAAGGCTGGGGTGACATAATAGAGGCTGTTAAAATTATGAAGGGGTTTGATAAGGGAGACATGTATAAGATGTTACACTTGTGGGGAAGAACAAAACTAGAGTTAATAAATTCAGATAGTAGCCAATAAATCCAGTAGGAATTCAGGAGAAACTTCTTTACACAAAATGGGGTAAGAATGAGGCACTCACGATCGCATGGATTAGCTTGGTTGAATCGCATTGATGCATTTAAGGGGAAGTTAGATAAGCCCATGAGGAAAAAAGTAATAGAAGGATTTGCTGATAGAGTTAGATGAAATAGACTGAAAGGAGGCTCATGTGGAGCATAAACACTGATATAGATCATTTGGCCAAATAGCCTGTTTTTGTGCTGTAAATTCTATATAATATTTTGACGATATATAATGTAGCAGTTTTACATCACAAGTAATTTTAAGTTGTATCAATATGCATGAAACAAATTTAAGAAATTTTCACTTTTTGATTTCTTGGAAAAGTATTTAACGTGAATACACATTTTATTTCTCAAAGAATCTGTGCTAACATAAAGTGGAGATAGGGATGATAGCATTGTGAGCCTGAGGCTACTAAAAGTCTGTTCAAATTTGAAACCATCAGAAAAGGTCTCTTGTAAATGTTTTCTGAGCACAGCAACACATCAGTCGCATAGTGGAAAATGGTATATAGTTGACAGATCGTCAAACCATGGTTTGCATGTCTCTATCCCCCCCATTTGCCTCTGAAATTGCTCTTATTTTTGGTGTTACACCTAATTTGCTGTAATCTAGACAAACTCATTTTCTGTACTAAAATTACACAATGAGTGCCTTCATCCACAATGAGAAAAGTACCAGTGAAACCATTTAGAGGATCCAGCTGAAAAAATATTCCACCACCATTTGCATGCTTAACATGTACATTTAAAGCAGTGACTGTAATTTCTCACTGTTACAGTTGAAAGGGTTGTGATTTAAGGAACAATTGGGATTCTTAGTTATTCACTATGCAGAAATGATAATGGAGCTTTGCTATTCTCAAGCAATCTTGATTCTTAGAAACTAGTTCGTGAAACAAGTTTATATGTAACCACTTAATTTTTGTAATAAATATCAAACTGTCATCTAGACAGCTAGATATCACTCCTGCTGTTTCACTGCACTGTATATATCTATCCTACTCTGAGAACTGAACACCAGTTAGAACCAATGGCCTGTGCATGTGAGACACCTTAGCACAATCCAATAATTTAAACACTAGTACTGATCTATGGATCCCCAAATTGAATTTGTCAATCTTTGAAAATATCTGTTAAAGTCCATGACATATTCTTCTATGGAATGAGCATCTGTTTTCCAAAATCTATCAAAGTCTCACCATGCCTTACAGGCATTTTACACATCATCTTTCTTGTATATTTCGTCGAAGAACTCTAATAGAAGATCCAAATCTTCATTACTCTCCAACCGACAGGCAGGAATCTCACAAAACAGTTTACTTTTGATTTTACTTCTGGTAGGAATCCCTTGGCTGGGATTTTACACGCCACCCTGAGGCGGGCTGGGGGGCATGATGTATCGCGATGAGTGGTTGGGGGAGGGTGGGGCGGGGAGGAGGGTCCTTCGCCTCCCCCTTACCCAGCAATCTTCACGGGGGTGGGAACGGCCGATGACAGCCTTTCCCCACCCAGAGGCAAATTGTGCCACTTAAGTGGCCTATTAGGAGCATCTTCCCACCATCACTGGGATCTTACCAGCGGAGGTTGGGAGAGGAGCCGCCGCTGCACGGGGAGGGCACCTTGTAAAATGAGGCTCCTTCCCTGCAAGCTTGGGGAAGGAGGCTGTTTCTCATGGGCAATTTGTGGCCCACGAAGGAGCCCCAGTGGGAACAACTTTACCCCCCAGGACCCCCTTCCCCCTGGACCACAAGACCAGCCCACCACCGCAAGTTCGCTGGGGCCTTCCAGACTGGCTTTGGCAACCCCACCTCACCTACCTCTGTTCCGGGGTTCCAATGCGGGTCCTAGGTCTGAGGCCTCTGCAGTACTGCCAGTGGCCACCGCTCCTGGTGGCACTGCCAATACTGCTGAGCTGCTGGCCCTCTGATTGGTTGGAAGCTCTTGGAGGCAGGATCCCCATCTCTTTAAAGTCTTTTAAATCCCACCTTCTAAAACTTTGACAAAAAAAGACTGGAGGATTTCTCTTGGGTGGGACGGATGGGGGAGGGATGGAGGGAAGGCAGTGGCATGGCTCCCCCTCCTTTTCAGCCCCGGCTCTGGGAAACCCACCTCCAGCACAAAATCCAGCTCCTTGTTTCCTCTTTGGTAGGGACATAACCTGTGTCCGCATATCCAAATCATTCTTCTGCTGGTAATATGGTTCAGACTCCGGGAACATCAGAGACTAAACATACCTCGACAATTTACATTTGCTTTCGCCATTTCCCACAATGACTACTAGGATTTTAGTTTCCTGTCTGAAAAGATTCTCAAGGGTGGGGTGGAATTTTATAGAGACAACAGGGGTCTGGTGCGCCAGCTGAAGAGCTGGCGAGAGACCTGCATTGCCTTGTGTGGGGAGGGCCTGCTGTATGCCGAACCAATCAGGAAATTAACAGGCCACTGGTGAGCCATTCCCAGGATCAGGACCCTGCCTCCAAATTCACCACAGGAGAGCATAAAATACCACCAGTTTCCAATCTTCACCATTGGGCTCCAAAAGTCAGATGGTGAGGTAGAGAACTAGAGTCAATCTTCACACATTTTTATAAGCAGTTATTTACAACAAGACACATTACAAATATCACTTCCAATTCTCAAATCACCACAGTTTCAATCGGTTCTTATTTAGAGGAGCACAAGTGAGTCCCTAGCACCCTACCACCCGCATACAATTAAATACAATTAATATACGAAAAAGACCCTTGCTTTGTCCCCCCACTCTGTCTCTCTCTGTCCCCCTCTCTCTCTCTCTGTCCCCCTTGTAAGTAGTGTTCTCTGGTGTACCGAAAACACACATCTTACTAGAAGTTCTAGACGATAGGGATTTTATGGGCAGATCAGATTCGGACCCACATTTTTCGGGCTCAACCATAGTGTGTTTAATAAGATTAACAATAACACTCATAAACAGTACAAAACTGTACAATCCTGGCTTGTCCAACAAGCCCTACCATGCTCAATTACCATAGCCTAATTGAAAGAACCCTCCCATGAAATAAACTAACATAGGACCCCCAGCACTAAATCTCTCTAAGGTTTGCTTGGGACTTACAATCACCCCCTCACACAGTTAAGTGGTTTTGTGGATGTGTCTTCTTCTTTTTTGGCCTCCTGGTCTCGAGAGACAATGGGTAAGTGCCTGGAGGTGGTCAGTGGTTTGTGGAGCAGCACCTGGAGTAGCTATTAAGGCCAATTCTAGAGTGACAGACTCTTGCACAGGTGCTGCAGATAAAATAGGTTGTCGGGGCTGTTACGCAGTTGGCTCTCTCCTTGCGCTTCTGTCTTTTTTCCTGCCAACTGCTAAGTCTCTTTGACTCGCCACACTTTAGCCCCGCCTTTATGGCTGCCCGCCAGCTCTGGCGATCAGTGGCAACTGACTCGCACGGCTTGTAATCAATGTCAGAGGACTTCATGTCGCGTTTGCAGACGTCTTTAAAGCGGAGACATGGACGGCCGGTGGGACTGATACCAGTGCCGAGCTCGCTGTACAATGTGTCCTTGGGGATCCTGCCATCTTCCATGTGGCTCACATGGCCAAGCCATCTCAAGCGCTGCTGGCTCAGTAGTGTGTATAAGCTGGGGATGTTGGCCGCCTCCAGGACTTCTGTGTTGGAGATACGGTCCTGCCACCTGATGCCAAGGATTCTCCGGAGTTAGCAAAGATGGAATGAATTGAGACATACGTTGTCCAGGCCTCACTGCCGTAGAGCAAGGTACTGAGGACACAGGCTTGATACACTCGGACTTTTGTGTTCCGTGTCAGTGCGCCATTTTCCCACACTCTCTTGGCCAGTCTGGACATAGCAGTGGAAGTCTTTCCCAAGCGCTTGTTGATTTCTGCATCGAGAGACAGGTTATTGGTGATAGTTGAGCCTAGGTAGGTGAACTCTTGAACCACTTCCAGAGAGTGGTCACTGATATTGATGGATGGAGCATTACTGACGTCCTGTCCCATGATGTTTGTTTTCTTGAGGTTGATGGTTAGGCCAAATTCATTGCAGGCAGCCGCAAACCTGTTGATGAGACTCTGCAGACACTCTTCAGTGTGAGATGTTAATGCAGCATCGTCAGCAAAGAGAAGTTCCCTGATGAGGACTTTCCGTACTTTGGTCTTCACTCTTAGATGGGCAAAGTTGAACAACCTGCCACCTGATCTTGTGTGGAGGAAAATTCCTTCTTCTGAAGACTTGAATGCATGTGAGAGCAGCAGGGAGAAGAAGATCCCAAACAGTGTGTGTGCAAGAACACAGCCCTGTTTCACGCCACTCAGGATAGGAAAGGGGTCTGAGGAGGCGCCGCTATGCTGAATTGTGCCTTTCATATTGTCATGGAATGAGGTGATGATACTTAGTAGCTTTGGTGGACATCCAAATCTTTTCTAGTAGTCTGAAGAGACCACGTCTGCTGACAAGGTCAAAGGCTTTGGTGAGATCAATGAAAGCAACGTAGAGGGGCATCTGTTGTTCGCGGCATTTCTCCTGTAGCTGACGAAGGGAGAACAGCATGTCAATGGCCAATCTCTCTGCTCGAAAGCCACACTGTGCCTCAGGGTAGACACGCTCGGCCAGCTTCTGGAGCCTGTTTAAAGCGACTCAAGCAAAGACTTTCCCCACTGTGCTGAGCAGGGAGATTCCATGGTAGTTGTTGCAGTCACCCTTGTTCTTATAGAGGGTGATGATATTGGCATCGCGCATGTCCTCTGGTATGGCTCCCTTGTCCCATCACAGGCAAAGCGGTTCGTAGAGTGCTGAGAGTATAGCAGGCTTTGCACTCTTGATTATTTCAGGGGTAATGCCGTCCTTCCCAGGGGCTTTTCTGCTGGCTAGAGAATCAATGGCATCACTGAGTTCCGATTTGGTTGGCTGTACGTCCAGCTCATCCATGACTGGCAGAGACTGGGCTGCATTGAGGGCGATCTCAGTGATAACATTTTCCCTGGAGTACAGTTCTAGGTAGTGCTCCACCCAACGGTCCATTTGTTTGCGTTGGTCAGTGATTGTGTCCCCTGATTTAGATTTAAGGCAGGCGATCTTCTTGATGGTTCGCCCAAAAGCTCTCGTAATGCCATCATACATTCCTCTGATGTTTCCAGTGTCTGAGGCCAGCTGAATATGACTGCATAGGTGTTGCCAGTAGTCATTAGCGCAGCGCCTGGCTGTTCTTTGTGCAGTGCTTCTGGCTGCTTTAAGTGCTACGGATGTTAACTCGCTGGGGGCTTTCTTGTAGTTCAACAGTGCAATGTGCTTAGCAGCTATGACAGGTTCCAGCTCTTCAAAGTGAGATTGAATGCAGTCTGCATTCTGCTTCTCACGTTTGTTGAGTCATTGTTGACTCATAGATGGCGTCTCTGATATGGGCCCACTTGGTCTCTACATCCCCTGTGGGAGTGTTTTGAAGGGCTTTTTCAAGTGAATTTAGAAATTTATGTAACAGCTGTGGATAAGAAATTCTGCTCGTGTTGATGCGTGGGTGGCCCTTCTGCTTGGAGTGATGCAGCTTCTTTGGTTTGAGTCTAACCTTGCTGCACACCAGGGAGTGGTCGGTGTCGCAGTCCGCACTGTGGAAGCAGTGTGTGATTTGAACGCTGTTTAAGGAGGCTCGCCTTGTGATGATGAGGTCCAACTGGTGCCAACGACGTGATCTTGGGTGCCTCCAAGAAACCTGGTGACAGGGTTTAGTGTGAAAGAACGAGTTGGTGATGCAGAGTTTATGATAGGTACACAACTCAAGCAGTCTCTGTAGGTGCAGGCAATATGCTCACCCCGATTGACCGTTGCTTGCTTGCAGCTTCTTCCTGTGCGTCTCGCTTCTGGTTCCATACCGCCGACGCAGTATCCAAGTTCCAGTTAGAGTTGAGGTCCGTTGATGAGGGATGAAGAGCAGCGCTGAGCTTCTGGCGGTGTTCCATTGAATCGAGCCAAGCCGAGCCCCACTCAGGAGACTCGCTGTCGATTGATGCCAAGGAGAAGAGAGAAAAGCCATCACCATTGCCAAACGGCTCTATATATATCCAAAACCCATCACCTTTTCTCCCAGCAATACTGATCGATGTATTGACTCAGGTGATCTGTCTGGACCCTCCCCCCATGGCCTGGAATGACTCACATGCTTCTGCACCTTTGAAATCTTGTGAAATGTGAAAAATGATTGTTTGTTTTCCCACTCCCAGGCCTGGCACCTGGAGAGACAATGAGTGCTGATTACTGGATGTCTGTCGTTGCCTGAGTTGACGGCCCCCATTAGCAGGTAGTGGGTATCAATCTCAAACCGATCTTGCTTAACTGGCTTATATCCTGGAGGACGATGGCCCAGCCATCTCCTGCCTTCCACCAGTTTCAGTTGGGACGGAATCGTGACTGTGCTTTATTGAGTTACTTCTCGGGGTACTGTTCCCAGTAATCATGTTAGATGATGATGATGTCAATCGGCCTGGGTTCCCTTCCAGCCAGCCTGTCAGTGTGAATTGTCCGTTTGCATATGAATGCACCTTAGTCATGTTAGCCTGGCTCAAAACTCCTGCCAATGAAACCTATTTCCTAAGCCACTCCCACAAGCTTGCCAAACGGAACAGTTCTGTATTGTAGTTTTGGATTGTAAATATGATTCATGAAAATGGCCAGAAAGCTGATGCTACACCCTCTCTCTCTCACTCTGTCACCCTCCAACCCCAACCCTCTCTCTGTCTCCCCTGTTTCGATCGAGGCAGGAGAAGTGCACTGTTCTTCTAGTTCCATTTCACCACAGGTCATAACATATTTAATTTTTTTTCCAGTTACCAATACAATCAATCAGGGACTCTATTTTTGTACCAGAATAAAATACACCAACCAGGTTTCTTTAATAAACAAGAAAATTATCAGTTTATTATAAAACAAGACTTAACCAGTAATGAAGCAAAGCATTAACACACAGATTGAAATATGAAAGTTCCCTTTTACCTTAGACCCTCTCACACACAAAAATACACTGGTTAACTGAAAAAATAAAGTGATTTACTCTTTACAGCTCTGTTACACACAAAAAAACAGACAAAAAGAATACTTTGGCAAATACTTGCGAATTCATGAAGAAAAAAAAAAGATATGAAAAGATGTCAAATGTTCTTTGTTTTGGTCTGGCGTCCCAAATACGCATAGATGACTGTCACTGGGATCTTGCTAGAACAGTTCTTGTCTGGCGACATTGAAGATCAGTTTGAGCAGACTTTCTAGGAAAAATGTCTCAGGCAGTTTCTTACACTTGCTTCTAAGAGCTTCTCAAAGAGATGGAAATCTGGTAGGCTGCTCAAAGAACTGGAACAGGGGAGTTGGGATTTGTCTTTGGCAGATTAATTCTTTAACTCCTTTTCAGAGCACTGTCCATATCCCGACTGCCTGTCCAAAGCAAAACCAAAAACATCTCAGGATCAAGCCTCCTGACCCCTATAAATCTTGGCCTATCACTTCTCTGTAAACATCTTCCCCAAATCAAAAAAGCTCAGTGCTGGGTATTTATCTGAAAACAGCTGCTTTCCAGTAACTGTTTATAATTCAGTTCAAAAGACCTCTGATGAACTCTTAAAGAAAAAAACAAAGCTCCAGCATCGATGGCATCCTTTTTGGTTTTAAAACCCAAGTCCTCAAAAAAAAATTAACAAAAAGAAATGGAAGCACTCATAACACCCCTCCCTCTCTGAGCCTCCATCTCACTCCCCCTCCTCTTGTATCGCTGTCCCCCCTTACTCTCCCTATGTCCCCCCCCCCTCTCTGTCTCCTCTCTTTCTTTTTCCTCCCACTCTCTTTCCTCTCTCTCTGTGCCCCTCTCTCTCTTTGTCCCCTCTCTCTATCTCCACACTCTCGCTCTGTCTCCCTCTCTCTCTTCCCCCCACTCCCCTCTCTCTCTCTTCCCCCCACTCCCCTCTCTCTCTCTCTCTCTCTGCCCCCCCTCTCTCTCTCTCTGCCCCCCTCTCTCTCTCTCTGCCCCCCCTCTCTCTCTGTCTGCCCCCCTCTCTCTCTGTCTGCCCCCCTCTCTCTCTCTCTGCCCCCCTCTCTCTCTCTCTCTGCCCCCCTCTCTCTCTCTCTCTCCTCTGCCCCCTCTCTCTCCCTCTGCCCCCCTCTCTCTCTCTCTGCCCCCCTCTCTCTCTCTCTCTCCCCCCCCCTCTCTCTCCCCCCTCTCTCTCTCCCCCCCTCTCTCTCTCCCCCCTCTCTCTCTCTCCCCCCTCTTTCTCCCCCCCTCTCTCTCTCCCCCCCTCTCTCTCTGTGCCCCTCTCTCTCTCTGTCCCCTCTCTCTCTCTGTCCCCTCTCTTTACCCCACTCTCTCTCTGTCCCCTCACTCTCTTTTCCTCTCTGTCTCCCATCTCTGACAGTTGTAGCAAGCAGGATCACTCAGCAGAGCAGCTTTGTGTTTGGTCAGTGTTTTATTAAAAAAATTGCAAGTCAGTTGCACAGCTGACAGGTGCTGATATTGGGAACTGGGTTGTCTGAACTTTGGACAGATTTGGGGTTTTCCGGCATGATCCAATTATTTTTTTGAAATTTGCCCGAAGTTCAGAATCCACTCTTCCCGCTCCCAGCACCTGTCAGCTGTGATACTAGCTTGTGATTTTATTTAAAAAGCCAGTCTGAAAGAAGACAATGGAAAATTTCTCGTCTCTGAAATACATCCGCAGGCTGAATGGAAGCCTTTGGCGGGCCGGATCCTATTTTGGACTACCCTGAGATAAACCATATTTTCTGCTGCAGTGTCTCACTACCTATCCAAATAGCAGGCAGGCTGCCAAAAAATAGGAATGTTTGAGCAGGAGGGAAAGGTCAGATGCTGAGGTTTATGGAAATGCCCAATTTTAATATGAAAACATTGTATTATTACTCAAAGGTTGTATGAGTACAAGGTTACCATAATGCTGCAAAATCAGACAGCCTGGTGCCCCAGGATTTTGAGGCATCGGCGGGGCTCCTGGCATCGGGCCGAAAAGGCAGGGGGAAACCCACCCTGGCCTTTCCGAGCCCCTCCGGCGAGATCTTAGGTTGTTCCAGCACTGACATGGCTGGTGCCAGGATCCCAGTCCCTTTAACGATGGGGGTCCTGCCTCCAAGAGAGGTTGGAAAATCACAGGGCTGGCAGCTCAGCAGTATTGGCAGCACCACCAGGATCAGTGGCCACTGTTGTTACTGCAAAGGCCTTGGACCCAGGCCCTTGTGCTGGAAACCTGGACCAGAGGTAGGTAAGGCAGGGTCACCGGGGCCAGTCTGGAAGGCCCTGGTGAGAGGGGGTGGGGTGGTGGGAGGATGGGCATTAAGTGCAGGGGGAGGGGGTGTCCAGAGAGTTGGATTTTTTCCCTGCGAGGCTCCTCAGTGGACCACAGATTGCCCACATAGATGGGACCCCGCCCCACCCCAAGTCTGCAGGGAAGGAGTCTCGTATTACTGGGCAACATCCCCCCCCCCCACCGCCCCCTCTGGTTGCTGGTTAAATTCCAGTGGCAGGGAGAAGAAGCCCTTAAGTGGCCATTAATACCCTCTGTGGCATGTGGGTGGAAAAGCTGTCATTGGCCTATCCTTCCCACGACAAAATTGCTTGGTGACAGGGAGGTGACAAGCTATATGACCCCGTCTCCCTCTCGCAATTCTATGGGCCCCTCTGCCTCTGACCCCATCCCTGGTGGGCCCATAAAATTCAGCCGACATGTGCCCTCCCGGGTGGATGTAAAGGATCCCTATTTCAAAGAACAGAGCAGGGGATTTCACAATGGTGTCCGAGCCAATATGTAAGCCTCAGTCAACATCTTTAAAAAAGCAGATTATCTTCTCACTATCACATTTCTTTCTGTGGGAAATTGTTCTGCACAAATCGGCTGCTGCATTTTGGTGCTGGGGGTACTGGTGACAGGCCAGTTGGTGAAGGGGGCGACCCCGCTTAAGCCCTTTCTTGGACCCTCGGCAGAATTCTATGGTGGGCAGGCAATTAGCTGCGCAATGTAAGGGATGCTGTCCCCTTTAATGGACCAGATCCCATCCCAAGAGCTGCCGGCCAATCACTGAGAGCGGTAGCCGCTGGTGGGATTTCAGAAGGCCGGAGCAGCAGCCAGGTAAGTGGGGTTAGGCATTTTTCAGCAGAGGGGACTCTTCCCACTGGCCCAACATTGGTATCCCCAATGTCACGAGAAAATCCAGCCCATAGGAAGTGCGGTACCCACAAAGTGGCCGGGTAGGTGGACACCCCGCCCGAGCTCGATAGGAGACCTGGTGGTCTCGCCACACAGGGGTGTCCCATCTGATGTTGGCTAAATGTCAGCAGAGGCAGGAGGCAGCCCTTAAGTAGCCCAGGGACAAAATGGCAAGGGGGCAGGACAGCATTGAACATGCCACCTGATGCCACCCAATGCTATTTTGTCTGCCCACCCACCCGCCTCCCAGCCTATCTCCAAGGGCCGGATAAAATCCAGCCTTGCATGTCATATGTACTTCCTTGGTTGTAAAACACATGGGCTTCCATCCCTCCTTCCTTTTCTCTTTTAGTTTCTTTCTCAGTTGATCTCCCATGGTATGACATACAGGAAATCAGAATATGTTCTGCTTCTTACCTTTCTTTGTTGCTTTCTTGTTGCTGTTTCTCTCTGTTTCACCTCTACTGTATCTGTTTCTCACTCTTTTTTGCTTCTCCCTTGCTATTCAAGTTCACTTTCTTTTTTTTCATTCCTCCCAGGTGGAAGGAAATCAGTGTAGTATAATGTAATATAGGTTTGTTACTGGGCAGAATATGTAAATAGTCTGTGAGTGTCATCACATGAAGTGATGTAACAGGACATGTATAGAACCTTGTGTAGAGTGAAACTGGAAGCCTTAGAAGTCAGATGCCTGTGAATAAACACCTGTTCCTGTAACCATCAATCTCTCAGATATTCTGTTATCAGACTAATCAGCATCAGAATATTACAGTCAGCGGCATGTTGGAGTGAGTGAAGAAAGGAGATACCAATACTGCAAGCTTCAGTTGGGGTGGAGTTCGGGTATAATGTGGCTCTCAATAGCTCTTTTCCTATCCCCTCCCCCAATCACTTATCCACCTTTCATATTCCCATTATTCCTATCACGTCTTCTACTGCCCACCTTTCTATTCATTCCTCCCTGTTCTACCACCCTTTCACTACCTCGATCTTTTTTCCTTTCATCTACCAGCTCAATTCTTGCATCACAGTGCTGAATTTCCCAGCAGGTGTCAGGACCCCAATGTCAGGATAAACAAGGGGGTCTCAAACCTGCGCATGTCATCAGGGGACCTGCCTGTGCAACTTTCCAGGAAGCAGCCTCCTAATTGGCCACCTCTGCATTCATCATCCGATTTAGGATGGCAGGCAGGTTCCTGAAGTTGTGGAGGGGGTCGGGGGGGGAGAGGGGTGCAAATCACCAAGCCCACAGCACAGGCCTGCCAGCAGTCCCACTAGAAGAGGTAGGCCCTGCAGATGCAGGTAGGGGAGTGCAAGGGCACTTCCAGATGGAGGCACTCTATGAACAGTTCAGCAACATTAACAACAATGAATGGAGTCCCTCCACAGGATAGCTTGTGGCTGCAGCTGGGACCCTCTGCTCCCCACAGATCCATGATGGGAGTGTCATAGCAGGCATCAAAAGCACCCGGCCTGGCACCAATAGGCTGCCTCCAGGCAGTTTCTTGACTTCAGTGTTAGTGGGGTCCCATCGCATTTTGGGAAGATTGTGGCAGCTTCATGAATTTTCCCCTAAGTGGGCGCTTAATTGCCCTCATTGTCTACCTGTCACTGCCAGGGGGGTGCTGGTGCCAGTTTGACCTCACCTCTGGCAAGGTTGCTGTGAGGCAGGAACGTGTTGGGGAGGTGACCCGATGCGCTATTTTCTCGTTTTGCTCCCAATCCTGCATCCTAACCCTCCTCCGTGGGGCTCGTAAAATACTGCCCAGTCTATCTGTCTTTCTTCATCTGTCTCCATTTGTCTCAGGTGCGAAAGTAATGATTAGTATTAAGCTTTTCTGACTGTTAACAAAATTTAGGTAGGTTTTTTAGTCTTAGAGTTCAACCTCTTTTTGCAAGTTGAAGTAACATTGACACCTATCAGCTTAGTACACTTTCTGAAGTTTACAGAACACAATATAAAATCAAAACATCTTCATTCTCCTTTTTAGTCTCCCTCTCTTCCATAATAAGCAACTCAAAATAAATTTTATCTCAACATAGCTTTTGAAATGTTATTATTTTTCAAAATGATTTGAAGTTAAGCTACCAAGTTGAAAGTGCTAGGTACTGAAGAATACCTGTTCCATTAGTACTGCTGATAGAATACTGCTGATGCCTATTGGGAAACTAGGTACCCTGCCAGGCGAAGCCTGCATAATCTAAATTTATCTTAGAATCACAGTTTGGGCAAAACAATGATGTCCAATCCTGAGCTTTTGGGGGAGACTGAGGCCTTCAAATGAAAGCTTTAATAAAGACATTAAAAGGCACAAGACAATTTTAGTAACATATTTATTAATGTATTGCGAAATGCACAAATTTAAAAAATTGTTTAAATATTTATTTTGTAAAATAGCAATGTAATTTCTGCAGAAGTAATAGGACGTGAGAAAATTTAGAAAGCATTTTGAGAGACTTGTAGGAATCTGCTGGCCAAATTGTACAATTGTGGTGATGTATTCACTGTGAAAATATATTACTTTTGTATGATACAATGTGACACCTTTAACGTTGAAAATACCAATCACAGGGCCACCTACAGAAGTAACAGATGTTAAGTACCAAGTTTTCAATGAAATTCACACCCAGTGTACTGAATGTTACGTATAATAGATATATTTATATCTACTGATTTGCAGTCCTTCTCAACATATCAATTTGAATTGATTATAATAACATTGTCAATAGCTCAGAGCTCAAGATTCTCTAATCACTGTGGCAAAATATTTGGAGCATTGATTAGAAAGTTCATGTGCTGAATTATGTTCAGAGAGCCCAAAACCATTTAGAAACAGGCAAAATACCATGAAAAATCATAGAAACTTACAGCAATGAAGGAGGCCATTTGGCCCATGATACCTATACTGGCTCTTTGAAAGAGCAGTCGTGCTTAGTTCCACATCCCTGCTTCTTGCCCATAACACTGTAAGTTCCTCATCCTCAAGTACCTGTTCAACTTCCTTTTAAAGTTATTTACAGAATCATCTTCCACCACCTTCTCAGGGAGAGTATTCCAGACTGGAACAATTCTGAGTGAAAAAAAATTATTTTCATCTCCCTGTAAATTTTTTGATTTATCTCAACCTCACCTGTCCACTCATTCATAATTACTGCTTTAATGAATTGCTTTGGTAATTCAGCTGACAAGTCTACTAGCCTCTATTTAACGTCATAGAGTCATTTACGGCATAAAAGGAGGCCATTCAGCCGATCGAGTCTATGCCACCTCTCGACGGGTCAATCCAGTCAGTCCCACTCCCCCAGTTGATCCCCATAGCCCGACAAGTTTATTTCCTTCAAGTGCCCATCCAATTTCCTTTTGAAATCATTAATTGTCTCTGGTCCCACCACCCTCCTAGGCAGCGAGTTCTAGGTCTTTACTACTCGTTCCTAAAAAGCTCTTGTTCATATTCCCCTTGCATCTCTTGTCCAAAACCTTTAATCTGTGTCCCCTAGTCCTTGTACCATCAGCTAATGGGAACAGTTTTCACTTCTCAAACTTATCTAAGCCTGTTGCAATCTTATGCACCTCTATCAAATCTCCTGTCAATCTCTTTTGCTCCAAGGACAACAACACCAGATTTTCCAACCTAACCGTGTAATTAAAATCCCCCATCCCTGGAACAATTCTGGTAAATCTCCTCTACGCCTGCTCAAGGACCCTCACATCCTTCCTAAAGTGTGGTGACCAAACTGGATGCAATACTCTAGTTGGGGTCTAATCAGAGCTTCATAAAGGTTCAGCATAACTTTCCTGCTTTTGTACTCTATGCCTCTATTTATGAAGCCCAGGATCCCATATGCTTTGCTAACCACTCTCTCACTATGTCCTGCCACCTTCAAAGATTGACGCACATGAACCCCTAAAGTCCCTCTGTTCCAGCACCCTCTATAGAATTGTGCCATTAGGTATATCTTGCCTCACCCGATCCCTTCTGCCACAATGTATCACCTCACACTTGTCTGTATTAAATTCCATTTGCCGCTTGTCTGCTCATTCTGCTAGCCTAGCTATGTCCTGTCACAGGCAATTCATATCATCCTCGCTGTTTGCCACACCTCCAAGTTTGATGTCATCGATAAATTGAGATTCTACTCTGTATTCCAAGAGCCAAGTCATTTATAGCAAAAAAAAAAGTAGTCCTAGCAGTGACCCTTGGGGAACACCATTGTCTACCATCCTCCAGTCTGAAAAACAACCATTTACTACAACTTGCTGTTTTTCTGTCCTTAAGTCAATTGTTTTATCCAGTTGAACACTGACCCTAATAATCCATGAGCTTCAATTTTGTTAACCAGCCTTTTATGTAATACTTTATCAAATGCTTTCATAAAATCCATGTAGACAACCTCCACTGCATTCCCTTCATCAATCTTCTCTGTTACTTCATAAAAAATTCGATTAGATTATTCAAGCATGATATACCTTTAACAAATCCAAGTTGGCTATCCCTAATTAACTCAAATCTCTCCAAATGCATGTTGATTTTTTCATTGATTATTGTTTCTAAAACCTTATCTACCACAGATGTTAAACTAACTGGCCTGTAGTTGCTCGAATTGTCCTTACACCCTTTCTTGAATAACAGTATCACAATTGCCACTCTCTAATCCTCTGGCATCTCCGCCATATCCAGGAAAGATTCTGCGATTATGGCAAAGCATTCCGCCATCTCCACCCCCACTTCCTTTAGCAACCTGGGATGCAAGCCATTCGGACCAGGTGACTTATCTACGCTAAGCATAGCTTGCCTTTTCAGTACCTCCTCCCTCTCCATTTTTCCCTATCCATTGCCTCTGCTCTCTTCGCTTCTACCGATATTTTGTCAGATTCCTCTTCCTTAGTAAACACCGATACAAAGTACTCATTAAATATTCTAGCCTTGTCCTGTGCCTAAGCATATATCACCCTCTTAGTCCCTAATAGACTCCACTCCAACTCTTACTCGCTTCCTATTTACATGCCTGAAAAAGATTTTTGGGTTCCCTTTTACGTTGACTGCCAATCTATTCTCATATTCTTACTTTACCAGTCTTATTTCCCTCTTCACCTCCGCTTTCAACTTATTGCACATGGTATGGTTCTCACTTGAAGAATTCTCCTGACAGGCATCATAAACCCTCTTTCTCTGTTTCATCATAATCTCTATCTCCCTCGACATCCAAGGAGCCCTATTTTGGTTCCCCTACCTAGCCTGTACCTGAAGTATCTCTTCCTTAAAGATAACCAATTGTTCCATTACAGTTTTTCCTATTGGTCTTTGGTTCCATTTTATCTTGGCTAGATCACTTCTCTTGCATTGTAATTAGCTCTCTTCCAGTCTAGATGTTCTACATTATATTGTTCCTTGCTTTTCTGCATTAATGTCTAAATCTTATGATATCTCTTAGAAACACTTGGTCCACTTAGCTCACCTCATTTCCCAGCATCAGATCCAGCAATGCCTCATTTCTAGTTGAGCCGAGAACATGTTTATCAAGGAAGTTCTCTTGAATGCAATCCAGAAGTTCTTCCCCCTTCTTTCCCTTTACTCTAACATCCCAATCGATATTTGGGTAGTTAAAATCCCCCAATATCACCACTCTATAGTTTTTTGCACATCTCCATGACATGGTGGCACAGTGGCGCAGTGGTTAGCACCGCAGCCTCACAGCTCCAGCGACCCGGGTTCAATTCTGGGTACTGCCTGTGTGGAGTTTGCAAGTTCTCCCTGTGTCTGCGTGGGTTTTCTCCGGGTGCTCCGGTTTCCTCCCACAAGCCAAAAGACTTGCAGGTTGGTAGGTAAATTGGCCATTATAAATTGCCCCTAGTATAGGTAGGTGGTAGGGAAATATAGCAACAGATGGGGATGTGGTCGGAATATGGGATTAGTGTAGGATTAGTATAAATGGGTGGTTGATGGTCGGCACAGTCTCGGTGGGCCGAAGGGCCTGTTTCAGTGCTGTATCTCTAAACTAAACTAAACATCCCTGCAGATTTGCTCCTCTATTTCTCTCTCACTATTTGGAGGCCTATTGAATACCCCTAGTAGTGTGACCATACCCTTTTTGCTTCTTCAACTCTAACCAAATGGATTCTGTCCTTGCCTCATCAAGGACATCCCCTCTTTCCAACACAACAATATTTTCCCTAATCAGTATTGCCACCCCACCTCCCTTTTTGCCTTTCCTATCTTTTCTGAAAACTCTATATCCTTGTATATTACATGCCCAATCCTCACCATTTTTAAGCCATGTTTCCGTTATTGTCACTACATCAGATTCCCATACTGCAATTTGTTATTGTAGCTCACCAACTTTATTCACCATACTATGTGCATTTCCATACACACATTGTAATCCTATCTTTGTATTCCTCAATCTTTCTCAGTACACTGCTATTTAATGGAACTACTCCCTTCTCTAGTACTGTCCAAGACTCTCTCAGTATGCACCTTATTCCTCTTTTCTACATCTATATAGAGGCGTCCATCCCCCTGCCAATTTAGCTTAAACTGTCACCAACCACACTAGTGAACCTCCCCCAGAGGCCATTTGTCCCAGTCCTGTTGAGGTGCCACATGGGCCTTTTGAATAGGGTGCCTCTTACCCCAGAACTAGTCCCAATCCACCCAGAATCTGAAGCTCTCCCTCCCGCACTATGCTTCTAGCCACACATTGATCCTCCTTATCTCCTTTTTTCTACTCTCACTAGTGCATGGCACTGAAAGTAATCCAGAAATTACTACCCTTGAGGTCCTACTTGTTACCTTCTGCACTGGCCCCTGAAAATCTGACCATAGGACCTTATTACCTGCCCTCTCTATGTCATTGGTACGAACATATACAATAATTTCTGGCTCACTCCCTTCTTCCTGCAGAATATTCGGCACCCTCTCCATGATATCCTTTTACCTTGAAACCAGGGAGGCAACACACCTTGAGGGACTCACAATGATGGTTGCAGAAATGCCTGTCTGTCCCCCTGATTACGAAATCACCTAGAACAATTGCATTTCTACATTTTGCTGTTCCCTCCTGTGCAGCCCATTGGTGCCATGGTCAGGATTGCACACCTCCAGGGTATCATCACAGCCAGCAGTCTTCAATGCTGAGTACCCGTCTGAGAGTGGCACACACTTTGAAGACTCCTGCATCTTCCTAGTTTTTCAGATGGCCACCACCTGGCATCCTGAACTTTTGCTGCCTGTGGGGTGACCAATCCAGGAAACTCTCCAGCTCCCTGATGATCTGCAGTGGCTCCAGCTGCCCCTCAAGCTTGGAAATCGTGTACTTGAGCTGGTGCAGCTGGAGACACTTCCCACATATATCCCCAAGACATATGAAGTGTCCTGAAGTTCCCACATGATACAGGAATTGCAAGCAACAGGTCTCAGCTGCCCATCCATGATCTAAAAAAAAACTTTATTCCCTCATTTTGAATTTAGTTGGTACCGTGTTTAAACTATTACTTTCAATTAATGCCTCTAGACCTGCTCTATGCTACTAGTCTTATTAATTCACTCATTGTTATACTCACCTTGATTGAGGTTATTAATTTCCCGGCTCCTAACTTGAAAGATTGCCCTAATTTAGAGAGAGAGAAGAGAAATACTCAACAAACAAACAATCATATATCTGCTTTCCTGTGACATCACACTTTGATTTTTCTTTTATTTCATAAAATTGCTGCATTTTCAAATTAATTAATTGCCAATTAAGCTCACCGCAGAAAGGTCGTGCTGGAATTTAAGTATGTTTTTAATGATATAGGTTCCTACAGTGTTACTCAACCTCCCTGATCCAGAAAGAGAACAAATTATACCGTGGAGTCCTACTTTTACCTTTCCTTTCTGTCTCTTTTATCTTTTTCACTTTATCTATTTTCTCTTTCCCTCTCTTTATTTTGTGTCTGATTTGACTCTAATTCACCCTATTTCCTTCTACATCTTTCCTCTGTTTCTTTCTGAATCCTCAACTCACATTGGTTGAGATAGAATGTTTATCCTGTTGTTCAACAAGATCCCAGATACCCCATTATCAGCTCAGATCTCCAGTAACTTGCAGGGTATTTTTTTTAGAGCTGAAGTTTGAGGGACAATGTCCAACTAATGGAACATGTCATGAGATGCTGCACTCCTGCAAATTCTAGACCAATATCTTTACTTTTCAGTTCTTTTCTCTGCTGTAGATCCATACTAAAGAAAATGTGCACCTCCATTACTAGTGCTGCAGTTGCTAATGACACCTTCACAATGCCATTTGTTGCTATTTGACAAGGTGCATTGAACTAACACTTATTTTTCTCCTTTTTCACAATACCTGAATGCTTATCTTCTCCACCTGCTCCAACTTTGTTTGCAAATAGATTAGTTAAGCTGCATTTAACAAAAGGGCAGAAGTGATGATTGGATTAGTAGCAAGATAGGGAGAGAACAGGAATTGAACCACTGTGACTAATGGGAAGATGGGTTGCTGCAGAAGATGTATCTATCTTTGCTGTTCCTAACTCTCAATTAAACACTGATGAAATTCCTGCCCTTTCTTAGTACCCGAGATAGCATTTGTTTCTGACCTAGTTCTCAATGTTCTTCAACTTCTCTTTGGAATCCATGGAAAATTAGTTGTTGGATTGTTAATTCCACTGTTCAGTCTTTAGTGGTAATGTTGCCTTTAATAATGTCAAGTCAGAAACCATTTTGCATAGTAGTAGCAATAATTCTACCAGGTGAAAAACAAAAACGGTGTTACCTTCCGACCTAATTCTAGTACTTTTGCATATTGTAAAACTATTAGTCATTCAGTAATCGTGGCAGCATAAACGTATGATTTTTTTAAGCAATTGAGGAATGATCATATTTAGAGAAGCTCAATACAAAGTTTATTAAAGAGGAACATTATCTGTTAAATTGTTGTTTCATGAGATCTACTTCAGAATGACATATAAACCTATGAAGGCACAATGGGTTCAGCTGAACCAGGAAAGGTTATTATGTGACAGCAGAGATGGCAATTACACAAGATTATAATTGCCGTGTAATGTTCATAATTGTAGCTCATGTAGTGCTGCTTTCTTTTTGGAATTTTGAATGCTCCCATTGGCTGTCATACAAAGAAGGATGAGAGGGACTTTACTGAACTTCAGTTTGATCCTTCCACTGACTTTGTCCACATATCACATGTTTTATATGTTGTGAGTGGCAAACATGGTTATAACTCTACATGGGGAAGGTTTTTGGAATTTTGCATGACGTGGTGGATACAAATTTAAATTGGCACAAGCAGCCCAATTTAAAGAATAAAGCCATATTAAATCAGAAAAAAAATAGATCTGAGGCACAGGAACAGGCATGAATGCTGCAATCATCTGTCTTACAACACTGGAGGTAAGCGACAGTTAAATTCCACAAAGCTACATTTCAAGCACTATCTCTAGTTTGATCTCATATCCAAGCTTCTGTTTCACTGCTTGGAACTGTGAAGAGATGAGTTACAGAACCAGTAGTGCAGTAGAAATTGTCATATTTAAGTCAACAATAGAATTGTGCAATGACCTCAGTAGTTTCTAGAAATAATTTAGAACCCAATTGAATATAAACCCATCAATTATGCTTTGGTTGGAGCATGGCTCAATCGTTTAGGTTTAATGGAATCACCTATTTTGAGGTCACTCACTTTTAAAATTACACTACTCTATGCAATCTATTTCATGTTTTTAAGCATAAATTCACAATTCTCCCATATTAACAGCCTGAGAAAGACTTATAATACATTTGAAATGTCAGACAGTTAAAATAAGATTTTTTAAATGTGATTCAGTTGTAATGTATCGCAATTTAATCACAGTGGTGCAGTGGTTAGCACTGCAGCCTCACAGCTCCAGCGACCCGGGTTCAGTTCTGGGTACTGCCTGTGTGGAGTTTGCAAGTTCTCCCTGTGTCTGCGTGGGTTTTCGCCGGGTGCTCCAGTTTCCTCCCACAGCCAAAGACATGCAGGTTGATAGGTAAATTGGCATTGTAAATTGCCCCTGGTGTAGGTAGGTAGTAGGAGAATGGTGGGGATGTGGTAGAGAATATGGGGTTAATGTAGGATTAGTATAAAAAAAAATGGGTGGTTGTTGGTCGGCACAGACTCAGTGGGCCGAAGGGCCTGTTTCAGTGCTGTATCTCTAAATGTAAAAAATAATATAAATATAAAATAATTTATTGGAAATTTGCTGCACTGCACTTATGCAGAAATTACTGCAGACTTCACTGTAATGAATTCTTTATGTTGTCTAATGCAACATAAATGAGATGCATGGAGTCCAGTTATGTTGAAGATCTCAAACAGGTTTATTACAGCTGAACCATTATATACAGTACAGAGCAAACTATTTACAAAACCTTACTCTGTGTTACTGTTGCAGAGTGAGACTGGTTTGTAGGCACATGACTACATCCTGGTACTTAGCTCATAGAGCATACTAAGATCTTAAAGGGATATCACTCTTAAAGGCAATCATACAACATTTACCTCAGTTCCTAAGTTGATCCTACCAAGGGAAACATCCGCTGAAATTTCTTGAGAATTACAAGGGAATATGCTGTAAAGTAAAAACTGTTGGAAGATTGTGTAAACAATCGAGGAAAGCATGCAAACAAAAATTAAAATTTGAAATAGTCAAACTATCATTTATACACATTCAGTATGGTGACCTGGAGTTTCCACTAGATTGTATTGTGTTTTCCAGTGGTATTCGCCCAATATGGACATAACGGGTACAAAACAAATCAGAGTTTTAAGCACAAATTGTGTTCAGCAACAATCTTTTGCACTTGTTTTTAAAACCTCACACTAGAAGTGCATTTCATCCATAAAACTGAACATGTCACCAGAGTAAATTAATTACCATTCAGAGTGTGTGCCCATTACACTCATTTGCAGGCCTTCGAGGATGTTCCAAAAATTAAGCTGGAACATTGGGTGCAAGGGTACATTTTGAAAGGTTTTGAATGATTTTTAAAAATTTACTAAGGAATGCACTACTGTTGCCCAATCTAACAAGAAAACAGTATTGCAATCTTTTAAATTTACTAAGAAACTGACTACTATACACCAATGTAACTAATAAATGGTTTTGCATATTTAAAAAAAAATTCTTTTCAGTAATTTAAAATTGGGCAGGTGATAGATTAATGCTGTGATAAGAAATGCTTATTTTTTTGTGATAAGCCCATTTTCTTCTGCATTACTCAAACATGACCAAGTTACCACTCTTAAATATTCCAAGGAATAGGTTTTAAAGCAAAATATTTGAAAGACATACATTTTAAAATGCTGCCTTCATGTGCTGGCTCATGGCAGTTTTTGCATTCAGTGATATGCAAATGCATTTGAGCGGGAACTTGGGAGGTGGAGAGAAAACACTTCTCAAAATAAGCAAATCTGGGCACAATTTGTGCAAAAAGAGCAGGTTGCAGAAGTAAATAAAAATGCTAAATTGCTCTGACCAGAGTCCCAAAAGACCATAGGCATCTCTCCCCATTAGAAAGAGACAGTTGGTGATGTATAGCTTGAGGGTCACCACTCCTCAAACGTGGGGCAAGACAAGGAGGCGGCCAACATCCCCAGCTTATACACACTACTGAGCCAGCGGTGCTTGAGATGGCTTGGCCATGTGAGCCGCATGGAAGATGGCAGGATCCCCAAAGACACATTGTACAGCGAGCTCGCCACTGGTATCAGACCCATCGGCCGTCCACGTCTCCGCTTTAAAGACGTCTGCAAACGCAACATGAAATCCTGTGACATTGATCACAAGTCGTGGGAGTCAGTTGCCAGCGTTCGCCAGAGCTGGCGGGCAGCCATAAAGACAGGGCTAAAATGTGGCGAGTCGAAGAGACTTAGTAGTTGGCAGGAAAAAAGACAGAGGCGCAAGGGGAGAGCCAACTGTGCAACAGCCCCGACAAACAAATTTCTCTGCAGCACCTGTGAAACAGCCTGTCACTCTAGAATTGGCCTTTATAGCCACTCCAGGCGCTGCTTCACAAACCACTGACCACCTCCAGGCGTGTATCCATTGTCTCTCGAGATAAGGAGGCCCAAAAGAAAGAAAAAGATAAAGTGGACAAAGAAAAGCAGCTCCCATCAGCTGATGGTGCATGGACCAGGGGTCACAGATTTAAGATTTTGGGCAAGAGATGCAGAGGGAATGTGAGGAAGAACTTTGTTTTGCAGTGAGTGTTAATGATCTGGAACTCACTGCTACGAGTGTGGTGGAAGCAGAGACAATGAATGATTTCAAAAGGAAATTGTATGGACATTTGAGGGAAATAAACGTGCAGGGATACAGGGATAGAGCAGGGAAATGGGACTGACTAAATTGTTCTAAATGGATCCGGCATGGACTTGATGGACCAATTGGCCTCCTTCTGTACCATAATGGCTCTGTGACTCTAAAGTTGTGCCTAGTTATGCGTTGGTGTATAACCAGCATAAATTAGTTATGCAAATATTTTTTTAAAAAATCATGCAACTCGCCTCTTATACCATACTTGCCAGGAAATTTCAGCCTAACTGTATCTGCTCCTCCATTAATTCATTGTTTCTTCCTGATGTTCTAATACTTTTCTTGGTGTGTCCACTGCTCTGTAAACTTGTTATTTAACTGTATTTTTCTGGTGCTGTAATTGATCTGTGCTTCTTGTTCTATTCATTTGTGGCTGTGTCCCTTTCTCCAGTACCACATTGATTTGCTGATTCAGTTGCTCTACGAATTAGTTACTTCACTGGCGTCTACTGTTAATGTAATTTAATCTTTCTTTGCTCTACCCTTTTTTGGTGTGCCATTCGATTCACTCACAGATGCTTTCTACTCCATTACTCCATTTATTTTTCTGGCTGCTCTTTGAGATTATTGCTTAATTGTTGTGTCCATAGCTCTATGAATTTATTATTTTGTTGGTGTGCTTGCAGGTCTATGAATTTATTAATTTACTGCTTTTCAACTTACTTATACTGGTACCCACTGCTATATTAACTTACTAATTAGTGTCAGCTCATCCATTATCGTTAATCATTGGTGCCTATTTAACTGTGCTGAAATATTCATCAGTATGCTTTTGTTGTCAGTGAGTCATGATGCATGTGGTTTGTGCTGGTTACTGTGAGTTAAGATTTCCTGTTACAATTATATAGTGTCAAAAACTCAGTAAAGTATTTATTCTACTTTAAATTCTCAAGTATTCTCAGTTATCCTTCATTTCTATATTAACGATGTAGCATCTTATTCTGTGCATCATTTTAGGATTTATCGCCATCATATTATTTATGAACAAAGAGAGAAAACCTTTCAACTTTGTTCATATAGTGGGCTATAAATTGGTTAGCACCAAAAGCGGGTACAGGGATCACAATGTCGGATTAACCCACGCCCATTGAGTGGAATGCAGGCAGCATGCCAAGTTCATGCCGCTTGCTAAATATAATGATTTCTGCATGCAGCAAGTGCTCATTGTGCTGTGCAATGGCTGCATGCATCAGCAGCGACCCCAATATTATCAATAACTTGCACTGCTTAAAGTTAGCCTGCAGCTTTTAAAAAAGAAGTGCCTTGTGGCTGCAACAGGTGCTGGGAGTCATTCTGCAACTGAATCTCACCTGAGAAAGTGAAGAATGGCTGAACCTTGGAGGGAGCAGGCCCCCAAATTTTCAAACACTGCACTGGAGGTCTTGGTGGAGGAGGTTAGAAAATGGAGAGCTGTCCTATACGCTCAGGTGGGCAGGAGACCCACCAGACACAAGATGACAAGGCAGTGGAAACAGATAGGTCACAGAGGTCAGTGGCAGGAGTTTAGCCCCAAGGACCTAGATGCAGTGCAGCAAGAAGTTTAATGACCTCACACAAGTGCTCAAGGTCAGTGAATGCATCTTCAAATGCCGTATCCTACCAACTGCACCATTGGCCTCAATCACTGTTCAATTCACGACACTTCCATCACTCACCTACCAACAATCCTCAACAATCAGGATTCATATCTAGTATTCATAGCCTTCACATCACCCTCTCACAATTAGGATTGTTGCAAGCCACACACCCACGAATCACAGCTTGCACACAGTTCCAGCTACTCAACCATGACAACCACATAACCTAAACAGATTGCATAAGACACACTTCCCTCTCTCTTGCAGGAGAAGGTGACACATAACCAGGGGTAGCAGGAGATAACCAGAGGGGATTAGGTGTGTCTGCATGTTTTAACCCCCACGGAAGTGATGGTGCTGGTCATTATAGAGAGGGGCATCACTGATGCCATGGCCACTGTTGAGACAGAAATCATTGATGATGATGGGTTGAATTTTATCCAGGCAGCAGAAGTGAAATTGGAGGCACGGGGCGGCTGAAAAATCAGGTGGTGACGTGCTTGCCGGGATACCTGACGTTGTGACATTGGTTCTAGATTTTGTCAGGGGTGGGAAAGATCCAAGGCGGCATTGCCACTACCAGGCAGTGGGACTGCAGTTACAATTGCTGAACAGTTATTCAGCACGGATTTTATGCAGGGGCTTGTGGGGGTGGGGGGCTGGGTGGGGGGATTCCAATTTAATGAACGGTGCACAGGGATCACATGCCTTTTAATCCCTGGGCGTTTAAAGGTGGCGGCACTAAGGTTAGGTCTCAGTGCCACCCTGGGAAAGCAGCCATGGGGAGCGTTGGATGAAGGAAGGGGAACAGTGGGGTGCAGTGGCCATTGACCAACAGCAGCAGTGCATCCCTTGAGGCAAGAGTGGGTGCAGAGAGTTTGCTCCTCTCGCCAGGGACAGTGCAGAGAGAAATGTTTCTGAAGTCACCTAAAGAGGCAGCAAATGCAGAAGGAAAATTATGGAAACTGAACAAATGCATCTTAATAAAGCTTCCAGGGCGTGGTAATTCTCAGTGAGATCTGTCTTGTTGAAAATTGGTTGTGTTCAACTAAAAGCAGATTCTGCAATGGTTTATTGGTATTATAAAAGGAAACTTTCAGGTATCTTCATGATGCACGTCAATGATTTCTTATTGGGTGGTACTGCATATTTTGAGAAATATGTTATTAATAAGATTAGGGCAGAATTTAAGATTGAGAGTCAGGCTTGTGGGGCCTTCAAATATTTTGGTTTAGATTCTATGTGTCATGTGTTATTTTGAGGACTCCACCCCTCCGCTTTGGGCAGTTCATTGCATAATGATACCCTTTCCTCCCCTCTTTAACTCTTCCATAGTTTAATGATGCCTGCGTCCAGTATCTGGACCATTTTGAAATCTGGTAATCATTGAGTCCTCCATTCTTTGTGTCACTGCAGAATGCCCCGTTTGTTCTAACAGGGCTGCAGGAAATGACTGTTTCCCAGGAATTTCTTTCAGACAGCAGACATCTGATCTAACAGTGACTTTTTCCAAGAACCAAACCCAGTTAGAACCAAGGGCCTGTCCATCTGCCACACCCTAGCACAATCTAGCAATTTAAAAGCTACCTCTGAAGCAGGGATGTCCAACTTGAATTTCCTCAATCTTCTACACAGTCTGTTAAAGTTCATGATAAATCCTTCCATTGAATAATCATCTGTTTTCCAAAATCTATCAAGGTCTGACTATGCCTCATACGCATTCAATATATCAGCTTTCTTGTAAATTTCATCCAAGAATTCGAATAGAATATTCTACCCTTCTTCAGTATCCAACTGACAAGCATCCAGTTCAGAAACATTTTACTTTTGGTAGGAAATGGCAATACCAAGGACATATCTTTTTTCCTCTTTGGTAGAAATGAAACCTTGTCCACATATCCACTTCATTCTTCAACTGGTCATATAGTTCAGACTCAGAACATCGGAGGGTAATCATACCCTGACAATTGTTTTCTGCCATATTTTCCACAATAGCCAGTGATATTTTAGTTTACTATGCAAAACAAATTCTTAGTTTCAAACCTTCAGCTTTAGGCAACCATCCTCTGCTACCATGTTAAATTCCAGAAAGTTTGTTGTGAAAGGATGATGCTGGAGCCTATCTTTACTCAGTTTAACATTTATTAAACAGAGTAAATGCATTACAAAGATGTTGCTCCTCACTCAAAACCTCCATTTATCTTAGTGTGTGTCTCCTTATAAGTGCTCAAGTAAGACCCCAATTAACACCCTCCACCTGCATATAATTAAACAATTGATACACAATTACAGTGGGCGTCCTCTAGCTGCCTGAAGCCTGGAAAGCCTGGCTGGCTGAGGGGCTCCTGCACAGTTGCAGAATACTCCTCAGTTGTGAGATGTGCTCATTGGTGGATGGACTGAGGAGTCACTGTTCACATAGTGTCTTGAGGGGAGCCCCCAGATGTGGAGGTCAGCCTCTCCTCCTCCCTTTCAAGGCTCACTTGAACATCCCTGCTGACCATATAAGGGCGAACACCTGGAGAAGACGGCAGGCGCCTCTTTCCCTCTCGCTTCTCCACTGCTGCATTGAACTCACAGCCAAGGCAAGCGTATGCAGGTTTGCACACATCTCTGAGATCTGGCTCTCCAGGAGGGTTGCAAGCCTCTTGATGTAGGAAGCTATGCACTCATGGCATATGAACTCCTTCATCGTCAGTGCATGACTGCTCATTGCATCTAGAAGCTCCGCCAGATGTTCCCTTACCTCTCTCTGCAACTCCAGCATGTTCTGTTTTGCCAACAGCAGAGGCTCATCATCAGCTGGGGGATCAGCATGGGACGGGCCTCCCACAGTTCTCCGACTGTCAGTGACCTCAACTGCCATGGCCTCTGTCAGCTGCTCAGATGCAGGTGTGGTGCTCTCACCCACTTGTGTTCCTGTGTCTAAGTCCGAGTGCATATCCAGCGAGATGAAAGTTTCAGTGCTAGTGGAGGTTGCAGGGGAACAGAGTGATGGTACAAACTCTGAGGATTCTTCGATGGTGAAGTCTGGAATCCTTGCAAACCTCACTCCCTGCTTCTCTCTGGCAACAGGGTATGAAATAACATCATTACTCTTTTGTCATGGCAACTTGTTTTGTTGAATGATAATTTTCTTTAATCCACTGACTGGAGATCTGAATTTATATTTTTTTAAAAGACATTTAAAAAATCAGTTTGGGTGGAAATAAGAAATAACAAAGGGAAGAAGTCACGGGTGGGAGTCATCTATAGGCCCGCAAAGAGTTTCCTCGCTATAGGACAAAGTATAATTTGGGAAATGATGGAGGCATGGAAAAAGGGCGCTACAATTGTCATGGGTGATTTTAATCGGCATATTGACTGGACAAATCTGATTGGCAGAGGTAACATGGAAGACGAATTTATAGAGTGCATCAGGGATTGTTACTGAGAGCAATACATTGCAGAACCTACCAGGGAACAGGTTATTTTAGATCTAGTAATGTGTAATGAGGTAGGATCAATAAGAGATATCGTAGTTAAGGATCCTCTCGGGGGTAGCAATCACAACATGGTAGAATTTCAAATTCAGTTTGAGGGCGAGCAACTTGGGTCTCAAACCAATGTCCTCAACTTAAACAAGGGCAATTACAGAGGTCTGAAGAAAGACTTGTCGAAAGCAGGCTGGGAAAATAGACTAAAGGGGAGGTCAGTGGATGAGCAATGGCAGGCATTTAAGCAGATATTTCATAACACACAGCAAAAATTTACCCCGGTCAAAAACGACTCGATGAGAAGGATGAACCACCCGTGGTTAACAAAAGCAGTCAAGGAGAGTATCCAATCAAAAACTAAGGAATACAAAGTGGCGAAAACTAGTGGTAGATCAGAGGATTGGGAATTTTTTAGGACCCAGCAGCTGATGACTAAAAAGCTAATAAAGAGGGAGGAAATTGATTATGAGAGTAAAGTGACATCACAGGAGAGCTGCAAGGTGATTGGTTGGTGAGTAGCAGCTGCTAGAATATCTTTAAAAAAAGGGGTAAGTTTTTTTTGTTGAAAATAAAACCTCTGGTGATAAGGTGAGTACTACGAAGGTGTTTTTTTTAAGGACTTTAGATTGGAGTGGGTAGAACAAGGCCCCTAGTATAATTAGTATATTTTAATTAAGGGAGTAACTAATTAACCTAAGGGTAAGTCATGACAGGAGAGCTCAGCCCCGTGATCTGCTCCTCCTGCGCTATGTGGGAAATCAGGGATGCTTCCAGTGTCCCTGATGACCATGTGTGCAGGAAGTGTATCTAGCTGCAGCTACTGGCTACCCGCATTACGGAGCTGGAGCTGCGGGTGGATTCACTGTGGAGCATCCGCGATGCTGAGGAAGTCATGGATAGCACGTTTAGTGAGGTGGTCATACTGCAGGTAATGGCTGCACAGGCAGAAAAGAGATGGGTGACCACCAGATGGAGTAGTAGGTGCAGGCAGGTAATGCAGGAGTCCCCTGTGGCCATCCCCCTCTCAAACAGATATACCGCTTTGGATACTGTTGGGGGAGATGACCTCCCAGGAGAAAGCAGCAACAGCCAACTTTGTGGCAGCACGGAGGGCTCTGCTGCACAGCAGGGGAAGAAAAGGGTTGAAAGAGCTATAGTGATAGGGGATTCTATCGTAAGGGGTGCAGATAGGCATTTCTGTGGCCACAAACGAGACTCCAGGATGGTATGTTGCCTCCCTAATGCTAGGGTCAAGGATGTCTCGGAGTGGCTGCAAGACATTCTGAAAGGGGAGGGTGAGCAGCCAGAGGTCGTGGTCCATATTGGTACTAACGACATAGGCAGGAAAAGAGATGAGGTCCAGCAAAGTGAATATAGGGAGTTAGGCAGAAGGTTAAAAAGCAGGACCTCTAGGGTTGTAATCTCAGGATTACTCCCTGTGCCATGTGCTAGTGAGGCTAGGAATAGGAGGATTAGACAAATGAATGCGTGGCTGAAGAGCTGGTGTAGGCGGGAGGGCTTCAGCTACTTGGATCATTGGGATCTCTTCTGGTGCAGAGGTGACCTGTACAAGAAGGACGGGTTGCATCTAAACTGGAGGGGGACCAATATCGTTGCGGGTAGGTTTGCTAGCACTACTCGGGAGGGTTTAAACTAGTCTTGCAGGGGAGTGGGACCCAAAGTAGTAGTCTCTCAGATGAGATAGTTGAGGCAAATGCAGAGGTTAAAGCAAGGAAATCCAGTAGGCAGGCCGGGCAGGGGCAGGACAGGGAGCGTGGAAGGTCTGGTAGGCTAAACTGCATTTACTTTAATGCAAGAAGCCTTACAGGTAAGGCAGATGAACTCAGTGCATGGATCGGTACATGGGATTGTGATATTATAGCTATTACGGAAATGTGGTTCAGGGATGGGCAGGACTGGCTGCTCAATGTTCCGGGGTACCGAACTTTCCGGCGTGACAGAGGTGGGGGTAAGAGAGGAGGGGCAGTTGCACTATTGATTGGGGAGGACATCATGGCAGTACTTAGAGAGGATATCCCGGGGGGAAGGTCCAGCGAGGTCATATGGGTAGAACTTAGAAATAAGAAAGGGGTGATCACTTTGATGGGATTATACTACAGGCCCACCAATAGTCAGAGGGCAGTGGAGGAGCATATATGTAGGGAAATCACAGACAGGTGTAGGAATTATAGAGTTGTAATAGTAGGTGATTTTAACTTCCCTAATATTGACTGGGACTGCCTAAGTGCTAAAGGATCAGATGGGGAAGAATTTGTTAAGTGTGTCCAGGATAGTTTTCTGAGGCAGTATGTGGGTGGCCCTACTAGAGACGGGGCTGCACTCGACCTCCTCTTAGGAAATGAGGATGGGCAGGTGGTTGATGTGTCATGGGGGAGCACTTTTGGACCAGTGACCATAACTCTATTAGCTTCAAGATAGTTATGGAAATGGATAGGACTGGTCCTCAGGTTGAAGACCTAAATTGGGGGAAGGCTAATTTCGATGGCATCAGACAGGAACTCTCAAAAGTTGAATGGGAGAGGCTGTTTACAGGTAAAGGGACGTCTGGCAAGTGGGAGGCTTTTAAAAGTGAGATAGGAAGAGTTCAGGGCCGGCATGTTCCTGTTAGCTGAAAGGGCAAGGCTGGCAAGTTTATGGAACCTTGGTTGACGAGGGATATTGAGGGTCTAGTCAGGACAAAGAAGGAGGCATATGTCAGGTATAGGCAGCTGGGATCGAGCAAGTCCCTCGAGGAGTATAGGGGATGTAGGACTACCCTTAAGAAGGAAATTAGGAGGGTGTAAAGGGGCCATGAGATTTCCCTGGCAGATAAGATAAAGGAGAATCCTAAAAGATTCTATAAGTATATTAAGAGTAAAAGGGTAGCTAGGGAGAGAATAGGTCCCCTTAAGGACCAGTGTGGCAATCTATGTGTGGAGCCACAGGAAATGGGGGAGGTCTTAAATGAATATTTCTCGTCCGTATTTACCATGGAGAAGGTCATGGAAGCTAGTGAGTTCAAGGGAGGGAACACCGATATCCTGGAGCATATTAACATTACAAAGGAGGAGGTGTTGGAGGTTTTGAAGTTCATTAAGGTGGATAAATCCCCAGGGCTTGACCAGGTGTATCCTAAGATGCTATGGGAAGCAAGGGAGGAGATTGCTGGGGCTCTGGCAGAGATTTTTGTATCATTTGCCACGGGTGAGGTACCGGAAGATTGGAGGATAGCTAATGTTGTGACTTTATTTAAGAAGGGCTGCAGGGATAAACCAGGGAACTACAGGCTGGTGAGCCTTACATCAGTGGTGGAAAGTTATTGGAAGGGATTCTGAGAGACAGGATCTATATGCATCTGGAAATGCATGGTCTGATTAGGGATAGTCAGCATGGCTTTGTGCATGGGAAATCATGTCTCACGAATTTGATTGAGTTTTTCGAGGAGGTGACCAAGAGGATTGACGAGGGCAGGGCGATGGACGTTGTCTACATGGACTTTAGTAAGGCCTTTGACAAGGTCCCACATGGTAGGCTGGTCCAGAAGGTTGGAGCACATGGGATCCAGGGTGAGCTAGCAAATTGGATACAAAATTGGCTTGGTGATAGGAGGCAGAGGGTGGTAGTGGAGGGTTGTTTTTCAAATTGGAGGCTGGTGACCAGTGGTGTGCCGCAGGGATCGGCGCTGGGCCCTCTGTTGTTTGTCATATATATTGATGACTTGGATGTGAATGTTAAGGGCATGATTAGTAAGTTTGCAGATGACACCAAAATTGGTGGTACAGTGGACAGTGCAGAAGGTTGTCTAAGGTTACAGCAAGATATAAATCAACTGGGAAAGTTGGCAAGGGAGTGGCAAATGGAATTTAAAGCAGACAAGTATGAAGTGATGCATTTTGGGAAGTTAAACCAGGTCAGGACATATACAGTGAATGGCAGGGCCTTGGGGAGTGTTCTTGAGCAGAGAGACCTGGGGTGCAAGTACATAGTTCCCTGAAAGTGGCAACACAGGTAGACAGGGTGGTGAAAAAGGCATATGGCATGCTTGCCTTCATCGGCCGAGGCATTGAGTACAAGAGTTGGGACGTCATGTTACAGTTGTACATAACGTTGGTTAGGCCGCATTTGGAGTACTGTGTGCAGTTCTGGTTGCTGCACTACAGGAAAGATGTGATTGAGCTAGAGAGGGTGCAGAAAAGATTCACAAGGATGTTGCCTGGTTTGGAGGGCTTGATTAATAAAGAAAGATTGAATAGGCTGTGTCTGTTTTCCCTGGAGCGAAGGAGGCTGAGGGGGACATGATAGAGGTATATAAAATTATGAGAGGCATAGATAGGGTAGATAGCCAGAGTCTGTTTCCCATGGTAGAGGTGACTAAAACTAGAGGGTATCGATTTAAGGTGAGGGGGAGGAGGTTTAAAGGGGATCAAAGGAGTACATTTTTCACACAAAGAATAGTGGGTATCTGGAATGATCTGCCTGAGGAGGTGGTGGAGGCAGGAGCAGTAGCAACATTTAAGAGGCATCTGGACAGGTACTTGAATGAGCAAGGCATAGAGGCATATGGAATTAATGCAGGCAGGTGGGATTAGTATAGATAGGCATAATGGTCGGCATGGACGCGGTGGGCCGAAGGGCCTGTTTCTATGCTGTACGACTCTATGACTCTCTGACTCTAAATTTGCATGAAATATAAAAACAAAGCTTCTGCAGGTATATAAAAAGAAAGAGAGTAGCTAAAGTGAGCATGGGACCCTTGGAGGATGCGACTGGAGAATTGATAACGGGGAAGAGGGAAATGGCAGATAATTTAAACCAATATTTTGCATTGGTCTTCATGGTGGAGGACACTATAAACATCCCACAGGTACCAGATAAGCAAGGAACTAATGGGAGGAAAGATCTTGTAACAGTCTCTATCACGAGGGACAAAGTATTTGACAAACTAATGGGACTAAAGGTAAACAAGTTGCCAGGACCTGATGGCCTACATCCAAGGGTTTTAAAGGAAGTGGCTGCAGAGGCATTGGTCGAAATATTCCAGAACTCACTGGATTCTGGGAGGGTCCTAGCAGATTGGAAAACTGCTAACGCCCCTGTTCAAGAAGCGAGGGAGACAAAAAGCAGGAAACTCTAGGCCAGTCAACCTAACATCAATCGTTGGGAAAATGCTCAAGTCCATTATTAAGGAAGAAATAGCGGGACATTTTGAAAAGCTTAACGCAATCAAACAGAGTCAACATGGATTTGTGAAAGGGAAATCATGTTTGACAAATTTGCTAGAGTTCTTTGAGAATGTAACAAGCAGTGTTGATAAAGGGGAACCGGTAGATGTAGTGTACTTAGATTTCCAGAAGGCATTCGATTAGGTACCACATTAACGATTATTACACAAGATAGGAGCTCATGGTATTGGGGGTAAAGTATCAACATGAATTGAGGATTGGTTAACTCAGAGAAGACAGAGAGTCGGGATTAATGGGTCTTTTTCAGGTTGGAAAGACATAACTAGTGGAGTGCCACAAGGATCAGTCCTAGGGCCTCAATTATTTACTATCTATATTAATGACTTGGAAGAGGGGGGAGAGTGTAATAGATTCAAATTTGCTGACGATACGAAAATAGTTGGGAGGGCATGTTGTGATGAGGACATAAGGAATCTGCAAGGGGATATAGATAGGTTGAGTGTGGGCAAAAACTTGGCAGATGAGGTTTAATGTAGGAAAATGTGAGGTCATGCACTTTGGTAGTAAGAATCAGAAGGCAGACTATTATTTAAATGGAGAGAGACTCCAAATAAGTGCAGCACAAAGGGATGTGGCTGTTCTTGTGCATGAAACACAAAAACTTAGCATGCATGTGCAGCAAGTAATTAAGAAGGCAAATGGAATTTTGGCCTTTATTTCTAAAGAGTTGGCGTTTAAATATAAGGAAGTCTTGTTACAACTGTACAGGGTGTTGGTGAGGCTGCACCTGGAGTACTGGGTACAGTTTTGGTCCCTGTATTTAAGAAAGGATATACTGGCATTGGAGGCAGTTCAAAGGAGATTCACGAGGCTGATTCCTGGGATGAAGGGGTTAAATTATCAAGAACGCTAAATAGGTTAGGCCTTTATTCATTAGAGTTTAGAAGAATGAGGGGTGATCTTATTGAAACATGCAAGATTCTGAGGGGGTTTGACAGGGTAGATGTTGAGAAGATGTTTCCACTAGTGGGGGATTCTCGAACTTGGGGACATAGTTACAGAATAAGTGGGCATTCATTTAAAGCTGAGATGCGAAGGAATTTCTTCTCTCAAAGGGTAGTGAATATCTGGAATTCTCTACCCCAGAGAGTTGTGGAGGCTAATCACTGAAAGTATGTAAAGAGGAGGTAGATTTTTGAAATATTGGGGAGTTGAGGACTATGAGGAGCTGGCACGAAAGAGGAGTTGAGGTCTGGGGCAGATCAGCCATGATCTTATTGGATGGTGGAGCAGGCTTGAGGGGCGAATGGCCTACTCCTATTTCTTATGTTCTGAGATAGAAAATGATTTTTCTAGCATCTTAAGATGGCTACCTAATTTGCAACACTGCATGCGACATTGCAAGGACTGTGAGGAGGGAGACAAAATGTCTGCTCATTTCCCAGCAAGAACCAAGACCCAGGAAGTTTGAAGGAACTGCTTGTACCTGTTCTTTTTAGCAAGAAGAGAAACACTGCCATTCTGTTTGAATCATTGGGTGACTGCCATGTGACAAGCCCTTTCCCATCCATGCTTTTAAGCTTGTGTTTCTCTGCAGCAGAGGAGAAGCAACTGGACACTGACATGTACAGACCCGAGTTGGGTTCCTTCTCTCTCTTTCTCCACTCCATCTTGAAAGATTTCAAATCCTGCTTGTTGAATGACCACCTTTGCATACTTTGCCTACAATCAGAAACAACATTAGAGGAAATCATTCACATTTCTGTCTACATGAGACCCACTGAACCAGTCATCTACCTCTTCAAACTAAAAGCCTCAGGACTATCGGGTTCAGCTAGAAGCCAGATGAATCACCAAACTCCACAGACTGTATACCTTTTTAATCTAATGACTCTAACTCAAACAATCAAATTTTCTTCACTCTGTAATCTATTTGTAAGTACATAAACTGCTAGTGTGTGTGTGTGTGAATGAAAGGTGTCGCATAGTTTATTATTTTTATTAGTTCGGTTAAGGTACAGTAACGTTAACCTCTTTCTTTGGAAAACTCAAGAAAACCCATCCTATTGGTTCTTATTATGATCAGAGTAAGTAAGTAATCAAACACCAACTGAATTGGCTAGAACATCCTGTGAGGACTGAGGTAGAAGGCGTGTACTGTTTATTCCAGTCCCACTTCTCCACAGGTCACAACATATATTGAAATTTTACTACTTACGGATACAGTCAATCATAGACTCTATTTTTCCAAAGAATAAACACAACAACCAGGTTTCTTTAATAAAGAACACAGTTATCAGTTTATTATAAACTAAGTCTTAACCAATAATGAAGTAAAACACACGCACTAAAATTGAAATACCAAAGCCCCTTATTTATCTTAGCCCCTCAAACACACACATACATCCATACCGGGTAACCTGAAAAATAAAAGGTATTTTTGGCTAAAGCGCTGAGAAAAATAACAGAAAACAAAATCATTTAGGCTTAATACGTGATCATACTTGAATACAAATAAAAGGATATGGAAAGATGCCCTTTGTTTTGGTTAGGCGTCCCAAATGTATGTCAGCAGCTGTCAATGGGATCGTCCTAGAACAGTTCTTTCCTGGCAATGTTAAAGATCAGTTTGGGTCGGCTTTGCAAGAAATGCAGCTCCAGAGGCTCCAAATAGGCCTTACAGCAGGAATACAGCAAGGTTTCAGTTCCCATGCATTCAGACATGCAGGGTTTCTTCAAATACAGGAGGAAATAGGGATCTGGCACACAGGATACAGGACTTGTTTTCAAAAGAGAGAGAGATGAGCTATTATTCTTCTGGCAGGCAAAACAACAACTGTCTATTGTAACAATTCAAACTGAAACTAATGCCTTCACAAGTCAAGCCTCCTGACATCCTCCAAGCCACTTAACATTGTGTTTAGCTGTGCCAAGTTAAGACAGGGCATAGACTGGAGAGTGATATTTGATGATGGCACTGTTGCTATCAAATCAGCATTATGCACTCATTGATGTTCTAAGGTGCCTGCATTGCATGTTGCCAGTGATCATTACGTGCATGGGAGCAATCCCCTTTACCATGCTTGTATCCGTCAAACTTCCCATCAGACGTGTATGCACACATCTCAGGCACCATTTTTGTGTATTAAGAGACCAATTAGTGTCTAAAAAATGGCCACTGCAGTGCCCAATTTCTCCTCCTCAGTCTCTTATTTTGTAGATATAGGAACATTAGATTCTTTCCAAAAATATTTTCCTTTTGCTGTAGTAATTATTTTATGGGATAGTACTGTTGTGGGACAACTCAATCACCACACGGGGTGACTTAGGTCATTTTTTAGACACTCAGTCTGGGTCCATTATCTCTGTGTTTCACATTGTGCAGCCTGGACCGATCCCAGCTCCAACCTTCACTCCCTAACAGAGTTGGAGGAGAATTATAGGGCTCAGGAGGTTACAGAGACAGGGAGGGGCAAGATTCTGGTGAGATATGAACATAAGGGTGAGAATTTTAAAATTGAGATCTTAGTGGAATGGGAACCAATGTAAGCCAGAAGCACAGGGATTATGGGTGAGTGAGGCTCCACCTTGGGCTGTTTACTATGTTAAAGGCACTATATAAATGCAAGCTGTGTTGTTGGTGGTGGTGTGAATTAGGATATGAGCAGCAGACTTCAGGATGAGCTTACGTTTGTGGAAGTTGGGAAGGTGGAGGATGGGAGGCCGGCCAGGAGTGCTTTTGAATAGTCGAGTCTTGAGGTAACACAAGCATAGATGAGGGTTTCAGCAGCAGTTGAAAGAAAGACTTGCATTTATATAGCACCTTGCATGGACACCCCAAAGCACTTTGCAGCCAATTAAGTAGTTTTGAAGTGTTGTAATGTTCAGAAATGTGGCAGCCAATTTGAACACAGCAAGCTTCCACAAACAGAAATGTGAAATAACTAGAAAGACTGTCTTGCTGCAATTATACAGGGCCTTGGTGAGGCCACACCTGGAATATTGTGTGCAGTTTTGGTCTCCTTATCTGAGGAAGGATGTTCTTGCTACAGAGGGAGTGCAGTGAAGGTTTACCAGACTGATCCCTGGGATGGCGGGACTGACGTATGAGGAGAGATTGAGTCGGTTAGGATTATATTCACTGGAGTTCAGAAGAGTGAGGCGGGATCTCATAGAAACCTATAAAATTCTAACAGGTCTTGACAGGGTAGATGCAGGAAGGATGTTTCCGATGGTGGGGGAGTCCAGAACCAGGGGTCATAGTCAAGCATATGGGGTAAACCCTTCAGGACTGAAATGAGGAGAAATTTCTTCACCCAGAGAGTGGTGAGCCTGTGGAATTCGCTACCACAGAAAGCTGTTGAGGCCAAAACATTGTATGTTTTCAAGAAGGAGTTAGATATAGCTCTTGGGTCTAAAGGGATCAAAGGGTATGGGGGGAAAGCGGGAACAGGTTACTGAGTTAGATGATCAGCCATGATCATAATGAATGGCAGAGCAGGCTTGAAGGGCCGAATGGCCTACTCCTGCTCCTATTTTCTATATTTCTGTGTTTCTATGTTTTTGTGATGATGACTGAGGGATAAATATTGGCCAGGACATCCAGAATAAGTCTCTTGCTCTTCTTCAAAATAGTGCCATGGGACCTTTTATGTGCATCTGAGAGGACAGACAGGGCCTAACACAGGAGACCCCACAATCTTCTGACTCAGAGCAAGAGTGCTACCAACTAAGCCACAACTGCTGTGGCAGGGGTGGCAAAGGGCAATATTATGGAGGGAGAAGTATGTGCTTAGGTGACGCAGAGGATAAGACACAACAAACATAGAAGTATAATTAAGCAAAGTAATGTATTCTATTTAAATCTATGTCTGTTTTATGCTTATATATAATCAACAAAATTTATTTTTAGCCTGAGCTGCTGGATCTGTCATAGTCCTTTTACCCCATCAGTCAGAGAGTTGAAGAGTTTTTGGTGGTATTCCATATTATGCCCAGTTTAAACCCCAGCTGTGTAAAGTTTATTCATTCACCCTGTGGCTGCTATGCATAAGGTATTGCTTTGGTTTGTAGGAGTCAAATGCTTGCCTGTAGAAACTGACCTTTTAACTGAACCTGATTAAAAAATATCTGGAGTGGCTTGAATACACGAGAAGGAAAAAATGGCTTAATCCTCAATTTAAATAGCTTATAATTAGCTCCCTACCAAATTCTCGGCCATGCATCACGGATTGTGAAAACCAGGTCCTCCGTGAAATCTCGGGTCCGTCATGAAATCGGCCATTTTGCCAATATCTCTCGTTTTACTGATTGACACAAGTCTGAACTCTCTGATTGGTTGATGCGGTGTAGTTTTGAGAAAAGCAGCCTCAAGTGTTAGCAGACAAGTGAGAATGCTAGAATGAGCAAAGCAAAAACAGCCACCATTACTGCAGCACATCAAGTGAAAGAATTTGGAAGCCAAATTCTGCATGCTGATGGTAGTGTACTATTTTGTACAAGCTGCAATGTTTTGTTAGATCTGGCATGGAGGGCAATGGTTCAGCAGCACTTAGAATCTGAAAGTCATTGCAGCAGAAAGAGAGCATCCAACACTGCACTGCAGGAAAACACACAAAAGAAAACAACCATTTCATCTCTTTTTAAGAAGTTGACAGAGCTCAGAAAATCATCAGTTGGTTACAATGAAACTTGTGGATTCTTTTGCAAGCACCAACATACCATTAGAAAAACTTGATCACCCAAAGCTGCAGGTATTCCTTCAACATAATCTGCAAAATGGTGTCTGCTTGCCAAGTGCAAATAAACTATGACAGGTCGACCTATGGAAGGTTTCTGCTACACATTGCGAGGAGATAAAGTCTCAGATTAACACGTGAATTGTCTGATAATTCCAACAATTCTGCAGATGCAGAGACGGCTGTTTCTAAACATGGACATGTTTTCTCAGCACAAAGACAATGAGTGAAGAAACAGGCAGTTGCACGTTGCTCCATGCTCACATTTAATCACTGACTTCAGTGAGTAAAGAATGTGACCTGTTCATAGTCAGCTTTTTACGATAGTTTTTGAGTGTACAATAAATGTCATTTGAAACCAGAAACCTCCTGTCTTTTTTTTGTTTTAAATGGATCATTTTCATGGTTTGTTGTGACCCCATGAAATTTATGATTTAAATATGTGAAATCATAAATTCACAATTCTTAAAATGTCGTGACCATGAAATTTGTAAAATTAAACTGTGAATTTTGTAGGACCCAACTCATAATCCATTAGACTGTGACTCTAATTCCATAGAGTAGCCTATTATGAAGCAATCCGTGCCTGCTTGCAGCAGGACCTGGACAACATTCAGGCTTGAGCTGATAAGTGGCATCAGGCAAGTGCCAAGTAATGCCCATATCGAACAAAAGAGAATCTAATCATCACCCCTTGGCATTCAATATCATTACCATTGCTGAATCCTCACCATCAACATCCTGGGGGTTACCATTGACCAGAAACATAACACAGAAATACTGTGGCTACAAGAGCAGGTCAGAGGCTGGGATCTCTGGTGAGTAACTCACCTCCTGACTCCCCAAAGCCTGTTCACCATCTACAAGGCACAAGTCAGCAGTGTGATGGAATACTCTCCACTAGCTTGAATAAGTGCTGCTCCAACAACACTCAAGAAGCTCTACACCATCCAAGACAAAGTAGCTGGCTTGATTAGCACTCCATCCAGAACTCTTAAGTATTCACTCCCTCTCCACACTAGTACACATTGGCAGCAGTGTGTACCATCAACAAGATGCACTGCAGCAACTCACCGAAGATCCTTTGACAGCACTTTCCAAACATGAAAAATCTACCACATAGAAGAACAAGGGCAGCGGATGCATGGGAACACCACTTGAAAACTCCCCACCAAGTCACACTTCAATCTGACTTGGAAATATATCGCTGTTCCTTCATTGTCGCAGGGTCAAATTACATTTGGGACCAGATGTTGTCTATTGCTGTCATATGAATTGAAACTTTTCTAATAGTAAAGATTTTGTGATTCTCAAATTTTTTTTCGCACAGAACAAGATAGGGCCTGAAAAGCATCCTACAGTGACCCATCTGCAACAAGTTACATGGTACAGCATGACTTTTCAGTTTAACTCCTATATGTGTGAATTTTGCCATTTCTAAATTACCTCAGGGGCTCGAGGGGCTGTTCCTATTTCTTATGTTCTAAGAGATTAACTAGCTCAGCAAAGGAACCTGACAATATGGTTGTGAGTAATTGGCCTGGATTTTAATTTGCAGATGCACTGGGAGTGGGAGAGGGGTGTGTGCTGTGATAGTGTGTGGGAAACAGGGAAGTAAGTGCAGTGCATTTGTCACTGTCTTTTTAACTCATTATCGTTTACTTCCAGGTTTCCTGTTCAACTAGCGTCAGCGGGTGTGATGTGGTCCTGTATGACACAATCTTAACTCCAGTATTTAAAGGAACACTCCAAACATTTAAGTCCATGGCGAGCCAAAGCACTATTCCAGTGAAGACGAGATGGGCAAAAGATGCACCCTGCTTCACTGATGCCTCCCTGGATGTGCTGCTGGGTGCTGTAAAGACCTGGAGGGTGATAGAAAGAAGAAACATGCTGCTGACACAAAGAAGGCATGGTTGGACGTTTCCCAGGAGACCATCAGTAGCAGCATCACAACATGCTCCTGGATTCAATGCAGGAAATGTTTCACTGACCTCAGCAGGGCAGAAAAGGTGAAAGCAATGGCACATTGCTCTACATCTTGATATATGAATGAGGAGCTCATTCCCTCACAGATTGCCATTGCAGGACTTAAGAAAACCATACACCAGCTGAGATACTTGCACTTCCACGGGAGAGGTTAGACAGATCATTGGGTTTTCAAATGGTGACTCGCAAGAGCAGATGATGGACTCAGGGACAACAGTGGAGTGTCCATATTGGAAGGTTCAGGACTCTCCAGGCTCTGCTCAGTTGGACACAGATACTGTACCCTGAAGGCCATTAACAGGCAGGGCACACCTTGAGCAGCAGCAGTGAAGATGCTATGCACTATGTTATGATTTTGTCGGGTTTTTTTTGGGAAGAATGCAGTGTGCCTTTAAGGCTGGAAAATGAGCAGTACTGCTTAAAGGCAACAAGATCCAGTGACTGAGTCAAAGAATGTATCCTCATTGCCCCGGGATACAGCCACTCAGAGACTGAAGATTGAGAGGTACAATATTACAATTTAATTTTGAACTGGCTTATTGTGGGAACAGACTGTTCTAACTCTCAGACACAGACAGACAGCTGGACCAGCCTATACTGAAAGAAATGAGAGCTCTATTTCAGTTTATTTAACCCCTATTTATTATACTCTCAGAATTCTGATGTCAAGCCAGATTAATTTCTTCAAAGAAAATAACCAAATTCCTTTAACTCCTGAACTGTAATTGTTGAAATAAATCGCTAGAAAATAAGAGCATCAATTCAACTGCTGACTAGACTACAGACTGTTCTACTGTTGAAGAACCTTTTTTCCCCCATCGGATGGCTGTGAGGGCTTCAAACAACCTTGGACTATTCCACTTTGGAAGATTTCATTTTGGCAGGAGTGTAATTTTTTTTTTCTATTTTAAATGTTGTTTATATCTTAGTAGTGTTTAAGAATTTAGTTTTTCTAATTAAACACTTAATTTGTTGATATAAAGACACTTGGTTTGGTTAACCTCATTCAGGAGTTAATAGATGGTACAATTTGGCTGGGTCTTTCTTTAATTTTGAAAGTTTAAAAATTATAAGTTAGGCAATCTGTGGAGGGATGGGACTGAATCAATGGTGTGTTTCTTCCACCACAATCAGATCGTATATTTTAACTGGGGACTTTGACTTGAGTGGTTGGTCATAACAATTGGCAGGCATTCCAGCTGCACTGTGCACAATTGCAGAGAAATTGGAGGAGTTCTTCTCAAATATGAGTGGAATGTTTTTATTTTATTCTCTCATAGAATATGAGCATCACTGGCCAGGCCAGCATTTATTGCCTATCCCTAATTGCCCTTGAGAAGTTGTTGTGAGCCACCTTCTTGAACTGCTGCAGTCCATCTGGTGTCGGCACATCCACATTGATGTTAGGGAGGGAGGGAGTTCCACAATTTTGACCCAGGAACAGTGAAGGAATGGTGATATAGTTCCAAGTCAGGATGGTATATGACTTAGAGGTGAACTTGCAGGTGGTGATGTTCTCCGGCATTTACTGCCCTTGTCCTTCTAGGTGATAGAGGTAGCTGGTTTGGAAGGTGCTATCAAAGGAGCCTTGATGAGTTGCTGTAATGCATGTTGTAGATGGTACACATTGCTGCCACTGTGCCCTTGTGGCGCAGGGAGTGCCAATCAAGCTGGTTGCTTTGTCCTGGATTGTGCAGAGCTCCTTGAGTGCTGTGGGAGCTGTGTTCATTCAGGCAAGTGGAGATTATTCCATCACACTCCTGGCTTCTACCTTGTAGATGATGGACAGCCT